>NC_091291.1:88275234-88603448 GCF_032444005.1 Ranitomeya imitator
TTAGAAGAAACACAGACCTCTCTTGCCTCCAGAGAAACACCCCACAGAAATAGCAGCCCCCCACATGTAATGACGGTGAAATGAGAGGAAAGCACATACGTAGTTATGAAAACAGATTCAGCAAAATGAGGCCCGCTAAAGCTAGATAGCAGAGGATACAAAAGTGAACTGCGCGGTCAGCGAAAAACCCTACAAAAAACCATCCTGAAATTACTTGAACTCATGTTCCAACTCATGGAACATGAGGAGTAATATCAGCCCACTAGAGCATCCAGCAAAAAGGAATCACATATCTGCAAGCTGGACTAAGACAAAAATTAAGCAAAACGTGGAACAGGAAAATCAAAAACTTAGCTTGTCCTGAAGAATACAGAAGCGGGAAGCAGAGGTAACAAGACACACTGATTACATTGATAGCCGGCGAGGAAATGACAAGAAAGCCAGGTTAAATAGGAAACTCCCATATCCTGATAGAACAGGTGGACACCAGAGACAGCAGAGAACACAAGTCACCCAGTACCATCTGTAACCACCAGAGGGAGCCCAAAAACAGAATCCACAACACTGATCACAGTGTTGCAGTATTTATCGTCTGAATGTGGTGTTATTCAATCACTATGTGGTGGGAATTTGTGGTCTGGTCACGGTGTGGTGGTATTTATCCCCTGTACGTGGTATTATTCGGTCTCCATGTGGTGGTAATTTGTGGTCTGGTCATGGTGTGGTGGTATTTGTCCCTTGTATGTGGTATCATTCGGTCACTATGTGGTGGAATATGTAGTCTAGTTATGGTGTGGTGGTATTTCTCCTTGTATGTGTGGTGGTAATATGTGGTCTGGTCATGATATGGCGGTATTTGTTCCTTGTATGGAGTTTTATTCGGTCACTATCTTGTCTGGTCATGGTGTGGTGGTATTTCTTCCCTTTATGTGGTATTATTGGCCTTGGTATAGTGGATTGTGTTGTGTATGGCAGTCATTTGTTCTCTATGATATTAATTAGGGGAAGATTCTTTATTTCCATTACAGATTAGATACTGGGAACACAGCAACAGAGATGCACTTACAGGGGTTTTCCTGTGATAAAATGTAATCACCTCACCAGAGGATAAATGATAACGTATTGATTGGTAAGGGTCTGACTACTTGGACCCAATCGGTAGAATGTGGAACTTTTATCCCCATTAGTCTGGAGCTCCTTGTTCGACATGACCACTGATCTGTTCATTCCCTCAGTGTCTGCGAGTGCGGCACTTGTGTTTTTCTGGAAGCCCCAAAGAGAATGAATGGAGCTGCCGTCAGACATCCCACCTGCCGCTGCATTTTAAAATGTCCTATCAGGGATAAAACTTCCTCATTCTTCCTATCGGTGCAGTTTCTAATGGACAGACCTAAGCGATCACCTATTCTGTAGAGCCCATGGATCTGCGGTAACTTGTTTTAACATACAAACCCCTTTAAAGTAAACTACAATAATTGTACATCCCAGTTATATTAGAGCAGCGCCCCAGAGTCCTGGTCATTGCAGTAATGTCATTCTTCCACCGGGGGGACGATGTTACGTCTGATGGCACCAAAGGAGTTCACCCTGCCAGGTATCACAGCCACACACACACTTCACACGCCAGCCACCAGAGGGAGCAAAAGGTTCTATCTATTTGGCCACTCCTCACACTTGGGTAAAACTGGGGGTTGATTAGGAAGTGAGGCAGTTGGAGTTGGAGGAGAAGTCAAAGTTGGAGCCAGCAGGAGAGGAGAGGAGCAGACTGGGCTCGGCCCAGGAAAAGGAAAGAAGGACACGGAGCTGCGCCTGCAACCCATGCGGCAGTCTCCTAAGAAAGGACCCGAGAGGAAGTGTGCCGTAGTGAGTGAGCACAGAAGTCGTAGCAACAGGAGTGAAACACCAGTGGGAGACCAGCTAGAAGCAGGCTGCCTCCCACTGAATGCAGATCCGGTGGCTGGAACACCGAGGGAGTAATAGACTCTACGCTTTACTTCAGAGACCAGCAGGGCAGTTGATTTCAAGTTGGCTGTCCAACCTAAGAACCTAAGCAGACAAGGTGGCAACACGGAGGAGGGGCAACGCTAGGGTCCCTATAAAATAGCCTCAGGACACCACCATCACACGGGTTTGACCTATCCATCTGGGGGACAGAGAGAGAAGTAACAAGAGTGAGGACCCTATGGTAGCTAATGCAAGTAGGGACCTACTACGTTACTGTGCGCAAGGGGTAGGCTACTGATTTCCACCTGGATAAGGGGACTCTGGAATTGCCATCAGACCGGCCGGACTCTGCCTACCCCGTCATCCGGCACTCTGGACTGTGGATGCTGCAGCCTTCAGTAGAGGTAAAGAGACTGCACCCATTGTGTCCTCGTTATTCATCGCGCCTTGCAGCATCCACCAGCACCATCTACACTTCTGGGAAGCCCTGGGGATATACTTCACCTGTGGGAAGGTATACCATCTAGCTGCCATTCCATCACCCCAGCGGACCCCTAAGCAGCGTCGGTCATCCTGACCGAATACCACAGGTGGCGTCACGAACACTACCGTTATTTACAAACTATTCATTTTCATTGGGCGCCCCTCATAGGGCCACGGTCCGGGTCGGGCCACCGTGACATCCCAGCTGAGGGAACTGAAGGACCCGGTACCGAGTACCCCATTGCCCTTACGTGGGGGCGATCCAAAATCTTGGCATCACGAACAGGATCTACTTAAGCCTGAAGAATCGGGTCATGTGTGCCTAAGGACTGTGTCAGAATCATATTGGAACTGTGGATTGCTTAAAGACTGTGTATTGCCATTTACCGCCAAAAATTCCGGCCAAAACCGCCGCCATTACCGCGCCACGAGGAGCGCTGGAGAAGAAGAAGGGCGTAGAGTTGTGGGCGTGAGCAAACTAAGAAGCGCGAAAAACAATGGCCGCCCAGTCTAAGTATTTCTGTATCCTGAGGACGTGTCCGTCAGCAGCCGAGGTGTTGTGAATTCTGTGGCAGAGCTCCCTCCTGTGGTCACAAGTGGTACTTCGGCTGATTCTCTCTGGGAGCTTCCGTTTGTGGAGGAAACTGGTACTGCTGCTTCTGAGTTTCCTCCCTCAGGTGATCTGGTGAGGTCGTTAGGTGCTTCTCTACTTAACCCCACCTAATGCTTTGATTCATGCTTCCTGTCAATGATCCAGTGTTGGACTTGTGTTTCTCTGGATCATTCCTGTGGCCTGCTGCTCTGCATAGCTAAGTGCTTCTTTGCTATTTGTTGCTATTTTTTCTGTCCAGCTTGTCTATTTGTTTTGCTGGAAGCTCTGGGACGCAAAGGGTGTACCTCCGTGCCGTTAGTTCGGTACGGAGGGTCTTTTTGCCCCTTTGCGTGGTTTTCTTTAGGGTTTTGTGTAGACCGCAAAGTTATCTTTCCTATCCTCGTTCTGTCTAGAATATCGGGCCTCACTTTGCTGAATCTATTTCATCCCTACGTTTGTCTTTTCATCTTACTCACAGTCATTATATGTGGGGGGCTGCCTTTTCCTTTGGGGTATTTCTCTGAGGCAAGGTAGGCTTATTTTTTCTATCTTCAGGCTAGTTAGTTTCTCAGGCTGTGCCGAGTTGCATAGGTAGCGTTAGGCGCAATCCACGGCTGCCTCTAGTTGTGTTTGGAGAGGATCAGGGATTGCGGTCTGCAGAGTTCCCACGTCTCAGAGCTCGTTCTATGTTTTTTGGGTTATAGTCAGGTCACTGTATGTGCTCTGACTTCTATGTCCATTGTGGTACTGAATTACCAAATCATAACAGTCCACGTGGACAAGTGCTTGTGGCCAGGGACGCTACATTTCCCAGACAGCACACTGTATGAATCTTGTGGAGGTCAGGGCAGAGTCAGATCCTGGGATGACACATGCGCTACCAGGAATTGCGAACCCCTAAGCAGCGTCGGTCATCCTGACCAAATACCACAGGTGGCGTCACGAACACTACCGTTATCTACAAACTATTCCTTTTCATTGGGCGCTCCTCATAGGGCCACAGTCCGGGTTGGGCCACCGTGACATCCCAGCTGAGGGAACTGAAGGACCTGGTACCCAGTAACCCATTGCCCTTACGTGGGGGTCACCCATTAGTATATATGCTGAAGCTGCCCGTGTTTTACAGTTGATGCTCCACTATAATGGGGATAACGGCTTACAGATATTTGCATATAGCTGTAGGGTGGGCCCCTAAATTCAATTCCCCCTGTGGGCCACATACACCCCAGTCTGACACTGTTCCCATGAGAGGACAGAGAAAGTGGAGAAAGTCCCAAGAATGAGCAAGGGAGGTACTCACAGAAATAACTCTAGCCAGGGCTAGGCCTGACACAGGGACAAGGTATATGAGGGAAAGGGAGTTATTTTGCTTTGTCTTCTCCCTCTGTTTTAAAGGGCCACTGTCACCCCCTCCAGCCATTATAAACTAAAAGAGCCACCTTGTGCAGCAGTAATGCTGCATTCTAACAAGGTGGCTCTTTTAGTTTTTGTTTCTGTTATTGCCCCAATAAATGTATTTATAATTCTGCTGAAATACCTATCTTTGTCCATGGAGGCGGGTCTGAAGCCTTCGTCAGTCATCTCCTGTGTAGATTTTCGCCGCCCCCTCAGCGCTGTAATTGTGTGAATTCCGGCGCCTGCGCTCTGCTCTTCTGCCTTGCGCAGGCGCATAGAGCATTATCCGTCTGAGCGCTGGTGCCGGGTTCCTTTCTGCGCCTGTGCGGTCAGTGCAGCCACCCTGTTACTGAATCCCCGCCCCGCACTGTGTTATGCAGTATGCACAGTGCAGGCCTGGAATTCCTGGGCATGCGCACTGCGCTTGTCAGATGCTCCACAGGTCCCCCGCCTTCCAGCATTGTTCTGTGCGGCTGTTCCAAACGCCGGCAAGGATACCTGTATATTCCGGCAACGTTGAAAGGCGGGGACCTGTGGAGCGTCTGAGAAGCGCAGTGCGCATGCCCAGGAATCCCAGCCCCGCACTGTGCATAATGCATAACACAGTGCGGGGCGGGGATTCAGTAACAGGGTGGCCGCACTGACCGCACAGGCGCAGAACGGAACCCGGCACCAGCGCTAGGACAGATAATGCTCTATGCGCCTGCGCAAGGCAGAAGAGCAGAGCGCAGGCGCTGGAATTCACACAATAACAGCGCTGAGGGGGCGGCGAAAATCTACACAAGAGATGACTGACGGCAGTTGGGCGCTTCTAAGAGGAGGCTTCAGACCCGCCTCCATGGACAAAGATAGGTATTTCAGCAGAATTATTTATTGGGGCAATAACAGAAACAAAAACTAAGAGCCACCTTGTTAGAATGCAGCATCACTGCTGCACAAGGTGGCTCTTTTAGTTTATAACGGCTGGAGGTGGGTGACAGTGGCCCTTTAATATATCTTTTTTGATTTTTTTACTGACTCTGTCTTCTGCTGCATTTAGTAGGAGTAATGGATAACTTCGACTGAGAGTATTATTTTTGAGTTCATTTACTTGTCCAAAATATATATTCACCGTTATTGTTGTTGTTTCTTAATCTCAAAATTTGACTATAAATGAGCCATCTCATTGTATGCTGTGTACACTGGTAAAATGTAGCAGTGAATTTATCACAGTGGGTTTTTTTTATGTCTCAGTAACTATTTTCCCTTCCTGTATATTTATTTTGATATTTAAGAAGTCCAATGAATTCCCTCCACAATTAGAGGAGAATCTCAAATGTTCAACATTTATTTTGCTTAGAAAAAAACTTTGTCCTTGTGTCCGCCCATACAATAATCACACCATCCACATAGCGGAGGTATGCATGTATGTGTCCAATGTTTGAGTTGGAGACAGCAGCAAGATATTTACTTTAAAAAAAAGGCAAAAATAAATTAGCAAATACGCATGCCACAGGGGTTCCCATTGCGGTTCCGACCTGCTGAAGGAACCACTTGTCTTGAAAATAAACCGTATTATACGATAAAACAAAATCCAATGCTTCACTCACAAAATCAATACAGTCCTCGCTTCCACCTGCATTATTTAGTATGTATCTGATTGCTTCAATTCCCGTTTTTTCAGGAATTCTTGTATAGAGGCTTTCTACACCTATCGATGTTAAAATAAAATCCTCCTGCCATTCAATGTCAAATAAAGCCTTCAAGAATCTTTTTTCTTGGACTGCAATTTTAAAGAAGACAATCAAATAATGGGCAAAAGAATGTTAAAAATAAAATTCATTTTTTATTCAAAAAAGAAATCCGCTTGTTTTGGACAATAAAATCTCTAAAATCGTGTGATTCAACGCATCTACCACCAGGACTCCACATAGTCAAAGACATTTCACAATTTCAAGATGACAATCTCTGCAAGAAATGGGAACAAATTCATCTTGACTGTTCCCAGAGGCTGTTAAAACTAGTTTTCCAAAGGAATATCGAGGTTATACATTATTCAAGTAACAAAGAGCTAAATGAGAGACTCATTAATAAACCCCTATTTTAATGTAGAAGTAATAATTTGAGGGACCTAATAGTCAGAAATAGAATTGAACACAATACAGACAACTGACTAGAAAAAGATGGCCCTAAGGGTAACGTCAGATGCGGCAGCTGTTAGTTCTGCCATCTACATATTACATACAAAAGGTTCCTTATAGGGCCACTGACCTGTCGCGTGAATGACTTTGTCAAATGTAGAACCACGCATGTGGTATTTGTCATTTTCTGCCCATATAAATTTTATTACATAGGTAAAACTATAAGACCACTGTCGGATTTAGAGAGCATTATCGGTCTATAACTACTAGAAAAGGAGCCCCCCTTCTGATAAAACATATGCATGAACATCATAATGCTAATCCTAATCTTTTGTGTTTTGTGGGAATTGAAAAAGTCAAGTTCTCCCACAAGGTGGAAATCATAATCTGCTATTATTAAAAAAAAAAAATGAGGCAAGGTGGATGCTCAATTCCAAAACAACACCAAAGCCACTCAGATAAATAGCTCAAAACATGAATTAAGTGGGTACAAAATGTGTGGAAAATAGCTTGAGACATATTTAGCAAATCAATGCCAGGGGGTGCACAGAATGGGGAGCACAGGGACCTCAACGCGCGTTTCACTGCACTGGGCATCATCAGGAGACGTGGCTCAACTTAATTCCTCAATAGTTTTTTGAGTATTTTTTTTTTACCGTGTTCACTAAATGCTTAAATTGACCTGCCATTAAGATTCTCCAGGTCATTACAAGTTTGTAGACACCAAACATGTATAGGTTCTGTTTTATTTAAGTAGTGAAAAAAAATCCAAAGTTTGCAAAAAATAAAATTGTCCCATTTGCCTCTACCAAAAAATGTACTTCTGGCATTTTGATTTTTTCTCTCGTCACGCGATTTACCAATTGGATTAATTCTTTTTATATATTGATAGATCAGGCAATTCTGAGTGTGGTGATCTAAATATGTGTTTTCTTGTTTTATGAATGGGGGTGACTTGAACTTTTATATTTATTTAATTTTTTAAATATTTTTAAAAACATTTTTGTTTTTTACATTTCACTGGCTTCAATAGTCTCCATGGGAGACTAGAAGCTGCAATCATCCAATCACCTGTGGTACACACTGTAAGAGGGTGACAGGTCCCCTCAGTTATGTCCTCCTTCCTCCTTATGACCTCCTGTGCCTTTCATGGAATATATGTGTGATGTTCAATGTATGTCTGTCATACCTGTATTGAAATAGATAATCATGCGCACAACCAGAAGAGGTGCTCGAGTAGGTTCCCAAACCATCAATATATATCCAAAAACTCAGCACTCAACTTAAGTTAACTGTAGTAGCAAAACGTTTCGGTCTTCAGACCTTCTTCAGTTACCGTTAACAGTGCATCTATTGGGTTGAATCAACCGATAGGTTTAATGTGGTAAAAGCTTGATCAGTATATCTATCCATCAAACTCTAGGTAGGTAGAGGAATGGTGCCTGCACTTCAGGTGGAGACAGGTGTGGAGTGCCCCAGGACAAGCGGTGGACGCCGCGTCCAGAAACGCCACTGTATTCTGCCTGTTGTTAGCTTAGGGAAAGCAACAGTTAAACTGGTGGGTTGGGCCAGCAGCAGTAGAGAGGCTGGATTTGCAGCCACAAGGAGAGAGGGGAAGCTGTTGCTTCCTCAGAGCTGCCTGGGACTTCGGACAGAGTAGACACTGAGGAACACAGGGAATTGCCAGGCCTCCATGATGAGAGGTAACTGCTGCCTTGAATTAAGGACTGGATGTTAAAGGCGAGGACTGCAATACAGGCCCTAGGATTTTCCGGAAAGGCCCCTGCTTCTGTAGGGCTATGCCCAGTGTGTAGAATTCCTCTGGACTTGGATTGCTGCAATTGCTGTGGTTGCAGTTGGAGAGCATGACAGAGAAAGAATAGGAGGACCAGTGTTGCACTTGTGCCTTTACTTCATTCCACTTTTGTTCAATAAAGGTTATTTTCCCAGTTGGAATACAGTGCATCCCTGGATCATCTTTTAACTGACTGCTGTGACACAAGGAGATAAGGTAACTTCACCTGGGGGGGGGGGGGGGGGGAGGACACAGCCTAATCCATCCCATATTGCATGTACAAGGGGCCAGGTGTCTACAGACTGTGTTTAGTGGGTGAGCTTGGTCTGGACTACCACCCCGATGCCCCTTGTATTACACACACAGCAGGATTACAGCCCTGCTATGTGTAGCAGAAATGCTCATCTGCTATGAGAGCTGATCACAGGGCGTCACTCATAGCAATCCGGCAATGAGAACCACAGGGATCTCCTGCAGACACTGGTTTTCATGTCGACCCATCGGTGACCTGCGATCATGATACACGGGCGTCAATGGGCATGGTTTGTGATGCATTTTTGACGTTAGCATGTTAAATGGCACATCAACAGCGGCATTTAACATGTTAACAGGCGCAGGTGCATGGCGATTCCACCCGCAGCTGTTAGGGGCACATGTGGAGGAAAACACGAGGATTCAGTGCCAAAGCCCACATGAAGTGCGGGAATATGACCCATGATGTACCTATACGTCATAGGTCGTGAAGGGGTTAAGGTCTGAAACCTTGTTCAAAGTTATCTGAGCACACAAATCTCTAAGGGTGTTCAAACTATTGCATTGGCCCATTTTCCTTGTGCAATATTATTCGGCCCCTTTACTTTCAGTGCAGCAAACTCACTCCAGAAGTTCATTGTGGATCTCTGAATGATCCAATGTTGTCCTAAATGCCTAATGATGATAAATATAATCCACCTGTGTGTAATCAAGTCTCCATATAAATGCACCTGCTCTCTGATAGCCTCAGGGTTCTGTTTGAAGCACAGAGACCATCATGAAGACCAAGGAACACAACAGGCAGGTCCGTGATACTGTTGTGGAGAAGTTTAAAGCCGGATTTGGATAAGAAATGATTTCCAAAACTTTAAACATCCCAAGGAGCATTGTGCAAGCGATCATGTTGAAATGGAAGGAGTATCGTACCACTGCAAATCTACCAAGACCCGGCCGTCCCTCTAAACTTTCATCTCAAACAAGGAGAAGACTGATCAGAGATGCAGCCAAGAGGCCCATGATCACTCTGGATGAACTGCAGAGATCTACAGCTGAGGTGGGACGTTGTGGGACAACAATCAGTCGTACACGGCACAAATCTGGCCGCCTTTATGGAAGAGAGGCAAGTAGAAAGCCATTTCTCAAAGATATCCATAAAAAGTGTTGTTTAAAGTTTGCAACAAGCCACCTGGGAGACACACCAAACATGTGGAAGAAGGTGCTCTGGTCAGATGAAACCAAAATCGAATTTTTTGGCAACCATGCCAAACGATATATTTGGTATAAAGGCAACACAGCTCAACACCATGAACACACCATCCCCACTGTCAAACATGGTGGTGGCAGCATCATGGTTTGGGCCTGCTTTTCTTCAGCAGGGACAGGGAAGATGGTTAAAATTGATGGGAAGATGGATGGAGCCAAATACAGAACCATTCTTGAAGAAAACCTGTTGGAGCCTGCAAAAGACCTGAGACTGGGACGGAGATTTGTCTTCCAACCAGACAATGATCCCAAACATAAAGCAAAATCTACAATGGAATGGTTCACAAATAAACGTATTCAGGTGTTAGAATGGCCAAGTCAAAGTCCAGACCTCAATCCAATTGAGAATCTGTGGAAAGAGCTGAAAACTGCTGTTCACAAACGATCTCCATCAAACCTCACTGAGTTCGAGCTGTTTGCCAAGGAAGAATGGGCAAGAATTTCAGTCTCTCGATGTACAAAACTGATAGAGACATACCCCAAGCAACTTGCAGCTGTAATCGCAACAAAAGGTGGCGCAACAAAGTATTAAGTTAAAGGGGCCGAATAATATTGCACACCCCACTTTTCAGTTTTTCAATTTCCACAAAAATGTAAAATAACCAATAAATTTCGTTCAACTTCACAATTGTGTTCCACTTGTTGTTGATTCTTCCCCAAAAATTTACATTTGGTATCTTTATGTTTGAAGCATGATATGTGGGAAAAGGTTGAATAGTTCAAGGGGGCCGAATACTTTCACAAGGCACTGTATATATCTTTGTACCGTGTTAGCCAGTAGATAGAAAAATATATAGACGTGAGAGTCCTCAGTGGTTGATACCTTTTAATGGCTAACTGAAAAGATGGTAAGAAATTGCAAGCTTTCGAGACTACACAGGTCCCTTCATCAGGCAAAGACTAAGGGTACCGTCACACTATAACATTTCGATCGCTACGACGGTACGATTCGTGACGTTCCAGCGATATCGTTACGATATCGCTGTGTCTGACACGCAGCAGCGATCAGGGATCCTGCTGAGAATCGTACGTCGTAGCAGATCGTATGGAACTTTCTTTCATCGCTGGATCTCCCGCTGTCATCGCTAGATCGGTGTGTGTGACACCGATCTAGCGATCTAGCGATGCGATCCAGCGATGCGTTCGCTTGTAACCAGGGTAAACATCGGGTAACTAAGCGCAGGGCCGCGCTTAGTTACCCGATGTTTACCCTGGTTACAAGCGTTAAACTAAAAAAAAACAAACAGCACATACTTACATTCTGGTGTCCGTCAGGTCCCTTGCCGTCTCTGCTTCCCGCACTGTGACTGCCGGCCGTAAAGTGAAAGTGAAAGCACAGCGGCTGTGCTTTCACTTTCACTTGACGGCCGGCAGTCACTGAGTGCGGGAAGCAGACTGCAAGGGACCTGACGGACACCAGAATGTAAGTATGTGCTGTTTGTTTTTTTTTAGTTTAACGCTTGTAACCAGGGTAAACATCGGGTAACTAAGCGCGGTCCTGCGCTTAGTTACCCGATGTTTACCCTGGTTACCCAGGGACCTCGGCATCGTTGGTCGCTGGAGAGCTGTCTGTGTGACAGCTCCCCAGCGACCACACTACGATTTACCTACGATCACGGCCAGGTCATATCGCTGGTCGTGATCGTAGGTAAATCGTATAGTGTGACGGTACCCTAATGCAAAATCTGAAGAATCACATACTTATACACAACACAGCACAGAGAGAAAGAAGGCAATGGATAAGACAAGTGACATGAAGCAGAATTATCATTATGTGAGAGGGATAGACATAGATATTGGAACAGTTCATAGATAAGGAAGTCTTAATGTTTTACGGTCCTCTGAATGGGTCTAGTTCTGTGTTGTGATGACCCCGGAAGGTCTGAAGAGCACTCTCACGTCTGAGTCAAATAAGAAGTCATCAGGTGTGACAATTTTGAAAAAGCATACAAATGAAAAACTAGGATTTACAAACTAAAGGGGAACCCAATAGGCAAAATCCAGAGAAGAGTAAAGTTAAATACTGCATATAGTCAGTATAGGTATATAACCTGACACAGAAAAGCAGTATCTGTACAAAAAGTGATATTCAGGCAATGTGTGAGACTCCCGGCTAGATTTATTAAATGGTAGGTCTTGATGATTCCATCAAAACCAAAACTGGAGAAAGACTTCCACTTCATATCCACAGAGCGAAACAAAAGGAAGAGAAGGCAACACTATTTTGGATTTTGGCGTGCTCATACAGCAGGACGACATGTGGTCCTTGGTGGATATGTAACAGTTAGAATGCAGAGATTTGATATCAATGCCAAAACAACAATGATGGGAGAATTAAAATCATTGAAATGGATAGAAAAAAATATGGATAGAATGGGAACAACATGGGGAAAATGTCTCGGTGCTGACTCCCAGGTTCTGCTGGGAACAATGTTTTTAGAGTATTAATCCACTTTTACGGACTTACAATAAAACATACAAAACTGAAGATAAAACAGATTTTACAGGAAACATTGTTTCCTGTATAATGACTTGTAAATAAGGCAAAATTAAAAATAGAAAAAACGCCTCCTCCACCCCTTAGGCTTTGTTCATACATAGTTTTTTCTGCGTTTTTGCACTTTTTCAAATGCTTAGTTTCTCGGTACTCAAATCGAGCACATCGAACCTCTTTGGTGCTTGACTCCAGTAGCAATAATATAGTAGCAATCAATGGTTCACTTTCTCATTGCTTTCAATGGTGTAAAAATACTGCAAAAATGCTGAAATAATTGACATGCTCCATCTTTCAAAAATATAACAGTTTTAAAGTTCAGTCAGGAATAAAAATGAATTGTGTGCATAGGATTTCTCAAATTTCTACCTATTTGTGGGGCAACCAAACAAGGCCTGGATTGGCCCAGAACATAAAGGCAATTCAAATGTTTGTTTTTTTCTGGTGTATTCCCATGCACCCCTTCCCACTCTAAAAAGGATATATAGTTTGTGGTTTATTATTTTTCTTGTCCTCCTCCTACACCATATCAACACGGTTAGCATGTGACCCTTGTCCAAATTTTTTGAGGGCCATCAGCCAGCGCTCAGTCATAAATTGAGGAGGGCCATCATGCGGCCATCAACTATTCATTTTAGAGGGCCATCTGGTGGCCCTCGAGCTAAACTTTTGGAGGGCCAGCAGGTTCCCTAGAAATATTGCCATTTAGGCTTGTTGACACTGAGGCTTTCCAGAGGCTCATGGCGGCAGAGGTCCACTAGTACTCAGTCCCCAGCTGCCACTTCTTTTCCCAGTTTGCCGTCCCTGCCTTACACCAGCACGTGTTCCATAGTATCACCCGTGCCCTGACCAATGCAGTTACTGGTAATGTCCACTTAGCGACCGACTTTTGGACAGGCACTTGTGGCGAGGGACACTATATTTCTCTGAAGGTACACTGGATGAACCTTGTGGAGGCCAGTACCGTTTCATAGTCTGGGACGACACACATGCTATCAAAGCTGAAGATTGTGGGCTCTAGTTCCATCACAGCTTCCTCCACCTCCTGCACCTCCCCCCCCTCCTCTTCATCCTCCATTTTGGAATTGTCATCTTGGAGCACATCAGTCAGAAGCTGGAAGCACTGCCTTGGTGAAGCGTCAACAGGCTCTGCTGAAAATTTGTTAAGGTGACAAGCTTCACACCACCGCACAGGTGTTTTAAAGGTATAACAGACCAGACAGATTTGTGGCTATTGCTGCTGACACTACAACCAGGCACTGTTGTGTGTGATAATGGCCATAACCTGGTGGCAACTCTGAAGTTTGGCAACTTTGCACACGTACAATGCCTGTCCCACACGCTTAACTTAGTGGTTCAGCGGTTTCTGAAAGCCTACCCAGATTTGCCTAAACTACTTGTGAAGGTACGCCGCGTGTGCGCCCATTTCCCGAAATCAGCTACAGCTACTGCCGGTCTGCCAGTGATGCAGCAGTGCTTGCATTTACTGCCTTTCTTGTGACATGCGCATTATATGCATTTTGGCAAACAATGATTACTGGTTGCTGTTAGGGGTCGAGTTCCCGCTTCTGCACAGGGGGAATCTCAGGCCGTTTCTGCTGTGGTCTCCCATTCTTCTCCTGCCGCAGTGGAACCTGCTCAGCGGAGACGTCGGTCCTTGCGTCTGGTTCAGTCTCACTCTGTGCTTACGCTTGCTGTTGCTTTTCCAGCTTTTGCCATTAAATCCAGTGCAGGGCAGCGGCGAGCAGACGCTTTTGGGACTAAGTCCTGCTTTTTCCCTTCTGAGCATGCCCAGGGTGAGATCTCCCATTGGAGATCGAGGGCCACATGCTCAGATGCTGCAGCGGTTCCCATTGATCCTCCTGGAAGGTCCTGAAAGGGCTAACTTCTGTGGCAGCTGCCCATTGGTCCTATATTGGAAGGTCCTGAATGTACTGCAGCTATATAAGCTTCGCATGACCGCACAGCCATGCGCTAGTGTACAATTGTATACGTGTGTTTGTTGTGAGTGCAAGTCGTTCATTACATACCC
Organism: Ranitomeya imitator; assembly: GCF_032444005.1. Taxonomy (NCBI): domain Eukaryota; kingdom Metazoa; phylum Chordata; class Amphibia; order Anura; family Dendrobatidae; genus Ranitomeya; species Ranitomeya imitator. The sequence goes on from NC_091291.1 coordinate 88,289,605, forward strand.
CTACCCTATTGTATGACTGATCGGTGTATGGTTGCTATCTAGCGCCCGACTAATCACTCAACGTGTTACACACGAATCAGCGTCTATTGCTGTGACCGCCAGTGCGGCGCCACGTGCCAGTAGTGCGCTTTCTGACCCACGTCTGGGTGCTTAGTGGTGTCTGCCAGCATGGCACAGTTCGCACTTCGGTGCTCTAACTATATCAGTTACCTAACACACCCAGTTGCGGTGTTGTGCGCAAGTAGTCTGAACGGACTTCAACCCTGAGTCTTGGGTTTGAGTTCGCTGACTCCTTGCTTGCACTCATTAGTGCGGTATTGCAGACCTGTGGTTTTACAGGGTTCGCTTCCACCGCCATATAGTGCTGCCATTTACTAGCAGCAGGTTTTTACCTGCACGGTGGACCCCGGACTGCAAACGCACCAATATTATTTTACCTTATACTTGGTGCATTCTGCCAGTCCTAACAGTTGCTCACCCTTTTCAACCCATACTACATGAAAAACTTTCCATTTCTCCTTCCTGTGGCGGAGAGGGCTAGTAAAATTGTGCAATAAGAGAAGGCCCTAGTTGAACAATTGGTACAAAAATTCCCATCTGACAACGCTGGTGGCAGCAATCACAGATCCCTGGGAAACCAAGGAGGAGAGACAAGGGAGACTCGTATCAGAGGATAACCACAATTTGCTGAACTAAGGAGGACCTATTGTATAATATATATATCTATATATCTATATCTATATATATATATAGATATAGATATATATCTATAATATAACGTTGGGAGCGTCACTCTGTCCGAAGCCTTTATAGACTGAGCAGGCGCAAGCGCCGGCGCAGTCTGGGCCTCACAGAGTGACGCTCCCGGGAGATCGCGGTATGCGTTCACACTGAACGCACACTGCAATCTCCAACAGAAAAGCAGGGACCGCCAGGAGAGTGAGTATCGGCCATATTCACCTGTCCTCCGTTCCACCGCTGAGCGCCGCCGTCTTCCCGGTCTTCGGCCTGAGACCTTCAGTTCAGATGGCGCGATGACACGCTTAATGCGCGCCGGCACCGCCCTCTGACTGAACAGTCACAGCCAGAGGACCGGGAAGATGGCGGCGCTGAGCGGTGGAACGGAGGACAGGTGAATATAGTAAGTGCTGGGGGGCCTGAGCTGGCGGCGATACCGGCACCTGACCCCCACAGCGCGCCGGTGTCCCCGCCTGCTCAGGCCCCCGGATGGGTGCAGCACATGACAGGATGGGGACGCAGGATGGGTGCAGCACATGACAGGATGGGGATGCAGGATGGGTGCAGCACATACCAGAATGGGGACGCAGGATGGGTGCAGCACATACCAGGATGGGGACGCAGGATGGGTGCAGCACATGACAGGATGGGGGCGCAGGATGGGTGCAGCACATGACAGGATGGGGACGCAGGATGGGTGCAGCACATGACAGGATGGGGACGCAGGATGGGGACGCAGGATGGGTGCACCACAAACCAGGATGGGGACGCAGGATGGGTGCAGCAGATGACAGGATGGGGGCGCAGGATGGGTGCAGCACATGTCACAATGGGGGCGCAGGATGGGAGCAGCACATGTCAGAATGGAGGCGCAGGATGGGTACAGCACATGTCAGAATGGGGGCGCAGGATGGGAGCAGCACATGTCACAATGGGGGCGCAGGATGGGAGCAGCACATGACAGAATGGGGGCGCAGGATGGGTGCAACACATGGCAGGATGGGGATGCAGGATGGGTGCAGCACATGACAGGATGGGGACGCAGGATGGGTGCATCACATGACAGGATGGGGACGCAGGATGGGTGCAGCACATACCAGGATGGGGACGCAGGATGGGTGCAGCACATGACAGGATGAGGACGCAGGATGGGGACGCAGGATGGGTGCAGCACATACCAGGATGGGGACACAGGATGGGTGCAGCACATGACAGGATGGGGACGCAGGATGGGTGCAGCACATGACAGGATGGGGGCGCAGGATGGGTGCAGCACATGACAGGATGGGGACGCAGGATGGAGCAGCACATACCAGGATGGAGACCATATACCAATATAAATGCTTGCCACCCGGGTTCAATAGCTAGTATATATATATATATATATATATATATATATCTCCATAAGAGTGAAAACTTGTCCTGTTAGATAGTATAACAAAGGGCTTACCATATAAATCCGATAAATACCATATACTATACATGATGCAGAGCTCAATCCTCATCATGCGCCTATCATGCAATTGTATGGATCTCAATTCCCAGTGATAAAACAGTAGGCCTTTAATGAATATATATATGTACAGTGGGGCAAAAAAGTATTTAGTCAGTCAGCAATAGTGCAAGTTCCACCACTTAAAAAGATGAGAGGCGTCTGCAATTTACATCATAGGTAGACCTCAACTATGGGAGACAAACTGAGAAAAAAAAATCCAGAAAATCACATTGTCTGTTTTTTTAACAATTTATTTGCATATTATGGTGGAAAATAAGTATTTGGTCAGAAACAAACAATCAAGATTTCTGGCTCTCACAGACCTGTAACTTCTTCTTTAAGAGTCTCCTCTTTCCTCCACTCATTACCTGTAGTAATGGCACCTGTTTAAACTTGTTATCAGTATAAAAAGACACCTGTGCACACCCTCAAACAGTCTGACTCCAAACTCCACTATGGTGAAGACCAAAGAGCTGTCAAAGGACACCAGAAACAAAATTGTAGCCCTGCACCAGGCTGGGAAGACTGAATCTGCAATAGCTATCCAGCTTGGAGTGGAGAAATCAACAGTGGGAGCAATAATTAGAAAATGGAAGACATACAAGACCACTGATAATCTCCCTCGATCTGGGGCTCCAAGCAAAATCCCACCCCGTGGGGTCAGAATGATCACAAGAACGATGAGCAAAAATCCCAGAACCACGCGGGGGGACCTAGTGAATGAACTGCAGAGAGCTGGGACCAATGTAACAAGGCCTACCATAAGTAACACACTACACCACCATGGACTCAGATCCTGCAGTGCCAGACGTGTCCCACTGCTTAAGCCAGTACATGTCCGGACCCATCTGAAGTTTGCTAGAGAGCATTTGGATGATCCAGAGGAGTTTTGGGAGAATGTCCTATGGTCTGATGAAACCAAACTGGAACTGTTTGGTAGAAACACAACTTGTCGTGTTTGGAGGAAAAAGAATCCTGGATGGATACACCATACCTACTGTAAAGCATGGTGGTGGAAACATCATGCTTTGGGGCTGTTTCTCTGCAAAGGGGCCAGGACGACTGATCCGGGTACATGAAAGAATGAATGGGGCCATGTATCGTGAGATTTTGAGTGCAAACCTCCTTCCATCAGCAAGGGCATTGAAGATGAAACGTGGCTGGGTCTTTCAACATGACAATGATCCAAAGCACACCGCCAGGACAACGAAGGAGTGGCTTTGTAAGAAGCATTTCAAGGTCCTGGAGTGGCCTAGCCAGTCTCCAGATCTCAACCCTATAGAAAACCTTTGGAGGGAGTTGAAAGTCCGTGTTGCCAAGCGAAAAGCCAAAAACATCACTGCTCTAGAGGAGATCTGCATGGAGGAATGGGCCAACATACCAACAACAGTGTGTGGCAACTTACAGAAAACGTTTGACCTCTGTCATTGCCAACAAAGGATATATGACAAAGTATTGAGATGAAATTTTGTTTCTGACCAAATACTTATTTTCCACCATAATATGCAAATAAAATGTTAAAAAAACAGACAATGTGATTTTCTGGATTTTTTTTTTCTCAGTTTGTCTCCCATAGTTGAGGTCTACCTATGATGTAAATTACAGACGCCTCTCATCTTTTTAAGTGGTGAAACTTGCACTATTGCTGACTGACTAAATACTTTTTTGTCCCACTGTATATGTTACTGTAAAAGTCAGAAGGACGGTAAAACCTAGGATTTACCGGTCAATCTGGACATTCACCGAGGCCGTCGGTAAAAGCTCAAAATGAAAAGTAAAATTGGACTTTTACCGGTGAAGTCTTGGTAAATGTTAACATTTCTCAACAGCATTGGTAAAAGTCAGATGTATTCCACATAAACGAATGATTTTGGACTTTTACCTGGGCGAATTTACCTGGCCTCCACCCCTCTTTTTTAGAGCTGTGCGCACAGGAGCCATTCTGTCCAGCGTGTCCACATGGACATTCCTTTTCTGAATCCTGCTCATACAGGTATTGTACATATGACCAGGTTTTAAATACATCAGATAGGGATTACATACAGTACATTAGCTAGGACTGCTCTGATATGGGTATACCTTGACGTTTGGTAGAGCGGCTTAATATACATTTTTTGCAAAAAATGTATCAACCAAATACCCTGTTTTTTCCATCTGTTTACCAGCACTTGCTGTCCACTGTGATTTTTTTGCAACAGAGTGTTTTTGGTTTTGCTGTGCTTTTTTGCATTTTCAAGTCTCTTGGTGGTGTGAACATGTCCCTATAGGCTTGTTCACTGTGCGCGCAGCTCATGTGTTCTGGTTTCACATAATTGTTTTCTTGTGTCCACAAGACTGGGGAGGCCTCCACCCCTCTTTTTTTGAGCTGTGCGCACAGGAGCCGTTCTGTCCAGCGTGTCCACATGGATATTTATTTTCTGAATCCTGCTCATACAGGTATTGTACATATGACCAGGTTTTAAATACATCAGATAGGGATTACATACAGTACATTAGCTAGGACTGCTCTGATATGGGTATACCTTGACGTTTGGTAGAGCGGCTTAACCCCTTCATGACCTTGGGATTTTTCGTCTTTCCGTGTTCGTTTTTCACTCCCCTCCTTCCCAGAGCCATAACTTTTTTATTTTTCCGTCAATTTGGCCATGTGAGGGCTTATTTTTTGCGGGACGAGTTGTACTTTTGAACGACATCAATGGTTTTAGCATGTCATGTACTAGAAAACGGGAAAAAAATTCCAAGTGCGGTGAAATTGCAAAAAAAGTGCAATCCCACACTTGTTTTTTGTTTGGCTTTTTTGCTAGGTTCACTAAATGCGAAAACTGACCTGCCATTATGATTTTCCAGGTCAGTACGAGTTCATAGACACCTAACATGACTAGGTTATTTTTTATCTAAGTGGTGAAAAAAAATTCCAAACTTTGCTAAAAAAAAAAAAAAAAAATTGCGCCATTTTCCGATACTCATAGCGTCTCCATTTTTCGTCATCTGGGATCGGTTGAGGGCTTATTTTTTTGCATGCCGAGATGACGTTTTTAATGATAGCATTTTAGTGCAGATACGTTCTTTTGATCGCCCGTTATTGCATTTTAATGCAATGTCGCGGCGACCTAAAAAACGTAAAAAACGTTTAGCGATCAGGTTAATGCTTTTTTTTAGTTGATATATCGGGTGATTCTGAGCGCGACGATACCAAATATGTGTAGATTTGATTTTTTTTTATTGATTTATTTTGATTGGGGTGAAAGGGGGGTGATTTAAACTTTTATATTTTTTTTATTTTTTTCACATTTTTTTTAACTTTTTTTTTTTACTTTTGCCATGCTTCAATAGCCTCCATGGGAGGCTAGAAGCAGGCACAACTCGATCACCTCTTCCCTGCACTGTGTAAGCGCCGGCTGTAAAGCAGAGCAGTGACGTCACCGCTGTGCTCTGCTTTACGGTCAGCCGGCGCTGACACAGTGCAGGGAAGCTTATGCCGGGGGACGCGACAGACACCGGAATGTAAGTATGTAGTGTTTTTTTTTTTTTTTACATTTACAATGGTAACCAGGGTAAGTATCGGGTTACTAAGCGCGGCCCTGAGCTTAGTAACCCGATGTTTACCCTGGTTACAAGTGAACACATCGCTGGAACGGCGTCACACACGCCGATTCAGCGATGTCAGCGGGTGATCCCGCGACGAAATAAAGTTCTGGCCTTCTAGCTCCGACCAGCGATGTCACAGCAGGATCCTGATCGCTACTGCGTGTCAAACACAACGATATCGCTATCCAGGACGCTGCAACGTCACGGATCGCTATCGTTATCGTTCTAAAGTTGCTCAGTGTGAAGGTACATTTAGGATAAATCAAAGGATTTGTTTTTTTTCTGAAACGATGCCACACCACAGGGCATTAAAGTCCTCTTTTTTACATTTTTTTGTGCTGTCTCCCTTTTTGTTTATCATTTATATATATATATATATATATATATATGTATATATATACATACATACAGTGCCTTGCGAAAGTATACATTTCATTCAACTTCACAATTGAGTTCCACTTCTTGGTGATTCTTCACCAAAAATTTATATTTGGTATCCTTTACGTGTGAAGCATGATATGTGGGAAAAGGTTGAAAAGTTCCAGAGGGCCGAATACTTTCTCAAGGCACTGTCTAAAGGCTCATGACACAAAACAATATATAGCATAAGGATAATGCCCAGAAAAATGCTTATCGTGCGTCTTTTGTGCAGATGTACATTCTCAACTCCAAACGTGTTTCCCCCTTCTTTTTTAGGGGTTCATCAGGGGACAGGTTTCCAAAAGACCCTCATGGTCTGGAATGCACATAGTGCTCCATGCTTAAAAGTCTCCTATTAAAGGACCCTATGGGTCAAGATAGAACCCAATTTTTCCAGGTCAGAATCGTCATGTGATCCAGACAACGATGTCTGGCCCGATCCCCACTCATACCTAAAATGAGGACATTGTAAACCTGTTGAGGTTTTGGAATGGAAGTGCACTCCATGCGACCAAACATGTGACTGGAAAGTACCGGTCACATGGTACAAATAACTACGCTCCACCCAAAAGCGCATGACCGGAAGCACAGGCATCATGTGACCAGATACTTTCATGCACAGCACATTTTGATACAAAGGATTGTATACTATGGAACACGAGATGCGTTTCAAGCTAATGGCCATCACTTCCTCCAGTTTTAATCCTAGGCAGAAAAACACTGAACCCCAATTACCTTATTACTCATATAATAAATATATAAATGATCTTAGATCAACAATACACAAATGAACAAGGGTAAGAATAAAAATGGCCGTAACATAGTGTGTCGTATTGAGTTGAAGACTATATTTCCCCCCATCAATATAAAAAAACCACACGATAAACCTATAATTATACACCACTTTATATAACTCGGTGAGGCCACAAGGGCCTATACTCCTTTAGCTAATACTATTCCACATGGGACCCAACTTTAGTGGACACAGAAACTCAACTGTTTACTAATTCCTCCTGGAGCCATGGAGTCTAGCCAAAAAGTCCACCTCACCTCACGCTGCAAGATTTTTATGTTCAAGGACCGCAATCTAAACTGGAAGAAACTATTGCCAAATAGAAAGGCAACACCCTCTCTCTACAAGAGCGATCTATTGGGGGCAATTACCTCATATTAGATGTTGAGGGAAACTGTATATTATGGGTAATATACTGGAAAGGACCTGATAGCTAAAAGTTCTGAGAAGGCAATGGTTGGTAGAACATCCTGTGGGAATTTTACATGGATTGTTACTTTGACTGGAAATGGTATAAAAAAAAGTGCTTACGGGGCATATGCTCATGACCTACGCCCGTGACACAGAGGGCCTAATCCCACAATTGGCGTTTACTGGTGATCACCTAGTCTGACTTTGGGACAGAACCAAAAAGATACAACAATGGTTTTACATACACTTTGCTAAAATACAGAATAAAAGTCAAAGAATAAAAACACACACAATTGTTAAAGTTATTACAGATTACTGCTCCCTGCTCCTGTGCTATTTCACTATATCACATTGGTTTGCAGAACGCGCAGCATGGCAATCATGCCATTGTCCTGTGTGACAGAGGAATCGTGGCAACCTTTTTAAAGTAAAGACACACTGACTCTTGCTTTCTCTGGATCTTGTTTCCAGCCTGTGTTAGCCCCTGTGATTTCTGTCTTATGCCCTCTTGAATTTGTTGCAATCTGTTTGTCCGTTTGATCAGTAACTTAGACTCCTATTCTGCATTGTCTTCTGTAGTTTGTCGTTCTCCACTGACTAACGAGATCTGACCTACGACAAACCACCGGACTATATTTGTATGCCACACGGCTGATGCATCTGGCTGCCAATTGTACGCTATTCTGAGGACAGTGCCCTGAGGGTTTGACAGATTTTTTCCAAACCTCTTTTCGAGGGTGATTTGGATTCACATGGGGTAGTAGAGTCTCTGAGCCATAAATCTGGCAAGGCACCATGGAACTGAGGCAATAACGTAGCAAAGCTGGACTTATCGGACAGCATGTGGATCAGCGAGGACCAGTACGGTAGGGTTAGAAGGATGTCAGATGGGCTGTGGAGGTGGAAGAACTAAATGCCAAAAAAGTGGACAGTACTGGAACAGCAGAGATGTGTAATCAACTGGTATCTTGCTGCAGGGGGGGGCAGATATTTATAGGAATAGCAGAGCTGAATAGGCAGACTAGTATCTTGCTTGTAGAAGTGTTGGTACACACAAGAATGGCAGAGATATATAGGCAAACCAGTACCGTGTTTGCACTGCAGCATTTCAGTTACAGGTGTAGTAGAGTAAAACAATGTGGACAGCATAAGGATAGCAAAGATGAGCTTGTTAACAAAACTTCACACAGCACATGAAAGTACATTAGCATCAGGAATTGCAGAACTGAGCTTGGAAGTAGTAGCTGGACTGCAGACAGACATCGCCTGGAAGATGCCTAGAAACATGGCTAGAGCAGCATCCAGAGGAAGATGAGGCTAAGCAAGCCTTAAAAGGCCAAGGATGACAAAACCAGTGGTGCTTTCCAGGCTGCCAAAGTATACAAGTGAACACTAGAGCAGATGGAGCTGGCCACTGGTGAAGAAAGCCAAACCCAGCGCTATAGCCGGGACAGGTGAGTAATAGAGTTGAGCGACCTTGACCTTTTTAGTGTTGAGCCGGGTTTCGCGAAACCCGACTATCTCAAAAGTCGGGTCGAGTGAAATCGGCCGATTATGACGTAAAGTCGGGATCGACCGAAACACGAAACCCAATGCAAGTCAATGGGGCAGCATAGTCGGCAGTGAGTGGGGGCCAGGAAAACACCTAGAGTGCCCATTTTAATGTCAAAACCATCCATTCTTCTTAATGAAGCTTGTCAAGCGTAATTTACCTTATAATAATTGGAAGGCATTTGAAATTGGGGGTCAGTTGGCTAAAGTTGTGGTGGGTAGGGCTGGTTCAAGTAATTAGTGGGCCCAGGAAATCTGGACCACGTCACGGCAGTGGAGCAGGGAGAGGTAAGTATTTCAACTTTGCAAGTGCTGTGAACCTGAGCAAGCAGGGGGGGCCCACTCGTTGGCATTGGCACTGGCACAGGGCCCCTCAAAGTACAGCGGTGTGTTTGCACGGCGGGGGCGCCTCCCACCGGCAGCAACACTTTTGCGTACCATGAGAGGCCCTGTGCCAGTGACGTCGCCAACTAGTATTCCTCCCCCCACCTGATGAAGGAACCTGCACTTTCATCTGCACCTTCCTGTTTGTCCCCGTGTAAGGTGGTATGGTATGCGGGAAGGGGGACCTGACTTTCAGCAGGGTCACAATCTTGCAGTGTAGCGTGCACGGGAAATGTTGCGTTATGGGTCAATGTACCAGCAGACTCATCTATCACTGGCTGGGCAATGGGCAGGATGAGGAGGAAACACAGATATAGGCCCAAAGAATAAAGTGGGCTAAATGCAGTTCAAAATTGGTAACACAGGACTAATCAGGGGGCATTGCAGTGGAGGACAACTGGTATGAGAGGCTGACACAGAGAGTAGGCCCAAATCAGTAAGTAGTCGAAATGCAGTTCAAAATTGGCAACAGTAGTAAACAGGCGGCACAGCTTTGTTCAGTGGAGGAGAACAGCAAGGAGTGGCAGACACCGATAGTAGGCCCCAACCCAACTAGTAGGCCAAATGCAGTCTAACATTAACAACTACTTAACGAGCGCCTGAAAACGGAATTTCAGGACAGGAAGCCAGGAGAACAGCAAGGAGCGGCAGACACCGATAGTAGGCCCCAAACCAACTAGTACGCCAAATGCAGTTGTTCCGGTTAACCACAATTTAATGAGAGCCTGAAGATAGAAGTTCAGGAAAGGCAACCTGGAGAACACCTTGGAGTGGAACACACCATCTCTCTACACCCCATACCCAATTTGTAGGTCTAATGCAGCGTAGTTTCCAACAACTACTAAACGAGAGCATGATGATCGAAGCATTGGCGAGGAAACCTGGGGAACACCTTGGAGTGGAACACACCATCTCTTTACACCCCATACCCAATTTGTAGGCCTAATGCAGCGTAGTTTCCAACAACTACTAAACGAGAGCATGATGATCGAAGCATTGGCGAGGAAACCTGGGGAACACCTTGGAGTGGAACACACCATCTCTCTACACCCCATACCCAATTTGTAGGCCTAATGCAGCGTAGTTTCCAACAACTACTAAACGAGAGCCGGAAGATCGAAGCAATGGAGAGGAAACCTGGGGAACACCTTGGAGTGTAACACACCATCTCTCTACACCCCATACCCAATTTGTAGTCCTAATGCAGCGTAGTTTCCAACAACTACTAAACGAGAGCCGGAAGATCGAAGCAATGGAGAGGAAACCTGGGGAACACCTTGGAGTGTAACACACCATCTCTCTACACCCCATACCCAATTTGTAGGCCTAATGCAGCGTAGTTTCCAACAACTACTAAACAAGAGCCGGAAGATCGAAGCAATGGAGAGGAAACCTGGGGAACACCTTGGAGTGTAACACACCATCTCTCTACACCCCATACCCAATTTGTAGGCCTAATGCAGCGTAGTTTCCAACAACTACTAAACGAGAGCATGAAGATCGAAGCAATGGAGAGGAAACCTGGGGAACACCTTGGAGTGGAACACACCATCTCTCTACACCCCATACCCAATTTGTAGGCCTAATGCAGCGTAGTTTCCAACAACTACTAAACGAGAGCATGATGATCGAAGCATTGGCGAGGAAACCTGGGGAACACCTTGGAGTGGAACACACCATCTCTCTACAGTGGAACACACCATCTCTCTACACCCCATACCCAATTTGTAGGCCTAATGCAGCGTAGTTTCCAACAACTACTAAACGAGAGCCGGAAGATCGAAGCTCAGGAAAGGCAACCTGGGGAACACCTTGGAGTGTAACACACCATCTCTCTACACCCCATACCCAATTTGTAGGCCTAATGCAGCGTAGTTTCCAACAACTACTAAACGAGAGCCGGAAGATCGAAGCAATGGAGAGGAAACCTGGGGAACACCTTGGAGTGGAACACACCATCTCTCTACACCCCATACCCAATTTGTAGGCCTAATGCAGCGTAGTTTCCAACAACTACTAAACGAGAGCCGGAAGATCGAAGCAATGGAGAGGAAACCTGGGGAACACCTTGGAGTGTAACACACCATCTCTCTACACCCCATACCCAATTTGTAGGCCTAATGCAGCGTAGTTTCCAACAACTACTAAACGAGAGCATGAAGATCGAAGCAATGGAGAGGAAACCTGGGGAACACCTTGGAGTGGAACACACCATCTCTCTACACCCCATACCCAATTTGTAGGCCTAATGCAGCGTAGTTTCCAACAACTACTAAACGAGAGCATGATGATCGAAGCATTGGCGAGGAAACCTGGGGAACACCTTGGAGTGGAACACACCATCTCTCTACACCCCATACCCAATTTGTAGGCCTAATGCAGCGTAGTTTCCAACAACTACTAAACGAGAGCCGGAAGATCGAAGCAATGGAGAGGAAACCTGGGGAACACCTTGGAGTGGAACACACCATCTCTCTACACCCCATACCCAATTTGTAGGCCTAATGCAGCGTAGTTTCCAACAACTACTAAACGAGAGCCGGAAGATCGAAGCAATGGAGAGGAAACCTGGGGAACACCTTGGAGTGTAACACACCATCTCTCTACACCCCATACCCAATTTGTAGTCCTAATGCAGCGTAGTTTCCAACAACTACTAAACGAGAGCCGGAAGATCGAAGCAATGGAGAGGAAACCTGGGGAACACCTTGGAGTGTAACACACCATCTCTCTACACCCCATACCCAATTTGTAGGCCTAATGCAGCGTAGTTTCCAACAACTACTAAACAAGAGCCGGAAGATCGAAGCAATGGAGAGGAAACCTGGGGAACACCTTGGAGTGTAACACACCATCTCTCTACACCCCATACCCAATTTGTAGGCCTAATGCAGCGTAGTTTCCAACAACTACTAAACGAGAGCATGAAGATCGAAGCAATGGAGAGGAAACCTGGGGAACACCTTGGAGTGGAACACACCATCTCTCTACACCCCATACCCAATTTGTAGGCCTAATGCAGCGTAGTTTCCAACAACTACTAAACGAGAGCATGATGATCGAAGCATTGGCGAGGAAACCTGGGGAACACCTTGGAGTGGAACACACCATCTCTCTACACCCCATACCCAATTTGTAGGCCTAATGCAGCGTAGTTTCCAACAACTACTAAACGAGAGCCGGAAGATCGAAGCTCAGGAAAGGCAACCTGGGGAACACCTTGGAGTGGAACACACCATCTCTCTACACCCCATACCCAATTTGTAGGCCCAATGCAGCGTAGTTTCCAACAACTACTAAACGAGAGCCGGAAGATCGAAGCTCAGGAAAGGCAACCTGGGGAACACCTTGGAGTGTAACAAACCCTCTCTCTACACCACGGAAGGGCTGATTCTTAGGAAGGAAGGCTGTCGGAAAGAAGCAGGGCGCGTCCGAGGGTGATTATATTCTTATTAGGTATATACTCACCCTCGGACACCCCCTGCTTCTTTATTTGTAATGAATGTTTATTTGCAATGTGGTTTTGACTTACTCTATTTTTTTGGTAAATAATGATTTTATTATTTTCATTGTTTTGCATCTTCTTGGCAATAATATAAAGAAGACGCGACAGGACAACACTCGGTGGATGCCATATCTGTGTTTAAAATTGAAAAAACCTTTCAGTTAACTACTTGCAGGAGAAAGTTATTGTAGCTGGTGGCCATTTTTAGTACTGTACCAGATTTTTGTTGTATGTGTTTGTTTTTAATGTTAAAATGTCTGCATTTGATATCTCTCCAGTATTTTCTTTTTTATAAGCAAAATACTTATTTTTATATTTTCTGATGTTGGTTCCAGGGGTACACGGGCAGCAGTGGTGTGGTCAGTGGAGGCCTAGTGGAAGGAGTGACCGCAGACAGGCATCGAAGGCCTAAAATAATAACACATGGCTGTAGGCAATTTTAAATTGGTTCCAGGGGTACACGGGCAGCAGTGGTGTGGTCAGTGGAGGCCTAGTGGAAGGAGTGACCGCAGACAGGCATCGAAGGCCTAAAATAATAACACATGGCTGTAGGCAATTTTAAATTGGTTCCAGGGGTACACGGGCAGCAGTGGTGTGGTCAGTGGAGGCCTAGTGGAAGGAGTGACCGCAGACAGGCATCGAAGGCCTAAAATAATAACACATGGCTGTAGGCAATTTTAAATTGGTTCCAGGGGTACACGGGCAGCAGTGGTGTGGTCAGTGGAGGCCTAGTGGAAGGAGTGACCGCAGACAGGCATCGAAGGCCTAAAATAATAACACATGGCTGTAGGCAATTTTAAATTGGTTACAGGGGTACACGGGCAGCAGTGGTGTGGTCAGTGGAGGCCTAGTGGAAGGAGTGACCGCAGACAGGCATCGAAGGCCTAAAATAATAACACATGGCTGTAGGCAATTTTAAATTGGTTCCAGGGGTACACGGGCAGCAGTGGTGTGGTCAGTGGAGGCCTAGTGGAAGGAGTGACCGCAGACAGGCATCGAAGGCCTAAAATAATAACACATGGCTGTAGGCAATTTTAAATTGGTTCCAGGGGTACACGGGCAGCAGTGGTGTGGTCAGTGGAGGCCTAGTGGAAGGAGTGACCGCAGACAGGCATCGAAGGCCTAAAATAATAACACATGGCTGTAGGCAATTTTAAATTGGTTCCAGGGGTACACGTGCAGCAGTGGTGTGGTCAGTGGAGGCCTAGTGGAAGGAGTGACCGCAGACAGGCATCGAAGGCCTAAAATAATAACACATGGCTGTAGGCAATTTTAAATTGGTTCCAGGGGTACACGGGCAGCAGTGGTGTGGTCAGTGGAGGCCTAGTGGAAGGAGTCACCGCAGACAGGCATCGAAGGCCTAAAATAATAACACATGGCTGTAGGCAATTTTAAATTGGTTACAGGGGTACACGGGCAGCAGTGGTGTGGTCAGTGGAGGCCTAGTGGAAGGAGTGACCGCAGACAGGCATCGAAGGCCTAAAATAATAACACATGGCTGTAGGCAATTTTAAATTGGTTCCAGGGGTACACGGGCAGCAGTGGTGTGGTCAGTGGAGGCCTAGTGGAAGGAGTCACCGCAGACAGGCATCGAAGGCCTAAAATAATAACACATGGCTGTAGGCAATTTTAAATTGGTTCCAGGGGTACACGGGCAGCAGTGGTGTGGTCAGTGGAGGCCTAGTGGAAGGAGTCACCGCAGACAGGCATCGAAGTCCTAAAATAATAACACATGGCTGTAGGCAATTTTAAATTGGTTCCAGGGGTACACGGGCAGCAGTGGTGTGGTCAGTGGAGGCCTAGTGGAAGGAGTGACCGCAGACAGGCATCGAAGGCCTAATATAATAACACATGGCTGTAGGCAATTTTAAATTGGTTCCAGGGGTACACGGGCAGCAGTGGTGTGGTCAGTGGAGGCCTAGTGGAAGGAGTGACCACAGACAGGCATCGAAGGCCTAAAATAATAACACATGGCTGTAGGCAATTTTAAATTGGTTCCAGGGGTACACGGGCAGCAGTGGTGTGGTCAGTGGAGGCCTAGTGGAAGGAGTCACCGCAGACAGGCATCGAAGGCCTAAAATAATAACACATGGCTGTAGGCAATTTTAAATTGGTTACAGGGGTACACGGGCAGCAGTGGTGTGGTCAGTGGAGGCCTAGTGGAAGGAGTGACCGCAGACAGGCATCGAAGGCCTAAAATAATAACACATGGCTGTAGGCAATTTTAAATTGGTTCCAGGGGTACACGGGCAGCAGTGGTGTGGTCAGTGGAGGCCTAGTGGAAGGAGTGACCGCAGACAGGCATCGAAGGCCTAAAATAATAACACATGGCTGTAGGCAATTTTAAATTGGTTCCAGGGGTACACGGGCAGCAGTGGTGTGGTCAGTGGAGGCCTAGTGGAAGGAGTCACCGCAGACAGGCATCGAAGGCCTAAAATAATAACACATGGCTGTAGGCAATTTTAAATTGGTTCCAGGGGTACACGGGCAGCAGTGGTGTGGTCAGTGGAGGCCTAGTGGAAGGAGTCACCGCAGACAGGCATCGAAGGCCTAAAATAATAACACATGGCTGTAGGCAATTTTAAATTGGTTACAGGGGTACACGGGCAGCAGTGGTGTGGTCAGTGGAGGCCTAGTGGAAGGAGTGACCGCAGACAGGCATTGAAGGCCTAAAATAATAACACATGGCTGTAGGCAATTTTAAATTGGTTACAGGGGTACACGGGCAGCAGTGGTGTGGTCAGTGGAGGCCTAGTGGAAGGAGTGACCACAGACAGGCATCGAAGGCCTAACATAACAAAAATGTCAATACAATGGTATTGTCAGTGGCAGGCATTGAAGGATGTCAGCGCATAGACTAAACATTGGTGGAGCTGTGAGATAATTTTGCAAGTGGTAGAGCACTGTTTGAGCTGAGGTGGGGGGAAACTGTCTTGTGGCCGGCGGTACAGGCCCAGGGCCCCTCATATTACAACGGTGTGTCTGACGTTGGGTGCGCACCACCACCGCCAGAGACACTTTATTGTACTAGGAGGGACCCAGTGGCAGTGCCGTCGACCAAAAGCGGGCTCACCCACCTCTTCAGACAAACTGCACTCTCACGGGTGCTGTCGCCAAGTGTCGATACCACGGCCCCGTGTGGGGACTTTGGCCATTTAGTGAGGTGTAAACATGTCGTATGCTGGACAATCAGGTGCAGAAAATTACGAGATTGGAAAAGGCATTCAGAATAGTCCACAGGCAAGACCTTTTCATAGGAAAGCTAGGTGTCAGACGGGCAAGGTGGGGCAAAAGATTTCGAAATCCAGTTGTGGTTCATTTTAATGAAGGTTAGATCATCTACATTTTGGGTAGCCAGACGAGTCCTTTTTTCTGTTAGTATTGAACCTGCAGCACTGAATACTCTTTCTGATAGGACACGAGCTGCCGGGCAAGCAAGCTCCTGCAATGCATATTCTGCCAATTCTGGCCAGGTGTCTAATTTTGATGCCCAGTAATCAAATGGTAATGACGGTTGAGGGAGAACATCGATAAGGGATGAAAAATAGTTTGTAACCATACTGGACAAATGTTGTCTCCTGTCACTTTGAATTGATGCTGCAGTACCTGTCCTGTCTGCGGTCATAGCAATATCACTCCACAACCTGGTCAGAAAACCCCTCTGGCCAACGCCACTTCTGATTTCTGCCCCTCTAACTCCTCTGGTCTGCTGGCCCCTGCAGCTCGTGTGAGAACGATCACGGGCGCTGTGTGCATGGAATGCCAGAAGCAAACGGTCAACAAGAGTTGATTGTTTGGTTGCTAATATTAGTTCCAAGTTCTCATGTGGCATTATATTTTGCAATTTGCCTTTATAGCGAGGATCAAGGAGGCAGGCCAACCAGTAATCGTCATCATTCATCATTTTAGTTATGCGTGTGTCCCTTTTGAGGATACGTAAGGCATAATCCGCCATGTGGGCCAAAGTTCCAGTTCTCAAATCTGCGGTTGTGCTTGGTTGAGGGGCAGTTTCAGGCAAATCCACGTCACTTGTGTCCCTCAAAAAACCAGAACCCGGCCTTGCCGCGCCACCAATTTCCAGTGGCCCCGGAAAAGCTTCCTCATTAAAAATATAATCATCCCCATCATCCTCCTCGTCCTCCTCCTCCTCTTCGCCCGCTACCTCGTCCTGTACACTGCCCTGGCCAGACAATGGCTGACTGTCATCAAGGCTTTCCTCTTCCTCAGCTGCAGACGCCTGATCCTTTATGTGCATCAAACTTTGCATCAGCAGACGCATTAGGGGGATGCTCATGCTTATTATGGCGTTGTCTGCACTAACCAGCCGTGTGCATTCCTCAAAACACTGAAGGACTTGACACATGTCTTGAATCTTCGACCACTGCACACCTGACAACTCCATGTCTGCCATCCTACTGCCTGCCCGTGTATGTGTATCCTCCCACAAAAACATAACAGCCCGCCTCTGTTCACACAGTCTCTGAAGCATGTGCAGTGTTGAGTTCCACCTTGTTGCAACGTCTATGATTAGGCGATGCTGGGGAAGGTTCAAAGAACGCTGATAGGTCTGCATATGGCTGGAGTGTACAGGCGAACGGCGGATATGTGAGCAAAGTCCACGCACTTTGAGGAGCAGGTCGGATAACCCCGGATAACTTTTCAGGAAGCACTGCACCACCAGGTTTAAGGTGTGAGCCAGGCAAGGAATGTGTTTCAGTTGGGAAAGGGAGATGGCAGCCATGAAATTCCTTCCGTTATCACTCACTACCTTGCCTGCCTCAAGATCTACAGTGCCCAGCCACGACTGCGTTTCTTTCTGCAAGAACTCGGACAGAACTTCCGCGGTGTGTCTGTTGTCCCCAAACACTTCATAGCCAATACAGCCTGCTGACGTTTGCCAGTAGCTGCCCCATAATGGGAGACCTGGTGTGCAACAGTGGCAGCTGCGGATGGAGTGGTTGTGCGACTGCGGTCTGTGGACGAGCTCTCGCTTCTGCAGGAGGACGAAGAGGAGGAGGAGGGGGTGCGAACGGCTACAGCCAATTGTTTCCTAGACCGTGGGCTAGGCAGAACTGTCCCAAACTTGCTGTCCCCTGTGGACCCTGCATCCACCACATTTACCCAGTGTGCCGTGATGGACACGTAACGTCCCTGGCCATGCCTACTGGTCCATGCATCTGTTGTCAGGTGCACCTTTGTGCTCACACATTGCCTGAGTGCATGGACGATGCACTCTTTAACATGCTGGTGGAGGGCTGGGATGGCTTTTCTGGAAAAAAAGTGTCGACTGGGTAGCTCGTAGCGTGGTACAGCGTAGTCCATCAGGGCTTTGAAAGCTTCGCTTTCAACTAACCGGTAGGGCATCATCTCTAACGAGATTAGTCTAGCTATGTGTGCGTTCAAACCCTGTGTACGCGGATGCGAGGCTAAGTACTTCCTTTTTCTAACCATAGTCTCATGTAGGGTGAGCTGGACTGGAGAGCTGGAGATCGTGGAACTAGCGGGGGTGCCGGTGGACATGGCAGACTGAGAGACGGTGGGAGATGGTATTGTTGCCACCGGTGCCCTAGATGCAGTGTTTCCTACTACGAAACTGGTGATTCCCTGACCCTGACTGCTTTGGCCTGGCAAAGAAACCTGCACAGATACTGCAGGTGGTGCGGAAAATGGTGGCCCTACACTGCCGGAAGGGATGTTGCGTTGCTGACTAGCTTCATTGGCCGAGGGTGCTACAACCTTAAGGGACGTTTGGTAGTTAGTCCAGGCTTGCAAATGCATGGTGGTTAAATGTCTATGCATGCAACTTGTATTGAGACTTTTCAGATTCTGTCCTCTGCTTAAGGTAGTTGAACATTTTTGACAGATGACTTTGCGCTGATCAATTGGATGTTGTTTAAAAAAATGCCAGACTGCACTCTTTCTAGCATCGGATACCTTTTCAGGCATTGCAGACTGAGCTTTAACCGGATGGCCACGCTGTCCTCCAACAGGTTTTGGCTTTGCCACGCGTTTTGGGCAAGATACGGGCCCGGCAGATGGAACCTGTTGCGATGTTGATGCCTGCTGCGGCCCCTCCTCCTCCGCTTCAGAACTGCTGCCGCCTGCACCCTGTTCCCCCAATGGCTGCCAATCGGGGTCAAGAACTGGGTCATCTATTACCTCTTCTTGTAGCTCGTGTGCAACTTCGTCTGTGTCACCGTGTCGGTCGGTGGTATAGCGTTCGTGATGGGGCAACATAGTCTCATCAGGGTCTGATTCTTGATCAGCACCCTGCGAGGGCAATGTTGTGGTCTGAGTCAAAGGACCAGCATAGTAGTCTGGCTGTGGCTGTGCATCAGTGCACTCCATGTCAGATTCAACTTGTAATGGGCATGGACTGTTAACTGCTTCACTTTCTAAGCCAGGGACGGTATGTGTAAAGAGCTCCATGGAGTAACCCGTTGTGTCGCCTGCTGCATTCTTCTCTGTTGTTGTTTTTGCTGAAGAGGACAAGGAAGCGACTTGTCCCTGACCGTGAACATCCACTAACGACGCGCTGCTTTGACATTTACCAGTTTCACGAGAGGAGGCAAAAGAGCTAGAGGCTGAGTCAGCAAGATAAGCCAAAACTTGCTCTTGCTGCTCCGGCTTTAAAAGCGGTTTTCCTACTCCCAGAAAAGGGAGCGTTCGAGGCCTTGTGTAGCCAGACGACGAACCTGGCTCCACAGCTCCAGACTTAGGTGCAATATTTTTTTTCCCACGACCAGCTGATGCTCCACCACTACCACTACCCTCATTACCAGCTGACAATGAACGCCCCCGGCCACGACCTCTTCCACCATACTTCCTCATTGTTTTAAAAACGTAAACAAACTAACGGTATTTGTTGCTATCACACAAATTACATGGTGAGCTATAACTTCAGTATGATTTAGCTACCCCTTTACAGGTGAGTGAGACCACAACGAAAATCAGGCACAATGTTACACACTCTGTTGTTGGTGGCAACAAATGAGAGAGATGCCACACACGCAGGACTGTCACTGAAGCACAAATGTAAATATTAATCTCCCACTGATTTGATTTTTTTTTTTTTTTAAGGGAGACTTTAGGAAAAAAAAATAATAGAATAAAATGATTTTTTCAGGAAGAATTTAGAAACCAAATAAAATAAAATGATTTTTTCAGGGAGAATTTAGAAAACAAATAAAACAAAAAAAGGCTTTCTATGGCCCACTGAGTGAGAGATGACGCACACAGGAGTCAGGAGTGGCACACAAGCCCAGAGGCCAATATTTATCTCCCACTGATTGATGTAGTGATTTTTTCAGGTAGATTTTGGAACCCAAATCAAGGTAAAAAAAATAATAGGCTTTCTATGGCCCACAATTGGAGAGAGAGAGAGATGGCACACCCAGGAGTCAAGACTCGCACACAAGCAGAAAGGGCAATATTAATCTCCCACTGATTTGTTTTTTTTTTGTTTTTTTCAGGGAGACTTTAGGAAAAAAAAAAATAGAATAAAATGATTTTTTCAGGAAGAATTTAGAAACCAAATAAAATAAAATGATTTTTTCAGGGAGAATTTAGAAAACAAATAAAACAAAAAAAGGCTTTCTATGGCCCACTGAGTGAGAGATGACGCACACAGGAGTCAGGAGTGGCACACAAGCCCAGAGGCCAATATTTATCTCCCACTGATTGATGTAGTGATTTTTTCAGGTAGATTTTGGAACCCAAATCAAGCTAAAAAAAATAATAGGCTTTCTATGGCCCACAATTGGAGAGAGAGAGAGATGGCACACCCAGGAGTCAAGACTGGCACACAAGCAGAAAGGGCAATATTAATCTCCCACTGATTTTTTTTTTTTTTTTTTTGTTCAGGGAGACTTTAGGAAAAAAAAAATAGAATAAAATGATTTTTTGAGGAAGAATTTAGAAACCAAATAAAATAAAAGGATTTTTTCAGGGAGAATTTAGAAAACAAATAAAACAAAAAAAGGCTTTCTATGGCTCACTGAGTGAGAGATGACGCACACAGGAGTCAGGAGTGGCACACAAGCCCAGAGGCCAATATTTATCTCCCACTGATTGATGTAGTGATTTTTTCAGGTAGATTTTGGAACCCAAATCAAGCTAAAAAAATAATAGGCTTTCTATGGCCCACAATTGGAGAGAGAGAGAGAGATGGCACACCCAGGAGTCAAGACTGGCACACAAGCAGAAAGGGCAATATTAATCTCCCACTGATTTGTTTTGTTTTTTTTTTTTTCAGGGAGACTTTAGGAAAAAAAAATAGAATAAAATGATTTTTTCAGGAAGAATTTAGAAACCAAATAAAATAAAATGATTTTTTCAGGGAGAATTTAGAAAACAAATAAAACAAAAAAAGGCTTTCTATGGCCCACTGAGTGAGAGAGGACGCCCACAGGAGTCAGGAGTGGCACACAAGCCCAGAGGCCAATATTTATCTCCCACTGATTGATGTAGTGATTTTTTCAGGTAGATTTTGGAACCCAAATCAAGCTAAAAAAATAATAGGCTTTCTATGGCCCACTGAGTGAGTGATGATGCACACAGGAGTCAAGAGTGGCACACAAGCCCTGAGGCCAATATTTTTCTCCCACTGATTGATGTAGTGATTTTTTCAGGTAGATTTTGGAACCCAAATCAAGCTAAAAAAATAATAGGCTTTCTATGGCCCACAATTGGAGAGAGAGAGAGAGATGGCACACCCAGGAGTCAAGACTGGCACACAAGCAGAAAGGGCAGTATTAATCTCCCACTGATTTTTTTTTTTTTTTTTTTTTTTTCAGGGAGACTTTAGGAAAAAAAAAAAATAGAATAAAATGATTTTTTCAGGAAGAATTTAGAAACCAAAGAAAATAAAATGATTTTTTCAGGGAGAATTTAGAAAACAAATAAAACAAAAAAAGGCTTTCTATGGCCCACTGAGTGAGAGATGACGTACACAGGAGTCAGGAGTGGCACACAAGCCCAGAGGCCAATATTTATCTCCCACTTTTTTTTTTTGTTCCAGGGAAAATTTATAAACCCAATAAAAAAAATAATAAATAGGCTTTCTATGGCCCACTATCTGAGAGACAGAGAGAGATGGCACGCTTAGGACTGGCACACAAGCCCAAAGGCCAATATTAATCTCCCTTTTTTTTTTAAGGGAGAATTTATAAAACCAAAAAAAAAAAAATAAATAGGCTTTCTATGGCCCACTATTTGTGAGAGAGATGGCACGCTCAGGACTGGCACACAAGCCCAGAGGCCAATATTAATCTCCCACTTTTTTTTTTTTTTTCCAGGGAAAATTTATAAACCCAATAAAAAAAAAAAATAAATAAATAGGCTTTCTATGGCCCACTATCTGAGAGAGAGAGATGGCACGCTTAGGACTGGCACACAAGCCCAAAGGCCAATATTAATCTCCCACTGATTGATTTATTGATTTTTTCAGGTAGAATTTAGAACCCAAATAAAGCAAAAAAAAAAAAAAAAGGGCTTTCTATGGCCCACTGAGTGAGTGATGATGCACACAGGAGTCAGGAGTGGCACACAAGCCCTGAGGCCAATATTTTTCTCCCACTGATTGATGTAGTGATTTTTTCAGGTAGATTTTAGAACCAAAATCAAGCAAAAAAATAAATAGGCTTTCTATGGCCCACTGAGTGAGTGATGATGCACACAGGAGTCAAGAGTGGCACACAAGCCCTGAGGCCAATATTTTTCTCCCACTGATTGATGTAGTGATTTTTTCAGGTAGATTTTATAACCCAAATCAAGCAAAAAAATAAATAGGCTTTCTATGGCCCACTGAGTGAGAGATGACACAGACAGGGATGGCACTCTAGCAGAAATGTCAATCTTAATCTCCCACAAAAAAAAAAAAAAAACAGGGAGTGTCCTTCAATTACTATCTCCCTGCAGTAATCTCAGCCAGGTATGGCAGGCAGCAATAAGGAGTGGACTGATGCACAAATTAAATAAAAAGTGTGGACAAACCAAAAAGATAGCTGTGCAGAAAGGAAGGAACAAGAGGATTTGTGCTTTGAAAAAAGCAGTTGGTTTGCACAGCGGCGTACACACAGCAATGCAGCTATCAGGGAGCCTTCTAGGGCAGCCCAATGAGCTACAGCGCTGAGGGGAAAAAAAAAAAAAAATGTAGCTTCCACTGTCCCTGCACACCGAAGGTGGTGTTGGGCAGTGGAAATCGCTACAGCACAAGCGGTTTGGTGGTTAATGGACCCTGCCTAACGCTATCCCTGCTTCTGACGAAGCGGCAGCAACCTCTCCCTAAGCTCAGATCAGCAGCAGTAACATGGCGGTCGGCGGGAACTCCCCTTTATAGCCCCTGTGACGCCGCAGACAGCAAGCCAATCACTGCAATGCCCTTCTCTAAGATGGTGGGGACCAGGACCTATGTCATCACGCTGCCCACACTCTGCGTTTACCTTCATTGGCTGAGAAATGGCGCTTTTCGCGTCATTGAAACGCGACTTTGGCGCGAAAGTCGCGTACCGCATGGCCGACCCCGCACAGGGGTCGGATCGGGTTTCATGAAACCCGACTTTGCCAAAAGTCGGCGACTTTTGAAAATGAACGACCCGTTTCGCTCAACCCTAGTGAGTAACATGGGATTCCTTACATAGAACAAGTGGATCCTTTAGTAAAGTAGCAAAGAAAAGAAGCCATGCAAAATAGAACGCACACCCAGAGGGATACAAGCTGAATAGCAAAAAATACAAAAAAGTTTATTGAGAACAGAGACAAATACACTAGAATAAATAAATGTTTTTATTCTAGTGTATTTGTCTCTGTTCTCAATAAACTTTTTTGTATTTTTTGCTATTCAGCTTGTATCCCTCTGGGTGTGCATTCTATTTTGCATGGCTTCTTTTCTTTGCTACTTTACTATGTTTCTGTGGCTATGTATTGAGTTGCACCCCTATATATACTCACTGTTTTTATAACACTATGGTTGCCCAGTTGTGGTGCTCCCTAGCTTCCTAAATTCCCCAAGTGGATCCTTTAGACACGTGCATGTCTGCGTATTGCACGTGTGTGCATGTCTGAGTACTTTATGTGTGTGTAGATGTCTGCGTACTGTATGTGTGCATGTCTGTGTTTTGTTCAGTATGTGTGTGTGCATGTCTAAATACTTTGTGTGTGGGCATGTCTGCATATGTGAAGTATGACGGGGCAGGCTGAGCCCTGTGTAGTTTAGCTATATTTCTCTGCTGAATCTGTGCATTATGAATTATGGTATGTGTTAACGAGGCCTGCTGAGACTCTTTCGCCCAGGCCCATGAGAAGCTGGAGCCGGCCCTGAATGTTACTCACCTTTCCTGGCTCAGGGACCTTTACCCAGGGTCGGTTCCTTTTGTGCAGCTCCATGCTGAGTTACTGTGGCATCATCATCACACAAGATCTTCCAATGTCAGCTCAGATAGACATGTCCTGAGTATTTAAAAAGTGTAACATTCTGCTACCACATGTATTACAGGAGATTGCCTCTTCTTTTAGCTGTCTAATCCTTTCCTCAGATACAGATTAGCTCAGACCGATGAATCCGGGTGCTATTGCACTCTCAACCCTGCTAAATCAGGTAACTGATAATGAAGTCATCTCTGCTGATACTGATACATATCTGCTATAACAGGTGCCTGATAGCGAAATGTTGTACACTAATATTGGTACTGTTCACACTTCAAACTCTGCTTCAACATTGTGTAATCTTCTCTGCAAACAAGTATGTAGTTTACATGACTGACTTCACATGTGAAGCTCCTGTGTATATCCAAATATCTGTCCCAGTTTTTCTGGTGTTTCCTGTTCTGCTCGTCTATCTGCCCTCCTACTTAACACCTGTTCTAGCCCTTGCTGATCCATGTGCAGGTTGGCGCAAGACCTACTCCTCTGCACCATCACCTGCAGTCTGTGACCTACGGCTTAGAGAATCCAGATCACCAGGTGAGCCATAACAGAACCTGGGGAGAAGTCATCTCAAGACCTAGTTTAAGTAAAAATAGTTGATAGCAGTAAAAAAGGGCTTTTTCTTTTGTTATGAAAGATATTGATACTAATGTAAATGCTTTTTAGGGCACATTGTTTTATGTTTTTTGTATTTCTACGGATCTGTAAGGAAAAATATAATACTAAATTTTACCCATTTTTCCCTTTATCCACAATCTTCCTCATTCCCTCAAAAACATGTCTTTTTTCACTGTACAATATGACATATAAGAAATTGTTACTTGATCCAAATAGGAGTTGCATTCAAAGTCTTTATGATACCTTTCCTGTAATGGCTCCACAAAAAGATGCAGCACAATGGCTCTCTGTAAAATAAAAAAGGAAAAGCAGATGTCAGTCTGAGGCCACAAGTGCAGATGAGAACATGTTTAGAATCTTCCACATCTTTGCCTTCTTACAGGGACACTGTTACCTGAATTTGGAGGGAACAATCTTCAGCCATGGAGGCGGGGTTTTTGTGTTTTTGATTCACCCTTTCCTTACCCACTGGCTGCATGCTGGCTGCAATATTGGATTGAAGTTCATTCTCTGTCCTCCGTAGTAGATGCCTGCACAAGGTGCAATCTTGCCTTGCGCAGGCGTGTATTATGGAGGACTGAGAATGAACTTCAATCCAATATTGCAGCCAGCATGCAGCCAGCGGGTAAGGAAAGGGTGAATCAAAAACACAAAAACCCCGCCTCCATGGCTGAAGATTGTTCCCTCCAAATTCAGGTGACAGTGTCCCTTTAAACGACACCTTTATACATGATATGTCTGCAAAGGAATCAATAGGTCGCGAGACTGGTGGAAAAAAGGTGAAAGTGGCCAGAATCCTCTCTTGAAAATCCAACAAGGAGCATAAAAACTATGCAGTGGAGGGCAATGAGTTTGGCATCACTGCTATTCATATCAAACTAGAAGCCACTGGAGGCAACAGAGCCAAGACCATTGGCCATACGGCTAAGTCTGCCCTCGGAGCCCTGGCCCTTTTAGACATGAAGATAGTCTATTGGGTATGTGACACCTACTCCATCTGACAGCAGTAAATATGCAGAAAGGTCCTTAACTTGTTATTAAAATTATCAGACCAAGAAAGACAAAAAGATTTTAAGACTTCGTTATTAAGTTAATCTGTTTTCATCTAAAAAAAAAAAGCATCTTGATAAGGGTTTAAGGGCGAGACCGCAAGCGGCGCTGGTCCCCTGTAGCCCAAATTCTGCCAACTGCGTTGGCCAATTGCTGTATGTGCTTTTCCACAATCAGAGGGCCATTGGCCCACCATAGTTGAATGCAGCTTTGGCCACATGGCCAACTGCAACGCGTTTCTACACTCGAAGTGTTTTGGCTACATTTTCCTATATGTTAACGATTTTATTTACCGGTATTTATGTTTTTAATTATATAAACATAATGAATTTTTATATTTTTGGTTGCTTCCTACAAATGAAGAGCGATAAAAAATATATGTACGCATGTAGAAACTTTTGCCAAGTTTCAGTTTGGTAGGTTCACTCTTGTTGGTTTTATGCAATGGGTTATGCTTAGCTTCTAACATAAGGCAATGGTATTGATATGGGGCCCTCCCAAAAAAAGGTTCTTTGTCAGTATGTCTCTGCTCCACCATGGTATAGTCCATCATGGCAAATTCCATAAATTACAACTTTTCTAGGTACCCTTTCGAATTGATACTGGTGAACCTTGATTGATTCTACTGAGTTTAATAGGGCATTTTGGACTTCTGGCATTTTAGAAGGCAAGAGTAGTGCTGCAGACCATGAAATTCTTGCTATAAAAAAAAATCCTAGACAAGTTAACTGAAACCCACTGAAAACTCAAAAATGCATGTGTGCCATGAGATATTGATATGTCTACATATTGTAGATTCAGCTTGACGAGTGATCTACAAATTGACTACTTCCTTGGTACGAGAATGTTAATCAGGGGAGTTGATGATGTTAATGTTCTTGCTCTCTTGCAGTAATCAGTAGGTAAGAAGAAATTGTCTCATATGAAAATAATGTGCTGTCAATCACCAGTAGGAGCAGAGTCTTGCGATGGTGCTCTGTCAGGAGAAACAGAGGACAGATTGTTTTTACTAAAACCATGTTATAAGCAAATGACAAAAAAACTCTTTATTCATTTACAGCGATGTGGGATAAAATTATAACAAAAAACATTTTATATACAGTACATATGTCATCTCCTCAATGTTTACATTGCAACATCAAGGATGAAAAGTTAGGGAATGATGGAAATAATTTATTTTTATCACTTTAATCAATGCAAAGTGAATGAATGAGAAATCTAAATCAAATCAGTATGTGGTGTGACATGACAAGTCTTCGCCTTCAAATCACCATCAATTCTTCTAAGTACAATGGCACAACGTAAGGAATTTTCTAAGATTAGTGGCTTCATATTTATTCTGCAGCAGGACAACAACCTCGAAAATACTGATAATGTCATAAAGAACTATCTTCAGTGGAAAGATGAACAATGAGTCCTGGAAGTGATGATACGGCCCCACAGAGCCCTGATATCTGATCACTGAATTTGATTTGAACAAGTCTAGATCCATTGAAGATCTGTTGATAGTTCTCCAAGATGTTTGGAATGATCCTCCTGCTGAGTTCCTTCAAAAAGTGTGTGTACATACAAGTGCTTCTTACAAAATTTGAATTTTATCAAAAAGTTAATTTATTTCAGTTCTTTAATACAAAAAGTGAAACTCCTATATTATATAGTCATTACAAACCGAGTGACCTGAGTCCCCCACCTGGGCAGTGGGGTACTCGGTACCGGGTCCGGTCGCTCTTAAAGGGGATGTCAGGATGGCTGCGACCCGGTCCGTGGCCCTGGGCACTCAACAAGAGGGGGTAAAGTCTTTAAAGGAAATTTGGAAATTAAGTCTATTCGTGATGCCACCTGTGCTTGTCGGTCAGTAGGTACTGGCACAGCTTAAAGGGGTCCTCTCGGGTGATGTTGTTGCAGCAAGATGGTGACGCTTCCCAGGGCTCCCAAGGTGTATGGCAATGATGGTGTATGCCGTTAAATAAGGACACAGAGTTTATAAAGTCTTTACCTGGTGTACTGGCAGTAACAGTCCACAGCCCAGGGTACCTGGAACGGTGATGGTATAGCCCAGCCGGCCTGGAGGCAAAGGTAGATCCCTCTCCCAGGTGAGGTCCATAAGCCTTTCCTACTTGTGCTGATTTGCGAGGTCCCTGCTGCCTGAAGCTTGCTGGCAAGGTACCCCTTCCTTCCCCTGTCCTGGGACAGGTACCTGTATGGCGGGCAGCTTGAGCCATTTTACAGGGTCTCTGTCACGACTCTATCAGGGACTCTATAGCGATGGGGTCTGTTCCGCAGGACTGGCGCATAGCAAATGTGGTGCCAATATTCAAAAAGGGCTCTAAAAGTGAACCTGGGAATTATAGGCCAGTAAGTCTAACCTCTATTGTTGGTAAAATATTTGAAGGGTTTCTGAGGGATGTTATTCTGGATTATCTCAATGAGAATAACTGTTTAACTCCATATCAGCATGGGTTTATGAGAAATCGCTCCTGTCAAACCAATCTAATCAGTTTTTATGAAGAGGTAAGCTATAGGCTGGACCACAGTGAGTCATTGGACGTGGTATATCTCGATTTTTCCAAAGCGTTTGATACCGTGCCGCACAAGAGGTTGGTACACAAAATGAGAATGCTTGGTCTGGGGGAAAATGTGTGTAAATGGGTTAGTAACTGGCTTAGTGATAGAAAGCAGAGGGTGGTTATAAATGGTATAGTCTCTAACTGGGTCGCTGTGACCAGTGGGGTACCGCAGGGGTCGGTATTGGGACCTGTTCTCTTCAACATATTCATTAATGATCTGGTAGAAGGTTTACACTGTAAAATATCGATATTTGCAGATGATACAAATCTATGTAAAGCAGTTAATACAAGAGAAGATAGTATTCTGCTACAGATGGATCTGGATAAGTTGGAAACTTGGGCTGAAAGGTGGCAGATGAGGTTTAACAATGATAAATGTAAGGTTATACACATGGGAAGAAGGAATCAATATCACCATTACACACTGAACGGGAAACCACTGGGTAAATCTGACAGGGAGAAGGACTTGGGGATCCTAGTTAATGATAAACTAACCTGGAGCAGCCAGTGCCAGGCAGCAGCTGCCAAGGCAAACAGGATCATGGGGTGCATTAAAAGAGGTCTGGATACACATGATGAGAGCATTATACTGCCTCTGTACAAATCCCTAGTTAGACCGCACATGGAGTACTGTGTCCAGTTTTGGGCACCGGTGCTCAGGAAGGATATAATGGAACTAGAGAGAGTACAAAGGAGGGCAACAAAATTAATAAAGGGGATGGGAGAACTACAATACCCAGATAGATTAGCGAAATTAGGATTATTTAGTCTAGAAAAAAGACGGCTGAGGGGCGATCTAATAACCATGTATAAGTATATAAGGGGACAATACAAATATCTCGCTGAGGATCTGTTTATACCAAGGAAGGTGACGGGCACAAGGGGGCATTCTTTGCGTCTGGAGGAGAGAAGGTTTTTCCACCAACATAGAAGAGGATTCTTTACTTTTAGGGCGGGGAGAATCTGGAATTGCTTGCCTGAGGAGGTGGTGATGGGGAACTTAGTCGAGGGGTTCAAGAGAGGCCTGGATGTCTTCCTGGAGCAGAACAATATTGTATCATACAATTATTAGGTTCTGTAGAAGGACGTAGATCTGGGGATTTATTATGATGGAATATAGGCTGAACTGGATGGACAAATGTCTTTTTTCGGCCTTAATAACTATGTTACTATGTTACTATGTTACTATGACCCGGGCTCTTCAGGTGCTGCTTCGTCTTCAGGTGTGGTGTGGGCAAATTACATACAATTCTAAGCCCTCCGGTTCTGCTATGTGTCCTAGAGTACCACAAAAGCCTCGGGCTCCTGGTGCCCTGTTTCTGCGCTTCAGCTCAGAGGGTGCCCAGTCACAGTTCCCATCTGAGCCCTTTTCCACTCCTTTGCTCCTTTCCTCAATGGCTCCACTACATACAACAACCCCTCGGGTTCTCGTCCTTCCCGGGATCTGCAGCTCAGTCCTGGCTGCATGGCTCCATAGTCTGCACTCTGTTCAAGACTTCCTTCTCTCTCAGTGTCTCTCTCCAACTGAAATAACTTCTCCTCCAGACCAGAATACTTAAAGCTGAGGGAAGCTCCCCTGAATCCAGGTCCTGAGCTCCCCATTATGACCTGGATTCAGAATGTGTTGTGCGTAGGTGCTTACCTGGTAAAGAGAATCCTCCTTGCCTCCAAGCATGATATCAACCTCCCCGAAAGGAAGGCAACATCACTGTAACAACCGGTTACCTGGGGTGTTACAGATCTATTTCAATTGTTTATTTCTGTTAATGTTGATGATTATGGCTTACAGCCAATGAAAACCCAAAAGTCATTATCTCAGTAAATTAGAATACTTTATAACACCATCTTGAAAAATGATGGTGGCCAATCACTGGTGTGGGTGGGGTTATACTGAGCTTGCCAATCAAAGAACTGGTAGATCTGCAGCAGGAGAAACAGGGATTTTTTCAAACTGACCGCAGTCCAGAGAATAACACATTTCTGGTATCAAGGTGTCACGATACAGTAGCAGGAAGGTATAGGATAATGCAAAGCAGACAGAGGAATCAGACTAGGAAAAAAGGAAAGTACAATCAAGCAAATACGCTCACAAAACAACAGAGTGGAAAAAAAGGGAACAGTAGGAGGGACAAACTAAATGGAAGAGGATAAAGATATACACACAATACCAAATCCATGCAGATATTTCCATAGAAAACACCAAATGACTGCTACAAACACTGACTACTCCATCAACACCAAACTGGGAAGTTGTAAGCTATCACCAGCAGAGAACAGAAGTAAGAATGATGTTTAAATAGAAGCCCTGCAGAGTGATGGGATGGGCTTAATAGAAAATGGAAAACACCTGTTGTAACAAAAGGGGATGAAAGGCAAAGTGTAATCAGCACCTGGACAGCGACAGGACCTCCTGTGGCTCGATGGACAGAGACGCCGGCAGAGAAGCACATGACTGCTGAATATTCAGCGTAAACTTATTGCAACACAGAGACCTGCCGAGTCCATGCACTGCAATACATGCTGCCAGCCAATCAGAGGCAGGCAGCTGATGTTGGCATGCAAGTCACTGATGGAGCAAGGCAGTGACGTCATGCGCTGGTCGTCTCTTGCACGCTGAAGTCAGCTGCCAGCTTCCATGCCAGCAATAGAAGAGGACACACATCATGGGAGTGGAGGAATGTGAGAAGAATTGTTTAATTTTTTTTACATTTGTGTCAGAAGAGCAGCAGAACGGGAACATTATGACTGGTAGAAGCCTAGGATGGGGCACATTATATCAAGATGGGGGACATATATTACTGGAAGGGCCCAAGATGGGGAGCATTATACCAGGATGGGGTACTTATATTACTGGAATAGGTCCAGAATGGGGGACATTATACCAGGATGTGTGATATTATACCTGGATGGGAGACATATATAACTGGAAGGGGCACAGGATGGAGACATTATACCAAGAAGGGGCCCAGAAAGGAGACAATTCTACAAGGAAAGGGAAACATTATACTAGAAAGCTGCCTAGGATGGAGATATTATACAAAGATGGGGGACATTATTATTGAAAAGGAATAAGGATGGGGAGCATTATTTCTGGTAGGGGGCAAGGATGGGGGACATTATAACACAATGGGGGACAATGTTACATGAGAGGGTGAACACATATGTCTTCACAGGATCTGGAATGCTACAAGGGCCCATAGAACTGACGAACATGCAAATAAGGAGCCCAAGTCCAGATTTTGCACTGGGGCCCATAGGATCCTAGTTACACCACTGCATATGCTAACCATTCCTGACCGCTGTTTTATCTGTTCAGTATGTTTAGAGGTTGGTTTATCACTAAACAAATATGGTTCATAAGTAGGAGACCGTAACTTTTCTCCATCTCATGTTTCTCTATATTATTTTTGCATAGCTCTATTTTGAGAAACTCATATTTCTGATTATGTTATTGGTTGTTTATGTGTCTAGGTGATTATGAGTAAATAAAGCACATTATTGCTTTTGTCAACATATCATGATTTTAATTGCTCCATATTGGTTTTGCATCTAATATACTCTTATTATGGCACTGACATAATGTTTTGTTTGCTGGATATTTTTCTACCAATTTATTATCATACATCTAATGTGAGGCTTGGGAAAAGATAGTGATATTTGCCATATATGGTTATAAACTCTACTATATTTGCTATTATTTTATCTTTTGAGCATCATAGATCTTGTGATCTTTTGCTATAATGCAGTTGTAGCCATTTATAGAACTGATATAAAAAAAATCCTGGTACTTCATATCTATGTATTACTATAAATATTGTATACACTATTATGCATTTAAGATTATTTCTTTGCATTGCCATTGTTTGTTTGTTATGATATATTGGGATATATTATGTTATTTTATGATCAATTGTTTATATCTACTGTGGTAGATCGTCTCGCTTGGCTAGACACAAAGGTACAAACGGAACACTGTCTCATTAAGAACGTGCTTGTTTTATTGAGGCAACATAAACCAAGCCAGGGAAAATAAAGACAGCCCTCCATGAACACTGCAACCTGCTATCTTGTAAAGCCCACCACGTAAACCCTAGACTGACTCCTATCCATTATGTGACTGACCACCTGATTGTGACATCACACAGGTCCTGTCAGTACAGGGCGGTGCAGGTGGAGATAAGGTGGGCATCCTCCTACCCACTCTATGGGTGCCCACATAAAACCAGCCCATGTACGAAACTTTAACTTAGTTCTGGAGGAAAATACTCTGGTTTCACATCACTGCCGCCATTAAGCGCAGTGACACATATCTCCCATTACTTTACCAGTGACTTTGTCACACTACACATACCCCAAAATTAAGATAGTTATAATATTTCATTTTTCAAGCTTTATCTACAGTATATGATACCAACTGTATACAATGGGTGAAATAAGTATTAAACACGTCAACAATTTTCTAAGTAAATATATTTCTAAAGGTGTTATTGACATGAATTTCTCACCAGATGTCAGTAAAACCCCATCCAATCCACACAGGCATCGAAATCAAACCATAGATGTCCATAAATTAAGTTATATGTAATAATTAGAAATCACACAGGAAAAAAGTAATTGAACACGCTTACTGAAATGTATTTAATACTTTGTGTAAAAGCCTTTGTTGGTGCTGACAGCGTCAAGACACCCTCTGTATGGAGAAACTATTCATATACATTACTCAGGTGTGATTTTGTCCCATTCTTCTACACAAACACTCTTCACATCCACAAGGTTCCTTGGGCTCCTTCTATGAACTCTGGGCTATAGTTCCTTCCATACATTTTCTATTGGATTCAGGTCAGGTGATTGGCTGGGCCATTCTCGCAGCTTTATTTTATTTCTCTGAAACCAATTGAGAGTTTCCTTTGCTGTTTGTTTGGGATCATTGTCTTGCTGAAATGTCCACCCTCGTTTCATCTTCATTATCCTGATAGATAGCAGCTGATTTTTATCAAGAATGTACATTTGTCCATTCATCCTTCTTTCAATTATATGAAGTTTGCCAGTGTCGTATGCTGAAAAAAAGCCCACCATGATGTTGCGACCTCCAAACTCCACTGTTGGTATGGTGTTTTTTGGGGTGATATCCAGTGCATTTTGGCCTCTAAACATGGTGTGTGTTATGTTATCCAAAGAGTTCAATATTAGTCTCATCTGAAAGGACTACATTCTCCCAGTATTTCTCAGACTTATCTAAATTTGTTGAGCAAACTACACATGTGGTCAAAATTGTTGGTACCCCTCGTTTAATGACAGAAAAACCCACAATGATCACAGAAATAACTTGAATCTTACAAAAGTAATAATGAATAAAAAATCTATGAAAATGAACAAATGAAAGTCAGACATTGCTTTTCAACCATGCTTCCACAGAATTAAAAAAAAATAAATAAAACTCATGAAATAGGCCTGGACAGAAATGATGGTACCCGTAGCTTAATATTTTGTTGCACAACCTTTTGAGGCAATCA
Organism: Ranitomeya imitator; assembly: GCF_032444005.1. NCBI lineage: Eukaryota > Metazoa > Chordata > Amphibia > Anura > Dendrobatidae > Ranitomeya > Ranitomeya imitator. Next base: position 88,323,662 of record NC_091291.1, read on the forward strand.
CTGCAATTAAACGATTCCTGTAACTGTCAATGAGACGTCTGCACCTTTCAACAGATATTTTGACCCACTCCCCAAGAGCAAACTGCTCCAATTGTCTCATGTTTGAAGGTTGCCCTTTCCAGACGGCATGTTTCAGCTCTTTCCAAAGATACTCAATAGAATTTAGGTCAGGGCTCATAGAAGGCCACTTCAGAATAGTCCAATGTTTTCCTCTTAGCCATTCTTGGATGTTTTTAGCTTTGTGTTTTGGGTCATTATCCTGTAACAAGACCCATGACCTGAGACCAAGCTTCCTGACACTGGGCAGCACACTTCTCTCTAGAATCCCTTGATAGTCTTGAGATTTTATTGCACCCTGCAAAGATTCTAGACACCATGTGCCAGATGCAGAACAGCAGCCCCAGAACATAACAGAGCCTCCTCCATGTTTCACAGTAGGGACAGTGTTCTTTTCTTGATATGCTTCATTTTTCCATCTGTGAAGATAGAGCTGATGTGCCTTTCCAAAAAGTTCCATTTTTGTCTCATTTGTCCATAGGACATTCTCCCAGAAGCTTTGTGGCTTGACAACATGTAGTTTTGGCAAATTCCAGTCTGGATTTTTTATGATTTTTTTCAACAATGGTATCCTCCTTCGTCTTCTCCCTTGGCTCATACAACGACGGATGGTGCGATCTGACACTGATGTTCCTTGAGCTTGAAGTTCACCTTTAATCTGTTTATAAGTTTTTCTGGGCTCTTTTGTTACCATTCGTATTATCCGTCTTTTTGATCTGTCATCAATTTTCCTCCTGTGGCCACATCCAGGGAGGTTGGCTACAGTTCCATGGATCTTACATTTCTGAATAACATGTGTAACTGTAGTCACAGGAACATCAAGCTGCTTGGAGATGGTCTTATAATTTTTACCTTTAACATGTTTATCTATAATTTTCTTTCTAATCTCCTGAGACAACTCTTTCCTTCGCTTCCTCTGGTCCATGTTGAGTGTGATACTCACCATGTCAGCAAACAGAACAGCGAGTATCTGTAGCCCTATATACAGGCCCACTCACTGATTCCAAGATTGTAGACACCTGTGATGCTAATGAGTGGACACACCCTGATTTAACATGCCCTTTTGTCACATTATTTTCAGGTGTACCATCATTTCTGTCCAGGCCTATTTTATGAGTTTTACTTTTTTTTTAATTCTGTGGAAGCATGGTAGAAAATCAATGTCTGACTTTCATTTGTTCATTTTCATAGATATATTATTTATTATTATTTTTGTCAGGTTCAGGTTATTTCTGTAACCATTGTGGGTTTTTCTGTCATTAAACGAGGGGTACCAACAATTTTGACCACGTGTGTATAAACTCAGGTGAACATGCTTTTGTTAGGCAATTGGGTCTTGTGTGGTTAGCGTGCGTACAAGCCATGGAGGGTGAGTGCATTGCTTACAGTTTTCTTTGAAACAATTGCACTTGCTGATTCCAGGTCTTTCTGTAGGTCTCCACTGCTGGTACTTTGCTCTTCAACAACTCTTCTGATAATTCATTTTACTCCTCTTTCTCTTTGAAGAGACAATTTGCATATTTCCCAGAGGAGCATTGTGGCTTTAAGTCTCCTCACCTCGACATCCTTAACATGTCATTATCCACAAGGAGAAACGATACTTCTTGGATCCCGGTCAGACGCCTCTCAAACAGCCAAACCAGATCTCCACTTTGCCCTGACGAGGGGCAGTACCCCGAAACACAGTGTCTTCAAACTGAGATTCTGGTTTGGCGTTTATCCTAAGTCATGTGACAAGGCTCATTAAAGGGTCGCCATTGACTGTTAGGATTGCTACTTCCAATAGGGGCACTATAGTTCTAGTCCTCTTCCTCTCTGAAGAGGCAATTTGCATATTTCCCAAAGGAGCATTTCGGCTTTAAGTCTCCTCATCTCGACATGCTTAACATGTCACTCTCTGCAAGGAGAAACAATACTTCTTGGATCCTAGTCAGACGCCTCTCAAACAGCCAAACCAGATCTCCACTTTGCACTGACGAGGGGCAATTGGTACAGATCTGCAACACAGGACTAAGGTAGAAGGGGGAAAACTGACCCTGCACTATGACTAGGCTAAAACCCTACGATGGAGTGGGCAACCCATTCCTTGCGAATAGACCCACCGACGATCCTAGGATAATCTCAAGTGAAGACCTATACATAAGGGGAAGGGGTTCCCTAAAAGAACTAATGACTGGGTACAAAAACGGGTCACCTCCTAATAGAAAACAAAGAGAGGGCTGCAGGAACCAATAGAAAACAGAAACTAAGGCTAGCAGAACCAGAGGTACCAGCACTGATCAAATAACACACACAGAACACAAAGCAAAGCACCAAGCTAGAGCTCAAGCAGATAAACACTGTTGTCCACCAAGGACTGGGAGGCAGGTGCTGGTTAATAAAGAGTGAAACAAACACCTGACCCAAGACAAACCCAGCACCAGAGGAAAAAGACCCGCAGCCAGAACTCCACAAGAAAATGGCGGATAGTAACAAACTAATCAGATTCTAACAGCAATACCCTGAAACACAGTGTCTGCAAATTGAGATTCTGGTTTGGCTTTTATCCTAAGTCATGTGACAAGGCTCATTAAAGGGTCAACATTGACTGTTAGGATTGCTATTTCCAATAGGTAGCATTAGAGCTCTAGTCCTCTTCCTCTCTGAAGAGACAATTTGCATATTTCCCAGAGGAGCATTGCGGCTGTAAGTCTCCTCATCTCAACATGCTTAACATGCCATTCTCCGCAAGGAGAAACTATACTTCTTGGATCCCGGTCAGACTTCTCTCAAACAGCCAAACGTATCTCCACTTTGCACTGATGAGGGGCAGTACCACGAAATATAGTGTCTGCAAATTGAGATTCTGGTTTCGCTTTTATCCTAAGTCATGTGACAAGGCTCGGTAAAGGGTCGACATTGACTGTTAGCATTGCTACTTCCAATAGGTGCCACTAGAGTTCTAGTCCTCTTCCTCTCTGAAGAGACAATTTGCACTCCTCTGTCTGTCTTCCCATGCACTGAGAATCTTAATAATCAAGAAAAGATAGCTTTAAAGAACCTGGGACAATTGAATGATGTGGTGATTAAACCGGCTGACAAGGGGGGAAATATAGTTATTTGGCCTAGACAGATGTATGAATCCAAGGTATTTCGCCAGTTGAGGGATGGCACATACTATAAGAAAATGACATTCAACCCCTTGGGGAAATTTAGAACTGAACTCTCGGTAATTTGAAGGATGCTCTTGAAAAGGAAGTTATCCCGAAAGAACTATTTATAGCTCTTCAAGTGCCGGAACCAACGGTACCAACTTTCTACCTATTACCCAAGGTACATAAAAATCAAAAAATACCACCTGGCAGACCCATCATATCAGGATGTGGCAATTACCTTGAGAAAATTAACAAATTCATTGACTCTAAACTACAACCTTTGGTTGAGAACTTACCCTCATTCATTAAAGACACTAACGAATTTTTAAAAAAGATTGATGGCTTATATATTGGGAAGGATACATTCTTAGTATCCTGCGATGTAGAAAGTCTATATACCAACATCCGTCATAGTGACGGCATTCGTGCCGCGGAATATTTCTTGAACTCCTCATCCACATCTACACCCATGAGACAATTCATAGTTCAAATGTTAGAATTTTCGCTTTCCAAGAATTTTTTCTTTTTTAAGGGGTCCCTCTACCTACAGCTCCAGGGAACAGCAATGGGCGCATCTTTTGCGCCATCTTACGCTAATCTATTCCTGGGGCTGTGGGAGAGGGACCTCTTCCATGCTGGAACTGAGTCATCGATGGACCGCATCCCGATTTGGGTGCGGTTCATCGATGACATATTTTTTGTCTGGCAGGGTACTGTGGATTCACTCCATACCTTTATGGAACAATTAAATCAAAATGAGCTTAACATTAAGCTTACATACAAATGCGATATGGAATTCATGGAGTTTTTGGATGTGGGAATACATAGGGATGAAAGTGGATGCTTATATACAAACATCTTTCGGAAATCCACGGCAGTAAATGCATTATTACATGCTTCTTCATCACACCCTCCCCCTATGATTAATTCTATCCCAACAGGTCAATTTCTCCGCCTACGGAGGATCTGTTCAAATGAGGTAGATTTTGAGGAACAAGCTAATGACATGAAAGAAAGATTTCTTGAAAGAGGATATAGTAAACGGTTAGTTAAAAAGGGATATAACCCGCTAAACATGTAACTCGACATCAGGCCCTATATGGTACGAAACCTTATAAATCAAATAAGGTAGTGAGGTATATTACACAGTACCATGGCCAAACAGAATTAATGAGATCATATATTAACAAATCTTGGGCTATACTAAAAGCGGATCCCATTTTGTCGCAATATATTGGTGAAAGTTGTAGCATTACATACCGTAGATCTAAAAATCTTAAAGACCAATTGGTTAGAAGCCATTATTCGTATAAGGCAGAAATTCCATCTTTTCTCACCAATACAAAGGTTGTGCCGGGATGCAAACCTTGTGGCCAGTGTGTGGCCTGTAGTAATATTAAGAGAACGAATACCTTTTGCAATTTTAATGGTACCTCCTTATACAAAATTAAACAGACGATTAATTGTACCTCCAAAGCGGTTATCTATCATGCCACATGTCCGTGTTCCCTGGTGTATATAGGGATGACAACTAGACAACTTAAAGTACGTACCAGGGAACATGTTTTGGGAATCATAGCTGCTAAAGAAACGGAGGATATTCTATCCTTAAAAACAATCCCAAAACATTTTAAAGTGCATCACGGATGCGATGCCTCCCTATTGAAAGTGACTGGCATAGACATGATACAAACAAATGAGAGAGGTGGTGAGATAAGTATGGCCTTAGCAAAAAAAGAAACAAAATGGATATGGACTTTGGATACTGTTGCACCAAAAGGACTGAATGAGAATCTTAGTTTTGCACCTTTTTTGTAACCATTTTTATAATTTGTACTCTGTAACCTTTTAACATCTTGTTTTTAATCTATTTTAATATTTTTAGGAGAAATTTTATTATCTTTTATTTTTTGATATTATGATCCCTTATTAATAAAAATTTTTTTTTTTTTTGTTATTTATAATTGTAGTACTATATACTTACCTTCGGTGGACTAGAATCTTATGCTGGGTACTTCTGCTGTGATGTCGGATGACCTGACAGGATGTTGAACGTCGTTGAAGTTCATCTGGATAGAAGCTGGAGAAAAAAGAGAGAGACTAATTTTATATATTATTCTATTATAATTCTATTGTCATATATTTGTTAATTTTTATTATCTATAGTCTATATGGTAATGATATACGGATAATGATATTTTTGTATATTATTTCAATATAGATGTACTATTCACATATATATATATGTCTTAGCCGTAGTCTATTTATTTATTTTTCTCTATTATATATTTTTTGTATCTATTTAGCCCCTGTTAGTATTTCCCCTTTTCCATTTAACTTACAGCTGGGGATTATTTCATCCCCATTTTGCTCTTTATGTCCCGGTATATCCGTCTATAGGAGCAATCACTTCTATCTGCGCTCCACTGAACGCAAGCTAGGGAGTATTCCACTCACGCTGCGTCCCTGTTGGTGCGCATGCGCGGTCCGTGCCTGTGTATTCCGGCGCTCTGCGTCCTTGGTTGCTTGGTCACGCCGGGTACTCCGTTCCCGTGGTGACGAATCATGTGACGCGGAGACCGGAGGGCGCTGGCCTCCAGACTGCGCATGCGCCGGCATTATCCGGGCCGCAGCGCTCGGTGAGAGCTCTATAAAAACCTCCCTGGGATCATTACCTATCACCCCCTGACGAAGGAGATACATCCGAAACGCACGTCGGGCGCACGCAGGTCCCGGACCCAGCTCCCCACTACAGGTAGTTTATAAGCTCATTTTTGGTGATGCTCTGTCTGCCCAATTAGCCGGCCTATGGAAGTTCTTTTTGCGGCAATGGTTTTTTTAGCCACTAAATAAACAAATAGGCATATACAGTGGGGCAAAAAAGTATTTAGTCAGTCAGCAATAGTGCAAGTTCCACCACTTAAAAAGATGAGAGGCGTCTGTAATTTACATCATAGGTAGACCTCAACTATGGGAGACAAACTGAGAAAAAAAAATCCAGAAAATCACATTGTCTGTTTTTTTAACATTTTATTTGCATATTTAGTTGAGGTCTACCTATGATGTAAATTACAGACGCCTCTCATCTTTTTAAGTGGTGGAACTTGCACTATTGCTGACTGACTAAATACTTTTTTGCCCCACTGTATATATATGGTGAACTTTTAATATAGAGGGTTATTAACCTATGGGTTATCACTGCTACTGGGCACACATATATACAAGCATATAACCCTTATATATCCGGCTATGATGTCATTACTTTACGCACTCAGGACACTTTATATGCAGTAAGCTAATATAAACTCCATCTACCTCGCTGTGCCATCTACCTCGCTGTGCTATTATCACTTTATGCACTTAGACACTTTATATAAAGTACGCTGCTATCACTTTGTTGTTATATATATGTTTTCACATTTTTTATATATATATTTTTATATATTTTTGTATTAATTAGCACCACGGTTGTTTATGAAGGATTTGATATATTTTTTATATGGTTTTGACACTGTTTTTAAAAAAACCACATATATATAGTTTGTGTTGTGTCTGGTTTCACCATTTTTTTAATATATATAATCCCAGGATATATAATCTTGGGTATATCTTTTGATAAAATTTTTTTTGTGAAACACAGCGAGTAAAGGCATTATTTTCCTTAGGGGGCTGCTACCTGTATATTTGGGGATTCCTGGGTACCATATATTATTATTCCTGCGGTTTTGTTATTAATTTTTTATATATGTAGTTGAGAAAAATATTTTTTTAAATTTATTCTTTGATATATGTATTGCCAATATATTTAATAAAGGCATGTTATTGATCCTAGTGTTGTGGTAATCTCTGGTGATTTCCTATCTTATGGTGGTTTGGTGATTCGGTTCCCCTTTATCAGTGGTTTCCACTGAAGTTCTCACAGTGCACCTTGACCTTACAAGAAATATTACGTCATATTTTCTCCTATTCAGGTTTTGATCTATGGTTTTTTTAGGTGCTTATTGTGTGTCTTTTAACTGAAATCTTGCTGGAAGTGCCTGGTTGTGGCCAGTGTATGGTGAAATGATGCTTTTTCTACTTTTCCATTATGGCTCCAACAGTGTTCACTGGAACCTTCAGTAGTTTAGAAATTCTTCTGTAACGAATGCCATCAGTATATTTTGAAACAATAAGGTAAGGTTGTGAAGGTCTTGGTTTTACCCATCATGAAGTGTTTTTTTGTAGGGCATGTTCACACTGGACACAAAACAGACAAAACCCAAGAGAAAAACAAAATGAGCAAATACCCTGCAGTAAATAAATAGCAACAGTGAATGATAATGATATAGGGTACTTGGTTAATATATTTTTTATCATTGCTCAGGGCCCTGGTCCTTCTCAGCCCTTATTTGTCATGCACAGTGTTGGAAAAACTAAGTGCAACACAAAGGGATGAGGGGGAGGGAGCCAAACACTAGGGAAGGGGGGAGTGGCGACCCCTATTCAGATCTAAAGTCACCCTGTCCTAAATGTCCCTATATAGGTTCTGCACCTATCACCGAGCAGGAACCTAATCCTTGCCTGACTCTGGCGATAAGCCCTGCTTTGGGAATGACAGGGTGAGAACTAATCGATCCCCACTACAAATATAGACAGCTGTGATAGACAAACAAGGTTATCACTAATCTTGAGGAGACTCGGAGATGTAACACAGAAGTTCTCCAGCAACACCAAAGAGGAAGATAACCCACTGCTATAGCTCCAAGCCTCAACAGGGGGAAATTGGAATATCACCAGCAACTCCCAGCAGCAGGCTGGGAGTCTATAAACACCTTAGTCCAGTTGTGTCAATTATAGCTAGAGAAAAGTTGCCACTGGGTCAAAGAGTCAGAAGGGTTAAGAAGGTGTCTGTGTAGCCCCCGAGGAGTCCGGTTGCCACACTGCCATTGCCTCCGTCCCAGGGGGTGATGTCATGCCTGGAAGCAAGGAGGGGTCCCCTAGTCGGGTAACACCAGCATACAACACCTTCCTGATTCTAGACCAGAAGGGGGAGCTCTAACACCTGGTTTCATGGGAGCTTTCTTATAAGTTCTGGCCTGGAGGCAGAGTTAGTCAGTGTGCAGTCTGAGTCAGAGAGTGAGAGGAGATGAGAACCTGCAGAGTGGAGCTGTGACCAAGCTCACCCCAGGTGCAATGAAACGTGGTCAAATGAGTGCTAGGAAATGTCGCAGGGGGAAATTACTTTATTCCATGTCGCGTTTCGACGGCCACAACCATCTTCATCAGGTGTCAACATAATTACAACAAATGGAAGAGGAATTTAAAGGGGAAACAACCAATACAAATTCAAAGGGGAAACAACCAATAAAAATTCAGAATAGAACTACCAATCAAATACAGTTATATAAAATAGTAATACAATTATCTAAAAACAATACAAAATTGATTAAAACAACAATGCATGTATGATTATAAAATAAAACAATAATAAAACAATATAAATTAACATTAAAATACATATACTGGTTTAATCTTGTTACATTCTCAATAGTAAGATTCAGACCGTCTGGAGCAAGTGTACCTAATTTAAATATCCAAAAACTCTCTCTGTTAATGTCTCCAACCGATATAGGAGTTCAATTATCTGATATCTGATCAATAATAGTGAGTTTTAGGTGCCTAGGACCTTTATGGTGCATTATAGAAAAATGTTTAGATAAATTATATAATGGAAAACTATTCCGGATATTTTGACGGTGTTTATTTAACCTTCCATGCATGGTCTGGATCAGGGCCATATTTAGAGTTTCTGCTGCCCTAGGCACTTTTAGTGCTGCTTCCCCCATTGGGGAGTATGACACTATCGGCATAGACTTTGGCAAGAATCGCTGATGTGAAAGTCGCCTTTCCCCGGTATGGTGATGCAGCAGGCCCGGTATGCAGCAGAGCCGGGTGAATCCTCTTGTTATCGGTGGGCGCGGCCATCTTCCTGAGGCCGCGCGTGTTCAAATGAAGCGCTCTGCTCCCGGGGCTTCAGGAAAATGGCCGCGGGAGGCCGCGCGTGCGCAGATGGAGATCGCGGCGGCCATTTTCCTGAAGCCCAGGGAAGCAGAGCGCTCCATCTGCGCATGCGCGGCCTCCGGAAAATGGCCGCCACCACCGATAACAAGAGGATTCACCCGGCTCTGCTGCATACCGGGCCTGCTGCATCACCATACCGGGGAAAGGGACCCCGCTTACTGCGCCTCCTCTGCCGCCACACCCCCGCCACCGCACCTCTGCCACCGGACCTCTGCCACCGCACCTCTGCCGCCACGGTAAGACTGCATTGCGACTATTAGACGCACCCCCCATTTTCCCCCCTTTTTTTGGGGGGAAAAAGTGCGTCTTTTAGTCCGAAAAATACGGTACCTGGTAGGCTGTCTCTTAATCAAAGGTTTTGCAGTATATAGGGCCTCATGTCTTGTAGTATATTTGGCCCGATTGTAGGCCTTCTTGACTGATCTTCGGCTGTACCCACGCTCAAAGAATCTCTCCTTCAGATTGTCCGCTTGTTTTTCAAAATCTTGCTCATTTGAACATACTCTCCGAAGGCGTAGGAACTGACCTATGGGTATAGAATTTATCATGGCTTTCGGGTATGAGGATGATGCATGCAGAAATGAGTTAAATGCCGTCGGTTTACGATATAGATCAGTCTGGAGGACATTATCAATACCCCTCTTTACTTCAACATCAAGAAACTCATGGTTGGGTAGGCAAATGTTTTGAAAGAACAGGGTCACCTTTCAGGATGAACCAATATTTTTTGAGGATGTCACGGATAATCGTGTGTGATTTAATTTAATGGTCCTTGATATAATAGCGCATGTAGATTCCAGGGGCAAATTTCCCACCTCCACACATTTCAAAAATGTGGATGTGAATAGTTATTTGGATTTTAATAGTGGCCATCTACCAAAATGGATCCTGAATATCCCCTGAATGGTTCACCGTGATTCCCAAAGCAGCACCAGACAAGCCCACAATGGGATTTCAGTATTTATCAACTTTACACTACTCTACCCTTCCTTGAATCTCTATTATAAGGTTTGATAAAGACCAGGGACATGGTCGAAACGTTATCTTATGGAATAGTTTGCATTTCTCTACTGCGGTGAATACATTTTCTTTATTTGGTGATTGAAATAAATCCTTTTTTTGCAAATTATATGAGACTCTGAGTGCGACTGTTTATCCTCTGGATGTCTGTCACACCTGACACACCCATGAAAGATGCATGACATGCATGACAGAGCTGCTGAGCGCAGATGGAAAAGATCCCACTCCATCGAGCACTTCATCGCATTCAAACAGTCCCTCACTGCTTTCAAAACCATGCTCGCCACAGCAAAACAAACCTACTTCTCATCTCTCATATCCTCCCTGTCTCACAACCCCAAACAGTTATTCAACACCTTCAACTCTCTCCTCCGTCCCCCAGCACCTCCTCCCTCCCCACTCATCTCAGCTGAAGACTTCGCCTCATTTTTCAAGCAGAAAATTGAGAACATCAGAGACAATTTTAGTAAACAACCCCCAGAACCCTTCCTCCCAACTACCCAGCCCTCCACCTCCAAAACCAACTTCTCCACCATTACAGAAGACGGACTCTCCACTCTACTCTCAAGATCGCATCTCACCACCTGTGCACTTGACCCACTCCCATCCCACTTCATCCCAAACCTCACCACAGTCTTCATCCCAACCCTAACCCATCTCTTTAACCTATCACTAACAACTGGCATTTTCCCCTCAAGCTTTAAATATGCCACAATCACACCTATCCTCAAAAAGCCCTCTCTTGACCCATCCTCTGTATCTAGCTATCGCCCTATATCACTTCTCCCCTTTGCCTCAAAACTACTGGAACAACATGTCCATACTGAACTGTCCTCCCATCTATCTTCCTGCTCCTTCTTCGACCGCTTTCAATCAGGCTTCCGGTCACACCACTCCACTGAAACTGCCCTAACTAAGGTCACCAATGACCTATTAACCGCCAAGAGCAAGCAACACTACTCTGTCCTCCTCCTCCTGGACCTGTCCTCTGCCTTTGACACAGTGGACCATTCCCTGCTGCTGCAGACCCTCTCATCCCTTGGCATCACAGAATTGGCCCTATCCTGGATCTCATCATACCTAACTGACCGTACATTCAGCGTCTCCCACTCACACACCACCTCCTCACCTCGCCCCCTATCTGTCGGAGTCCCGCAAGGTTCAGTTCTAGGACCCCTGCTCTTCTCCATCTACACCTTTGGCCTGGGACAGCTCATAGAATCTCACGGCTTTCAGTATCATCTCTATGCTGACGACACACAGATCTACATCTCTGGACCAGATATCACCTCCCTACTAACCAGAATCCCTCAATGTCTGTCTGCTATTTCATCCTTCTTCTCCACTAGATTTCTAAAACTTAACATGGACAAAACAGAATTCATCATCTTTCCCCCATCTCACGCGATCTCCCCAACGAACCTATCCATTACAGTAAACGGCTGCCCACTCTCCCCAGTCCCACAAGCCCGCTGTCTTGGGGTAATCCTTGACACTGATCTCTCCTTTAAACCACATATCCAAACCCTTTCCACTTCCTGCCGCCTCCAACTCAAAAATATTTCACGGATCCGCACATTCCTAAACCAAGAATCTGCAAAAACCCTAGTCCATGCCCTCATCATCTCCCGCCTTGACTACTGTAACCTCCTGCTCTGTGGCCTCCCCTCTAACACTCTTGCACCCCTCCAATCTATTCTAAACTCTGCTGCCCGACTAATCCACCTGTCCCCCCGCTATTCCCCTGCCTCTCCCCTCTGTCAATCCCTGCACTGGCTCCCCATCACCCAGAGACTCCAGTACAAAAGCCTAACCATGACATATAAAGCCATCCACAACCTGTCTCCTCCATACATCTGTGACCTCGTCTCCCGGTACTTTCCTGCACGCAACCTCCGATCCTCACAAGATCTCCTTCTCTACTCCCCTCTTATCTCCTCTTCCCACAATCGCATACAAGATTTCTCTCGTGCATCCCCCCTACTCTGGAATGCTCTACCACAACATATCAGACTCTCGCCTACCATCGAAACCTTCAAAAAGAACCTGAAGACCCACCTCTTCCGACAAGCCTACAACCTGCAGTAACCACCGATTGACCAAACCGCTGCACGGCCAGCTCTACCCTCACCTAATGTATCCTCACCCATCCCTTGTAGATTGTGAGCCCTCGCGGGCAGGGTCCTCTCTCCTCCTGTACCAGTTGTGACTTGTATTTTTCAAGATTATTGTACTTGTTTTATTATGTATACCCCTCCTCACATGTAAAGCGCCATGGAATAAATGGCGCTATAATAATAAATAATAATAATAATAATCCTGTCGCCTGCGTAGGTCAGAGGGAAGTGTTGTATCTAGGCACATAGCAGGTACAGAATGACTATATCTTCTGACTGCAGCAGCTATACCACCACCACCATCAGAAGCTACACCAGCATATTTGATGTTCTCCTCACTTTTGGAAGTGGTTTTTCTGCACACTATTTACAAAGATGTGGCACCTTAGGAGTTCAGGTACCTCCAGGGCTGGACTGGCCATCGGGCACTTCTGGCAAATGCCAGAAGGGCCGGTGCCAGTAGTGGGCCGCTGCACTCTTTCCCCCTCTCCCCCCGTCAGTGCTGCCACCGCATTCAACTATACCGGCGTCTATGACGCCGGTATAGTTCAATGCAATGATGGAGGAGAGAGCATGCGCTGACGCTCCCTCTCCCATCATTCCCCGCTCTGCCTCTGACACTGCGGGTGCGCGATGACGTCATATCATCGCGCACCTGCTGTGTACTGGGCAGACTGCAGCCGCCGAGACAGGAGACAGGAGCCAGGAGCAGCGCGGGCAAGAGGAAAGGTGAGGAGAGTGTTTTTTTGTTTTTTTTAACTGGACTGTGGAGCCATTATCGGGGGGATGATATGTGGGTTGTGCTGTATATACCACTGTGTGGGCTGTGCTGTGTATATACCACTGTGTGGGCCGTGCTGTGTATATACCACTGTGTGGGCCGTGCTGTGTATATACCACTGTGTGGGCCGTGCTGTGTATATACCACTGTGTGGGCTGTGCTGTGTATATACCACTGTGTGGGCCGTGCTGTGTATATACCACTGTGTGGGCCGTGCTGTGTATATACCACTGTGTGGGCCGTGCTGTGTATATACCACTGTGTGGGCCGTGCTGTGTATATACCACTGTGTGGGCCGTGCTGTGTATATACCACTGTGTGGGCTGTGCTGTGTAAATATCACTGTGTGGGCTGTGCTGTGTATATACCACTGTGTGGGCTGTGCTGTGTATATACCACTGTGTGGGCTGTGCTGTGTATATACCACTGTGTGGGCTGTGCTGTGTATATACCACTGTGTGGGCTGTGCTGTGTATATACCACTGTGTGGGCTGTGCTGTGTATATACCACTGTGTGGGCTGTGCTGTGTATATACCACTGTGTGGGCTGTGCTGTGTATATGCCACTGTGTGGGCTGTGCTGTGTATACTACTATGCGGGCTGTGCTGTATATACTACTACGCAGGCTGTGCTGTATATATTACTACGCGGGCTGTGCTGTATATACTACTACGCGGGCTGTGCTATATTATGCAGGCTGTGCTATATACTATGCAAGTTGTGCTATATTATACGCGGGCTTTGATATACCGTATACTATGGGAGGTATATTATATTCTATGGGGGAGGCCGTGTTATATACTATGTGGCTGTGTTATGTACTATTGCGGGGGTATATTCTATTCTATGGGGGAGGCTGTGTTATATACTATGGGGGGTATATTATATTCTATGGGGGAGGCTGTCTTATATACTATGGGGGGCTGCATTATATATTATGGGGAAGTGGGCTGCATTATATTCTATGGGGGGCTGTATTAGATTTTATGAGGGATGATTGCATCATACTCTTTGATGGGGCTGCATTATATTCTATGGAGAGGTGGGCTGTATTCCATTCTATTCGGGGCTACATTATATTCTATGGGGGGCTGTATTATATTTATATTCTATGAGGGGTGATTGCATCATACTCTATGGGGGGGCTGCATTATATTCTTTGGGGGGTTACATTATACTCTGGGGTGGCTGCATTATACTCTGGGGTGGCTGCATTATACTCTGTAGGGTGGTGGCTGCATTATACTGTATGTGGGCTGCATTATACTGTATTGAGGACTATGGGGAATACGTTATACTATATGAAGAACTATGGGGTGCATTATACTATGGGAAGTGAATTGTACTACATGGATGACTATGGCGGAGCATTATACTATATGGAGTACTATGAGGAGTGTATTATGCTGTATGAAGGACTATGAGGAGTGTAATATACTATGTGGAGGACTGAGCAGTGTATTTTAATATATGGAGGACTATAGGGAGTGTATTATACTATATGGAGGACTGTGGTGCATATTATAATATATGGAGGACTATGGGGTGTATTTTACTAAACAAGTAAAATGCTGAATATTCAGATTGTTTTTGCCGGAACAAAAATCCTTGTTCTCGGCAGCACATCGCCGGTGTAAACTGTAGCTGTGCTGCTGATAACATGATACTGTATTGTGATCTGTTAGTGAGGGTTCTGTCCCATCATTATTCCTCAGCTGGTGGAAAGAGGCTGGGAAACAAGTGTTGAACAACTTCAGTATTGTCGATCAAACTCATTTAGCGGCCTGAGATCAGCGCATGTAAATGGAGCGCCCCCAGACACAGGGCCACAGGTTACTCGGTACCGGTCCTCTCTGTCTCAGTTCTGGGGTTGTCACAGTGGCTGGACCTGGTCTGTGACCCTGCTAATGGGCGTCCAATAAAAGGAATGATGAAAGTCAGCTAAGGCTTTGTGACGCCACCTGTGGTATTCAGCCAGGGAGACCGACGCTGCTTGGGGTCCACTTGTGTGATGTGATGGCAGCTAGATGGTATACCTTCTCACAGGTGAAGTATGTCCTCAGGGCTTCCCGATAATGTAGATGGCGATGGTGTGAGGTGCAGTCAATAACGAGGACACAAGGTTGCAGTCTCTTTACCTCTTTACTGAAGGCTTCAGGATCCTCAATCCAGAGCACTGTCAACCGGGCAGTCTGAGACCTGCCGGTCCGAAGGCACATCCAGAGTTCCCTTTGCAGGTGGAAATCGTGGCCTACCACTAGCGCCTGTGTGTTGTATTGCTTCCCTGCTGAGCATTCGGGATAGTCTTCACAACTTCTGTTCTCGTTCTTTCTAGTTCTTTCTCGTTCTTTCTATTCTTCGTCCCCCAGGTTTGTTATGGCTAGGATGCACCTATTTGACGGGTAGGCTCGGAGCTGTTCTGGGACCCTAGAGACGCCCCTCTCCACGGTTGCCCCCTATGTCTGCTTAGGTGATGTAAGGTAAACAGCCAACCTATAATTAACTGTCCTGCGGTATTTGAAGTAAGGCATAAAGTCAGTTACTTCCTCGGTGTTCCGGTCACCGGCTACGCGCCTCAGTAGGATGTTGCCGTTCTTGGGGCATGACTCCTACTGGCTCTCCTTTGTGCTTTGATCTTGTTTCTCACTATCCACAATATCCATTGCTTCGTGTCCTTTCTTTAGATGCCGCCGTAAGGTAGTGCAGGCGCGGCTCTGTAACGATCTGTCCTTGTCGCTAGGTGCCTGCCAGGTTCCCATGCCTGACAGGGACCCCCCTGAATCTTCCCCGCAACACCCCCTGCCACGGGATGTTGCCTGGACAAAACCCAGTCAGCTTCTAACTAACTTCCTATCCAGCCCTTAGTTTTACCAGTGTGAGGAGTGGCCTAATAAATAAAACCTTTTGCTCCCACTAGTGGCCGGAGTGTGAAATGTAATGTGTGCTGGTGATACCTGGTCAGATGAACTCCTTTAGTGCCATCAGACGTACCATCACTCCCCTTAGCGGCAGAGCAACATTACTGCAATGACCAGGTCTCTGGGGCGCTGCACTCCCACCCCGTTTAAATCCAGTACTCCTGGACTGGGAAGAAGAACAACAATACATGTTAGCAAAAGACATGCAAATTTTTGAAATGCAAGGAACAAGTAAATACAACAATGCTTCCCTTTATGGGAGGTGAGAACACTTGAACGTTACAAATGAAAACAAGTTAAATATTTTAAATAACACTCTGACTATAAATAACTTCTGGTACCCTGCCGGGTATTCTACTAAGTGCAAATGCTGAACAATAATTTATCTTCTCCTTTAAGGGCGTATAGGCTGAAACCACCAAAGGCTTACTATAAAATACTATAAGGCAACTTAACTTTTTCTTTACTTTCTGACTTCACAAATGCAGGACCGCCTAGCTCCTTGTCTGGGCATTCTGCCATCTGTTCTTCTGTCAGCACAACTAACTATCTTTCTATGGTTCTCAGGAGGACTCTCTAACCCCTACGGGTTCACTGTGTTGAAATTCGGCTTCCAACTTTTCCTGTCCTCAATCTCTAGTAACAGTATTAACATTTCCTAAATCTCAACATTATTTAAATTTTAACTTTCTTAAGGCTGGTTTCACATTTGCGTTTTTTTGGGTGCGTTTTTGCGGTAAAAAATGCAAAAAAACGCATGGTGAAAAAACGCATGTAAACGCATGCAAACGCTGCGTTTTTTGACGCATGCGTTTTTGCATGTGGTGTAAAAAACGCTGCGTTTTACCGCGTTTACATGCGTTTTTTCATGCGTTTGCGTTTTTTAAACGCATGCTGAGAAATGTGTGACAGCTGCCAATCATTAAAAAAAGTAAAAAAAACCCACTATAAACAGAAATAGTTAGGGTTAGGGGTAGGGGTAGGGTTAGGGGTAGGGATCCTAACCCTAACCCTACCCCTAACCCTAACCCTAACCCTACCCCTAACCCTAAGGGATCCTAACCCTAACCCTACCCCTAACCCTAACCCTACCCCTACCCCTAACCCTAAGGGATCCTAACCCTACCCCTAACCCTAACGCTAAGGGATCCTAACCCTACCCCTAACCCTAACCCTAACCCTACCCCTAACCCTAACCCTACCCCTAACCCTAACCCTACCCCTAACCCTAAGGGATCCTAACCCTACCCCTAACCCTAACCCTACCCCTACCCCTAACCCTAAGGGATCCTAACCCTAACCCTACCCCTAACCCTAACCCTACCCCTAACCATAAAAGGGTTAGGGGTAGGGTTAGGGGTAGGGTTAGGATCCCTTAGGGTTAGGGTTAGGGGTAGGGTTAGGGGTAGGGTTAGGATCCCTTAGGGTTAGGGGTAGGGGTAGGGTTAGGGTCCCTTTATCACCTTTACGTTTGGTGGTGGCATATTAGTGTGTTTTCAGGGTTTTTAATAAAAAAACGCATGCACCAAAAAACGCATGCGTCCCCATTGACTCCAATGCATTTTTTGACCCAAAAAGAACGCATGAAAACGCATGCGGTTTTTTTTGGTCCAAAAAACGCTTCTAAAAATACTACAAGTAGCATTTTAGAAAAAAAACGCATGCAGTGAAAAAACGCATGCGTTGCAAAACGTTACCAAACGCATACACAAAAAAACGCATGCGTTTTCAATGTTAAATATAGGGGGGAAAAACGCATGCGTTTTTTTGAAAAAAAAACGCTGCAGACAAAAACGCAAGTTTGAAACCAGCCTAAGGCAACACTATACTTTAGTGCAACACGTGAACATTTCCTTTAAGAGGGAACTAAGTCTCTTTGAGGTTGTGCAGATTCTCTCTATCTGCAAGTCCTTTGGAAAGCAAGACCTATGCTGTATTCAGAAACAGTCTCTTCGCAAAGTCTTCTTTCTTTTGTAAAACCAGTAGAGGGCACCTTTAAGAAGGTGCGAACTATTTACAAAACAGTTTGTGAACCATTCACCGTCCGCAGTCTTTTAAACAGTGATAACTTGTACAAAGTAGAAAAATGTAAAACAATAGGGATCCCTTTATGAAATAACCCTAGACGGTTTTAGCAGCAAAAGAGCAGGAAACAGTTAACTATTTACAGTGGTCGGGCTTCCGAGGTTTATTACTGCGAAGGTTGCGGTCTTACCTCGCAGACCACCCTTCTCAGCCGAGAACGGGTGGGACCCACAGTCACATGATGGGCCTGGTCGGTCTGGTGGTCAGTAGCGGGGTCCTCGCTCTCCAAAGTCTCAGCTGCGACCTGAAAGGCTGTGCACCGCTGGATGCCCCTGGCCATCCAGCCGGTCCCCCGCGGCCATCGGGTGTAAGTCACAGCATCCCCAGATTCCAGGTCACAATCCTCATCAGCCTTCCCATAACATGGACTTTTAGGGGCTCCCCGATCTCTTGGATAACTCCCCTTCCCTCCTTGGCGTTGAAGAGGGTCACCACCCCCCACTTTGATGGTGGGACCTCCACTTCCCCCGTGAGGTCAACCATGGCTGCAGGTCGGGGGTGCTTCCTCCAGGCTGCCACCAGGCGCCGCTGATGCTCTGTTACCGGCAGGATCCTCAGGTCCGGCTCCTGCAGTGCACGATTCCCCGGCTGGGTTCGGGGGTCTGCCGTGGTCGGAGCGGGTAGAGGAGGGGACACGGGAGAGAGGCGGATCTCCGTCGGGTGACCCAACCGGGAACTCACGCGAGCGTGGGCCTCTCGGTAGCGCGCCAGCTGCCGGGCTTCGGCTGCGGCCACCCAGCCATCAGGCATCTGTCCGCTGAATTTCCCCTCAGGTAGCTCCGCGACGGTCAGTCTCTGCAGCGGCCGTGATTCCGGGATCGCTGCGGGTGACGCAGCCCTGCGCTGGGCCGGGACGTCTCCATGCGGTGTCCTAGAAGTCGCCATCTTTGTCCCCTCCTCTGGATCTTCTTTGCGGGCTCTTTTTCGGGGGCGGACCCGTCTCCATGGTCTCCACACTCCATAGAGGAAGAGAAGGCGGACCTCAGCGGCTGACGGACATGCCCTCAGAATACAGCAATACTTAGACTGGGCGGCTATTATCTTTTGCGCTCTTCGCTTACGCACACCCACTCAACGCCTTTCCTCTTCTCTTGCGCTCCTCGTGGCGCTGCAATGGCAGCAGTTTTGGCGGGAATCTTGCGGCAAATAGCAATACACAGTCCTTGCAATAAATCACAGTTCAAACACGTTTCAATCACAGTTCCAAGGCACACATGACCTGATTCTTCAGGCTTAAGTACGATCCTGTTCGTGACGCCAAGTGTTGTGAATTCTGTTGTCGGGCTCCCTCCTGTGGTCATGAATGGTACTTCGGCTGGTTCTGTCCATGGACTTCCTCTGGTGGGTGTTTCTGAGTTTCACAGGTGACGAGGTTAATTCGTTAGCTGCTGCTCTATTTAACTCCACTTAGATCTTTGCTCCATGCCACCTGTCAATGTTCCAGTATTGGTCTGTTCACTCCTGGATCGTTCTTGTGACCTGTTCTTGTGGTTTGCTATTTTTCTGTCCAGCTTGCTATTTAATTTGTTGTCTTGCTTGCTGGAAGCTCTGGGACGCAGAGGGAGCGCCACCACACCGTGAGTCAGTGCGGAGGGTCTTTTTGCGCCCTCTGCGTGGTCTTTTTGTAGGTTTTTGTGTTGACCGCAAAGTAACCTTTCCTATCCTCGGTCTGTTCAGTAAGTCGGGCCTCACTTTGCTAAATCTATTTCATCTCTGTGTTTGTATTTTCATCTTTACTCACAGTCATTATATGTGGGGGGCTGTCTTTTCCTTTGGGGAATTTCTCTGAGGCAAGGTAGGCTTTATTTTTCTATCTTCAGGGCTAGCTAGTTTCTTAGGCTGTGCCGAGTTGCATAGGGAGCGTTAGGCGCAATCCACGGCTATTTCTAGTGTGTTTGATAGGCTTAGGGATTGCGGTCAGCAGAGTTCCCACATCCCAGAGCTTGTCCTTATTATCAGTAACTATCCGGTCATTCCATGTGCTCTTAACCACCAGGTCCATTATTGTCCTGACCACCAGGTCATAACAGTACAGGTGGCCCAAAGTACTAATGCATCTCAATAGAGGGATAAGAGAAGTTCTGAGACCATTTTTTTTTCTTTGCAGTGTGTTTTGTCTCTATTTTCCCCTTTACCTCTGGGTGGTTCAGGACACTGGTGTAAACATGGACATTCAAGGTCTGTCCTCTTGGATGGATAATCTCACTACAAGGATACAAAACATTCAAGATTTTGTGGTTCAGAATCCGATGTCAGAGCCTAGGATTCCAATTCCTGATTTGTTTTTTGGTGATAGATCTAAGTTCTTGAATTTCAAAAATAATTGTAAATTGTTTCTTGCCATGAAACCTCGCTCCTCAGGTGACCCTGTTCAACAAGTAAAGATCATTATTTCTTTGTTACGTGGTGACCCTCAAGACTGGGCATTTTACCTTGCGCCAGGAGATCCGGCATTGCGTGATGTTGATGCGTTTTTCCTGGCGCTTGGATTGCTTTATGACGAACCTAATTCAGTGGATCAGGCAGAGAAAATCTTGCTGGCTCTGTGTCAGGGTCAGGATGAAGCGGAGATATATTGTCAGAAGTTTAGAAAGTGGTCTGTGCTCACTCAGTGGAATGAATGTGCCCTGGCAGCAATCTTCAGAAAGGGTCTCTCTGAAGCCCTTAAGGATGTCATGGTGGGGTTTCCCATGCCTGCTGGTCTGAATGAGTCTATGTCCTTGGCCATTCAGATCGATCGACGCTTGCGTGAGCGTAAAGCTGTGCACCATTTGGCGGTACTATCTGAGCATGGGCCTGAGCCTATGCAATGTGATAGGACTTTGACCAGAGCTGAATGGCAAGAACACAGACATCGGAATGGGCTATGTTTTTACTGTGGTGATTCCACTCATGCTATCTCCGATTGTTCTAAGCGCACTAAGCGGTTCACTAGGTCTGCCACCATTGGTACGGTACAGTCTAAATTTCTATTGTCCATTACTCTGATTTGTTCTTTGTCATCCTATTCTGTTATGGCATTTGTGGATTCAGGCGCTGCCCTGAATTTGATGGACTTGGAGTATGCTAGGCGCTGTGGTTTTTTCTTGGAGCCCTTGCAGTATCCTATTCCAATTGAGAGGAATTGATGCTACGCCTTTGGCCAAGAATAAGCCTCAGTATTATACCCAATTGACCATGTGCATGGCTCTTGCACATCGGGAGGATATCCGCTTTCTGGTGTTGCATAATCTGCATGATGTGGTCGTTTTGGGGTTGCCATGGCTACAGGTTCATAATCCAGTATTGGACTGGAAATCTATGTCTGCGTCCAGCTGGGGTTGCCAGGGGGTACATGGTGATGTTCCATTTTTGTCTATTTCGTCTTCCACTCCTTCTGAAGTTCCAGAGTTTTTGTCGGATTATCGGGATGTATTTGATGAGCCCAAAGCCAGTGCCCTACCTCCTCATAGGGATTGCGATTGTGCAATTAATTTGATTCCTGGTAGTAAGTTTCCTAAGGGCCGATTGTTCAATTTATCTGTGCCAGAACACGCCGCTATGCGGAGTTATATAAAGGAATCCTTGGAGAAAGGCCATATTCGCCCGTCGTCATCACCGTTAGGAGCAGGGTTCTTTTTTGTGGCCAAGAAGGATGGTTCTTTGAGACCTTGTATTGATTACCGCCTTCTTAATAAAATTACAGTCAAATTTCAGTATCCTTTGCCGTTGCTGTCTGATTTGTTTGCTCGTATTAAAGGGGCTAGTTGGTTCACCAAGATAGATCTTCGAGGGGCGTATAATCTTGTGCGTATTAAACAAGGCGATGAATTGAAAACAGCATTTAATACGCCCGAGGGCCATTTTGAGTACCTGGTTATGCCATTCGAGCTTTCCAATGCTCCATCAGTATTTCAGTCCTTTATGCATGACATCTTCCGAGAGTACCTGGATAAATTCCTGATTGTGTATTTGGATGATATTTTGGTCTTTTCGGATGATTGGGAGTCTCATGTGAAGCAGGTCAGAATGGTGTTCCAGGTCCTTCGTGCGAATTCCTTGTTTGTGAAGGGGTCAAAGTGTCTCTTTGGAGTTCAGAAGGTTTCATTTTTGGGGTTCATTTTTTCCCCTTCTACTATCGAGATGGACCCTGTTAAAGTCCAGGCCATTTACGATTGGACTCAGCCGACATCTGTGAAGAGCCTGCAAAAGTTCCTGGGCTTTGCTAATTTTTATCGGCGCTTCATCGCTAATTTTTCTAATGTTGCTAAACCGTTGACTGATTTGACCAAGAAGGGTGCTGATGTGGTCAATTGGTCTTCTGCGGCTGTAGAGGCTTTTCAGGAGTTGAAGCGTCGTTTTTCTTCGGCCCCTGTGTTGTGCCAGCCAGATGTTTCGCTTCCGTTTCAGGTTGAGGTTGATGCTTCTGAGATTGGAGCAGGGGCTGTTTTGTCGCAAAGAAGTTCTGAGGGCTCGGTGATGAAGCCATGTGCTTTCTTTTCTAGAAAGTTTTCAGCTGCTGAGCGTAACTATGATGTTGGTAATTGTGAATTGTTGGCCATGAAGTGGGCATTCGAGGAGTGGCGTCATTGGCTGGAAGGAGCCAAGCATCGCGTGGTGGTCTTGACAGATCACAAGAATTTGACTTATCTTGAGTCTGCCAAACGGTTGAATCCGAGACAGGCTCGATGGTCATTATTTTTCTCCCGTTTTGATTTTGTGGTTTCGTACCTTCCGGGCTCTAAGAATGTGAAGGCTGATGCCCTGTCAAGGAGTTTTGTGCCTGACTCTCCGGGTGTTCCTGAGCCGGCGGGTATTCTCAAAGAGGGGGTAATTTTGTCTGCCGTTTCCCCTGATTTGCGGCGGGTGCTGCAAAAATTTCAGGCTGATAGACCTGACCGTTGCCCAGCGGAGAAACTGTTTGTCCCTGATAGATGGACTAGTAGAGTTATCTCTGAGATTCATTGTTCAGTGTTGGCTGGGCATCCTGGAATCTTTGGTACCAGAGATTTGGTGGCTAGATCCTTCTGGTGGCCGTCTTTGTCGCGGGATGTGCGTTCTTTTGTGCAGTCCTGTGGGACTTGTGCTCGGGCTAAGCCCTGCTGTTCTCGTGCCAGTGGGTTGCTTTTGCCCTTGCCGGTCCCGAAGAGGCCCTGGACACATATTTCTATGGATTTTATTTCGGATCTCCCCGTCTCTCAAAAGATGTCGGTCATTTGGGTGGTTTGTGATCGCTTTTCTAAGATGGTCCATTTGGTACCTTTGTCTAAATTGCCTTCCTCCTCTGATTTGGTGCCATTATTTTTCCAGCATGTGGTTCGTTTACATGGTATCCCAGAGAACATCGTTTCTGACAGAGGTTCCCAGTTTGTTTCAAGGTTTTGGCGATCCTTTTGTGCTAGGATGGGCATTGATTTGTCTTTTTCCTCGGCTTTCCATCCTCAGACAAATGGCCAAACCGAACGAACTAATCAAACTTTGGAAACATATCTGAGATGCTTTGTTTCTGCTGATCAGGATGATTGGGTGTCCTTTTTGCCGTTGGCTGAGTTCGCCCTTAATAATTGGGCCAGCTTGGCTACTTTGGTTTCGCCGTTTTTCTGCAATTCTGGTTTCCATCCTCATTTCTCTTCAGGGCAGGTTGAGTCTTCAGACTGTCCTGGTGTAGATACTGTGGTGGATAGGTTGCAGCAGATTTGGACTCATGTGGTGGACAATTTGACATTGTCCCAGGAGAAGGCTCAACGTTTCGCTAACGTGTTGGGGATTTGGTTTGGTTGTCGTCTCGTTATGTTCCTATGAAGGTTTCCTCTCCTAAGTTTAAGCCTCGTTTCATTGGTCCGTATAAGATTTCTGAGGTTATCAATCCTGTGTCATTACGTTTGGCCATTCCTGCTTCTTTTGCCATCCATAATGTGTTCCATAGGTCGTTATTGCGGAGATACGTGGCGCCTGTGGTTCCATCCGTTGATCCTCCTGCCCTGGTGTTAGTTGAGGGGGAGTTGAAGTATGTGGTGGAGAAGATTTTGGATTCTCGTGTTTCGAGACGGAAACTCCAGTACCTGGTCAAGTGGAAGGGTTATGGTCAGGAAGATAATTCCTGGGTTTTTGCCTCTGATGTTCATGCTGCCGATCTGGTTCGTGCCTTTCATTTGGCTCATCCTGGTCGGCCTGGGGGCTCTGGTGAGGGTTCGGTGACCCCTCCTCAAGGGGGGGGACTGTTGTGAATTCTGTTGTCGGGCTCCCTCCTGTGGTCATGAATGGTACTTCGGCTGGTTCTGTCCATGGACTTCCTCTGGTGGGTGTTTCTGAGTTTCACAGGTGACAAGGTTAATTCGTTAGCTGCTGCTCTATTTAACTCCACTTAGATCTTTGCTCCATGCCACCTGTCAATGTTCCAGTATTGGTCTGTTCACTCCTGGATCGTTCTTGTGACCTGTCTTCCCATCAGAAGCTAAGTTCCAGCTTGTATTTCTTTGGTTTGCTATTTTTCTGTCCAGCTTGCTATTTAATTTGTTGTCTTGCTTGCTGGAAGCTCTGGGACGCAGAGGGAGCGCCTCCGCACCGTGAGTCGGTGCGGAGGGTCTTTTTGCGCCCTCTGCGTGGTCTTTTTGTAGGTTTTTGTGCTGACCGCAAAGTAACCTTTCCTATCCTCGGTCTGTTCAGTAAGTCGGGCCTCACTTTGCTAAATCTATTTCATCTCTGTGTTTGTATTTTCATCTTTACTCACAGTCATTATATGTGGGGGGCTGCCTTTTCCTTTGGGGAATTCCTCTGAGGCAAGGTAGGCTTTATTTTTCTATCTTCAGGGCTAGCTAGTTTCTTAGGCTGTGCCGAGTTGCATAGGGAGCGTTAGGCGCAATCCACGGCTATTTCTAGTGTGTTTGATAGGTTTAGGGATTGCGGTCAGCAGAGTTCCCACGTCCCAGAGCTCGTCCTTATTATCAGTAACTATCAGGTCATTCCGTGTGCTCTTAACCACCAGGTCCATTATTGTCCTGACCACCAGGTCATAACAGCCAAGTCGGAGTGCCCCCAGACACAGGGCCACAGGTTACTCGGTACCGGTCCTCTCTGTCTCAGTTCTGGGGTTGCACGGTGGCTGGACCCGGTCCGTGACCCTGCTAAGGGGAGTCCAATAAAAGGGATGATGAAAGTCAGCTAAGGCTTCTTGACGCCACCTGTGGTATTCGGCCAGGGAGACCGGCACTGCTTGGGGACCACTGGGGTGATGTGATGGCAGCTAGATGGTATACCTTCCCACAGGTGAAGTATGTCCCCAGGGCTTCCCGATAATGTAGATGGTGATGGTGTGAGGTGCAGTCAATAACGAGGACACAAGGTTGCAGTCTCTTTACCTCTTTACCGAAGGCTTCAGGATCCTCAATCCAGAGCACTGTCAACCGGGCTGTCTGAGACCGGCCAGTCCGAAGGCACATCCAGAGTTCCCTGTGCAGGTGGAAATCGTGGCCTACCACTAGCGCCTGTGTGTTGTAGTGCTTCCATGCTGAGCATTCGGGATAGTCCTCACAACTTCTGTTCTCGTTCTTTCTAGTTCTTTCTTGTTCTTTCTATTCTTCGTCCCCCAGGTTTGTTATGGCTAGGACGCATCTGTTTGACGGGTAGGCTCGGAGCTATTCTGGGACCCTAGAGACGCCCCTCTCCACGGTTGCCCCCTATGTCTGCTTAGGTGATGTAAGGTAAACAGCCAACCTATAATTAACTGTCCTGCGGTATTTGAAGTAAGGCATAAAATCAGTTACTTCCTCAGTGTTCCGGTCACCGGCTACGCGCCTCAGTAGGATGTTGCCGTTCTCGGGGCACGACTCCTACTGGCTCTCCTTTGTGCTTTGATCTCGTTTCTCACTGTCCACAATATCCTTCGCTTCGTGTCCTTTCTTTAGATGCCGCCGCAAGATAGTGCATGCGCGGCTCTGTAACGATCTGTCCTTGTTGCTAGGTGCCTGCCAGGTTCCCATGCCTGACAGGGGCCCCCCTGAATCTTCCCCGCAACACCCCCTGCCACGGGATGTTGCCTGGACAAAACCCAGTCAGCTTCTAACTAACTTCCTATCCAGCTCCTAGTTTTACCAGTGTGAGGAGTGGCCTAATAAATAAAACCTTTTGCTCCCACTAGTGGCCGGAGTGTGAAGTGTAATGTGTGCTGGTGATACCTGGTCAGATGAACTCCTTTAGTGCCATCAGATGTACCATCACTCCCCTTAGCGGCAGAGCGACATTACTGCAACGACCAGGTCTCTGGGGCGCTGCATAAATACAACCGAAATGCTTTTGTGTGATGTGCAACATGTTAGCATTTGGGGCCCCATTTTTAACTTTGCCTTAAAGCGGCCCTGCCAACAAGTGTACAAAGATATTATACAGTCACCATGTGACAAGTGGGCCTGTGTAACTTCAAATGCCAGGGCTGAATTTTAGTCCCAGTCCGGCCCTGGGTACCTTAGTGGTATTGCCTTCCTCTCGGGGGGTAATGCCATGCCTGAAGACAGGAGGATTCCTTTTTGACAGGTAATCAGCACATACAACACCGTTCTGACTCCAGGCCTGAAGGGGGAGCTCTACACCTGACTTCAGGGGAGCTGCTCTCTCTGGTTGGGAGGAGGAGTCAGTTACTAGGCAGTTGCTAGGCAGACAAGCAGACAGTTGACAGTTGGTAGCTGACAGTGAAGGAGAAAAGGAGGAGAGATTAGGAGCTAAGAGGAGGCCTGCGACTGGACCTCTCTAAGCTGAGCGCAGTAGCCGGGTACCGAGAGCCCGAGGTCGTGAGGAACTACAGGTCCCACGGCAGAGCCGGAGGGCAGGAAACTGAAAGGGACTTGCACACTTAATACCTGAGGTACAGCAGCAGAGTCCGGAGTCACCGGGGACAGAGACCCCAAAGAAATGGCTCAAATTGCCTACTGTGCAGATACTGTCCCTGGACAGGTGCCGCACCCCCACGTAAGGGCAATGGGGTACTCGGTACCAGGTCCTTCAGTTCCCTCAGCTGGGATGTCACGGTGGCCCGACCCGGACCGTGGCCCTATGAGGGGCGCCCAAATAAAAGGGTAAAGTTTGTAGCTAACGGTAGTGTTCATGACGCCACCTGTGGTATTCGGTCAGGGTGACCGACGCTGCTTAGGGGTCCGCTGGGGTGATGGAATGGCAGCTAGATGGTATACCTTCCCACAGGTGAAGTATATCCCCAGGGCTTCCCAGAAGTGTAGATGTTGATGGTGGATGGTGCAAGGCGCGGCGAATAACGAGGACACAAGGGGTGCAGTCTCTTTACCTTTACTGATGGCTTCAGCATCCACAGTCCAGCGTGCCGGATGACAGGGTAGGCAGAGTCTGGCCGGTCTGATGGCAATTCCCATTATCACCTTATCCCCTTATCCAGGTGGAAATCAGTAGCCTTTCCCTTGCGCACAGTAATGTAGTAGGTCTTTACTTGCATTAGCTACCATAAGGTCCTCACTCTTGTTACTCTTCTCTCTCTGTCCCCCAGATGGATAAGACAAACCCGTATGACGGTGGTGGCCTGAGGCTATTTTATAGGGACCCTAGCGTCGCCCCTCCTCCGCATTGCCACCTTGTCTGCTTAGGTTCTTTGGTTGGACAGCCAACTTCGAATCGACTCTCCTGCCGGTCTCTGAAGTAAAGCGTAGAGTCTATTACTTCCTCGGTGTTCCGGCCACCGGATCTGCGCTCAGTGGGAGGCAGCCTGCTTCTAGCTGGTCTCCCACTGGTTTTGTACTCCTGTTGCTATGACTTCTGTGCTCACTCACTACGGCACACTTCCTTTCTTGTCCTTTCTGAGGAGGCTGCCGCATGGGTTGCAGGCGCAGCTCCGTGTCCTTCTTTCCCTTCCCTGGGCCGAGCCCAGTCTGCTCCTCTCCTACTGACTATCTCCTTCTCCCTCCAGTCAGCTTCTCCTCCAACTCCGACTCTAACTGCTCTCACTTCCTAACCAACCCCCAGTTTTACCCAAGTGTGAGGAGTGGCCTAATAGATAGAACCTTTTGCTCCCCCTGGTGTGTGAAGTGTATGTGGCTGTGATACCTGGCAGGGTGAACTCCTGTGGTGCCATCAGACGTAACATCGCTCCCCCTGGTGGAAGAACGACATTACTGCAATGACCAGAACTCTGGGGCGCTGCACAGGGAAGAAAAAGGACCTTGTTAGAGAGCTACAGGCAGCAAGGGACCACAGACCAGCGCATAGTGGAAGACTCCTAAACTGACCTGTCAAGGGGATTTCCACCTGTCTTCAGGCTGCCTGGACTCCATCTTTACCTGTTGCCGGTACCCTGGACTGAGGCTGTTTAACACCATTAAACCAGGTAAAGACTGCAACCCTGTGTCCTCCATTTTTTCGCCGGCATTCATCATCCCTGCCAAACACTCCGGGAATTTCTCAACAGTGGTTAAGCAAGGGCTCAATATATCAAAATCGGCAAACAATCCTCATTATACAGTTGTTAAATGGGAACAATATTCACTATTCCCCTAAAATATCATACTGTGTGCATAGAGAGAGAAGATAAAAGAGCGAACAATCTCACCTGATTCCTGTAGACAGTCACCAGGAGGTGAAAAAAGCTCCTTCAATCAAAATGTTAAGGAGTCCTGGTTCAATACCTTGTCAAGTCCCTGATCAGATAGATTGACCCCGGTACCCCTGTCTCTACAACATCTCCGTTGAGGGGTGTTTTGCCCTAACTTTCCTGATGATATTGTGCCATATACCCTGATGAAGAACTGCTTCTGGAAGCACGCAGGGACAGTCCAGGGCTGTATGGGCAGCTGTGGGCTGCCCTTGTAAGGGCAGGAGTCTGGGGTACCAGGGTCAGTCTGTCTGTTTAGTTTTATCTTTGCTTTGTATGCTATATACATTGGCTTATGAATAGCAACAAAATGGCTGAAGTCAATTATCTATTTTCAAAGCTACTAAAAAACACACACTGTTACAGAAAAATTATTTATTTGGCCTATAAATGGCAATGAGACGGCTCATGCCTATTTTTTTTAATTAGACTCATAGAAAACACACACAGGTTCAGAAAATGTATTTCTTTGGCCTAGAAATGGCAACAAGATGGCTGATGCCAATTATTTATTTCACAGACTACTAAAAACACATGGCGTCTAAAAGGAACAATACTCCCACAGGCAGGGGTCAAGAGTACACACAACGACTTAAAGGCACAGTACTCCCATTGACGGGTGTGCAAAGTACACACCCTAAATCTGCAGGATATCAATTGTTTTCTGCTGATTTTCACCCCACCCCGCACCCTTTACCAACCATTGGAGAGAATGTATAGAAAAGTCTAACAAAATTCGCAAAGGATTTGTTTAGGGTATGTGCACAAGTTGCGGATTCGCAGCTGTTTTCCCTGAGTTTACAGTACCATGTAAACCTATGGAAAACAAAATCCGTAGTGCACATGCTGCGGAAAAAAACATGCGGAAACGTAGCGTTGTTTATTCCGCAGCATGTCAATTCTTTGTGCGGATTCCGCAGCAGTTTACACCTGCTCCATAATAGGAATCCGCAGGTGTAAAACCGCAGGTGGGATCAGCAACAAAAACTGCAGTAAGGGTATGTGCACACGTTGCGGACTCTCTGCGGATCCGCAGCGTTTTTTGAGGTGCAAAAACGCTGCAGATCCACAATTGATTTTACAGTACAATGTTAATCAATGAGAAAAAAAAATGCGGAAAATCCGCTGCAGAAACGCTGCGGTTTAAAAGAAGTAGCATGCCACTTCTTTTTTTGTGAATCTGCAGCGTTTTTGTACCCATTCCATTATAGAAAACCGCAGGGGTAAAAAACGCATCAAATCCGCAAGAAAACCGCAGCAAAAACGCACAAAAAACGCTGCGGAACCACACAAAAAACGCGACAAATCCCCAGGTGCGTTTTCTGCCAGAAGAGGCAGAATCCGCACCAGAAATTCCTAAGCTTAATCCGCAACGTGTGCACATAGCCTAAATCCGCGGTAAATCCATGGTAATTCCGCAGTGCGTTTTACCTGTGGATTTACCAAAATCAGTCCGGAAAAATCCGCAGGACTTTCTGCAACATGTGCACGTAGCCTTAATCCAACTCTACTTTGACAAAAAAATAGTAAAATCTATGGATTTTGTAAATGGAATGTCATATTTCTCTATTCGTTTTGTAACGTAGTTGTGAACAAAAAATAATGCAAAAAAAAGTATAGTTATACCTTTTATTTGCAATAGTATATTCACTATATAGTGTAACCTAAAAAGTATAGTATATTATACACTTATCCAATTTTTTTATTCATTAATTGTGTGACAAAAAAATCACAAACAAAAAAGGCAAAAAAAAATAGTAATTAATTCAACAAGGATATTTGAATCTGACATACCTCCGTAGGAAAATAGAGGTGCTGTGTATAGTGGTTCAGCAGAGCCTTACTCTAACTCCATCCACCATTGCTCTTATATGGAGTCAGATTACACCCAAATACATTATACCACAATGCTCTACTTAGGAAATAATCCTTATTCTGGCAAAAAAACAAAAAACAAAAAAATGCAGCTCTTACTCCAAATCTACACAACTCCTAAATCCTGAATAAGCACCTTCTTTATTCTCGGCTCAGAAGAAATTGGGTTATCATTGTCATTGCTTGAAAATAAGTTTTGCTGTGACATTCCCAAATATTCCCTCTGGAGCAATACATCCCCAAATTTACTTCCAACTTCAGCACAAAATAGGTCTATTGAAAGTGACCCATTACCATAAGCGCATGCAAGGTGACAAGGAGCTGAGGCTGGAGATTCCAGATCGTGGAGTCAGCAAAATCAATAACTGCCGGATACATGGAAACCAAGACGTCCACAGACCAAGAGCGGGCTATGAGGCTTATCGGAAGAAAGGGATTTGTACATATTGGTAGAAGTTACCTTATACGTTTTCCATATACAGTGGGGCAAAAAAGTATTTAGTCAGTCAGCAATAGTGCAAGTTCCACCACTTAAAAAGATGAGAGGCGTCTGTAATTTACATCATAGGTAGACCTCAACTATGGGAGACAAACTGAGAAAAAAAAATCCAGAAAATCACATTGTCTGTTTTTTTAACAATTTATTTGCATATTATGGTGGAAAATAAGTATTTGGTCAGAAACAAAATTTCTTCTCAATACTTTGTAATATATCCTTTGTTGGCAATGACAGAGGTCAAACGTTTTCTGTAAGTCTTCACAAGGTTGCCACACACTGTTGTTGGTATGTTGGCCCATTCCTCCATGCAGATCTCCTCTAGAGCAGTGATGTTTTTGGCTTTTCACTTGGCAACACGGACTTTCAACTCCCTCCAAAGGTTTTCTATAGGGTTGAGATCTGGAGACTGGCTAGGCCACTCCAGGACCTTGAAATGCTTCTTACGAAGCCACTCCTTCGTTGCCCTGGCGGTGTGCTTTGGATCATTGTCATGTTGAAAGACCCAGCCACGTTTCATCTTCAATGCCCTTGCTGATGGAAGGAGGTTTTCACTCAAAATCTCACGATACATGGCCCCATTCATTCTTTCATGTACCCAGATCAGTCGTCCTGGCCCCTTTGCAGAGAAACAGCCCCAAAGCATGATGTTTCCACCACCATGCTTTACAGTAGGTATGGTGTTTGATGGTTGCAACTCAGTATTCTTTTTCCTCCAAACACGACAAGTTGTGTTTCTACCAAACAGTTCCAGTTTGGTTTCATCAGACCATAGGACATTCTCCCAAAACTCCTCTGGATCATCCAAATGCTCTCTAGCAAACTTCAGACGGGCCTGGACATGTACTGGCTTAAGCAGTGGGACACGTCTGGCACTGCAGGATCTGAGTCCATGGTGGCATAGTGTGTTACTTATGGTAAGCCTTGTTACATTGGTCCCAGCTCTCTGTAGTTCATTCACTAGGTCCCCCCGCGTGGTTCTGGGATTTTTGCTCACCGTTCTTGTGATCATTCTGACCCCACTGGGTGGGATTTTGCGTGGAGCCCCAGATCGAGGGAGATTATCAGTGGTCTTGTATGTCTTCCATTTTCTAATTATTGCTCCCACTGTTGATTTCTTCACTCCAAGCTGGTTGGCTATTGCAGATTCAGTCTTCCCAGCCTGGTGCAGGGCTACAATTTTGTTTCTGGTGTCCTTTGACAGCTCTTTGGTCTTCACCATAGCGGAGTTTGGAGTCAGACTGTTTGAGGGTGTGCACAGGTGTCTTTTTATACTGATAACAAGTTTAAACAGGTGCCATTACTACAGGTAATGAGTGGAAGAAAGAGGAGACTCTTAAAGAAGAAGTTACAGGTCTGTGAGAGCCAGAAATCTTGATTGTTTGTTTCTGACCAAATACTTATTTTCCACCATAATATGCAAATAAATTGTTAAAAAAAACAGACAATGTGATTTTCTGGATTTTTTTTTCTCAGTTTGTCTCCCATAGTTGAGGTCTACCTATGATGTAAATTACAGACGCCTCTCATCTTTTTAAGTGGTGGAACTTGCACTGTTGCTGACTGACTAAATACTTTTTTGCCCCACTGTACACTGGGACTAGAAGTGTTTTCCATAAGATATCAGAGAGTTGCATTATCAGCTGTTTCCTGACATTGTTGTCTATAGAATGGCTCCTTATTGCTGCAGAGATACAGTGTCCATATCACGTCAACTATCATAATAATGTGAATTTGAGACACATTAATTACCCTGACACATGAATCTGACAACTGGCTCTTGTTCGTTTTATATTAATTTATTAGGAATCACACAATTCTGCTTATTTTTGGAACATGATGTTGCTGTATTACATGGGGTTTGTCCCGCAAACAGCAAGCCATCATACAGCTCCATCAGTGGAAGAATAGAAAAGTTATAACTCTCAGAATAAAGAGATGCAAAAATGATAATTTTTTCTATGAAATTGTTTTTATTGCATAAAAGCAGCAAAATGTAAACAAATGATATACATGTGGCATTGCTGTAATTGTACTGACCGAAAGAATAAAGTTGCCTTACCAATTTTACCACACGCACAACGGCATAAACTCCCCCCCCCCCAAAAAAAAACATTCCTGAATTTCTGTTTTTTGTTCATTCTGCCTCCCAAAAATTGGAATAGAGAGCAATCAGAAAATCTCGTGTGCCTGCAAATGGTGCCAATAAAAAGTCAACTCGTCCTGCAAAAAACAAGCCCTCAAATGACAGTCAGCCAAAATGTGAAAAAATTATAGCCATCTAAAGGCGATGTAAAAAATTTTTTTGGCGCTATAAAAAGCATCTTTAAGTGTGTTACAGCAGCCAAACACAAAAAAAAACCCACTATAAATTTGGTATCGCTGTAATCGTACTGACCTGAAGAATAAAGCTGTCTAATTACTTATACTGCATGAGGAATGGCGTGAAAAATAAATAGAACTAATTCTTCACCTGCTGTTAATTTATTCATTCTGTCTCCCAAAGTATGCAGTATGGCTCGGCGCACATTTATCCTGCACTTTCCGCTGAGTGCTTACACCGGGATTTCCGCGTAAATCTCTGAAATACAAGATTCAGATGGAGTCCCCAGAGCAAGATTCCCCATAATGAGGCAGATGGAGGCACTGTGGATGCCGTCTGACCTATGATCCTGCTTTGAACATCTTTTTAGGCATGCATAAAAGTGTGGTCCGCCATAGGTTTGTGCAATTATGGAAAGAAGGACAACAATGAACATAATCCAGATGGAGTCGAGAGTAACTCTGCTGCCTCATTATAGTGAAGGAATTCCTCAGAGGTTTCATCTAATCATGTCACTCTGAGATTTAGATGGAAACACAGATGTAAGTGCTCAGCGTAGAGCGCCGGATAAATAATGATCCCAAACCTTATGTAAACTGTTCCAACAAAAGCTTCAACTCAATCTAAACAAAATAGCAAAACCCCACTCAGGTCAGTCATATGTCAATGGAAATATTGGTGAGCTTCCATGTTTTGGTAGCACAAAGGTTATGTAAATGTGAAATAGCTCCCGCCCTCCAAAAGAAATTCAGCAAATTATGGGCTCCCAAATCTGCATCCTCCCTTCCTTCTGAGCCTCACAGTGTACTTAAAACATATTTAGCGCCCATATGTTTGACATTTCTGTAGCGATGAAAGCCTGTCTAATTTACAAGTGCATGTCTCCTGAAGCATGAGCTAGGCACCACAACATACTGGGCCCCTCAATGTAATGGGCCCCACAATGTACTGTGTACTACAGCATACTGGTCATTACAACATGCTGGACACTGCAAAGGTAGTTTGCAATCTTCACTTAGCAACATCCAGCTACTTGTTTCTGGAAAACACTTACAGAGTCCAAACACCTGTAGAGTCACTACACCTGTAGATAAACTCCCAAGGGGGTGTCATTTGCAAAATAGGGTCACTTTGTAAGACCCCAGGTTCCTGGGTGTTACGGTGGCATTGCTTTCCTCACGGGGAGAGTGATGTCACGCTTGGAAGCAATGAAGGATTCCTTTTATCAGGCAATCACAAGCATACAACATGTTCATACTCCATGCCAGAAGGGGGAGCTCTGATCCAGCTTGTGGGTGGCTCCCCTATATATTTTCTGGTCTGGAAGGAAAGTAGTTAGTCTGCCAGAGACAGGAACTGAAGTCAGTAAGTCTGTCAGAGAGACAGAGGAGAGAGGACGATAGGGGCAGTGCAGACATGTGAGGTGCTGCAGCTACTGAAAGGATAGAGATAGAAAGGAAAGCAGGACAAGCTGTAGCGAGAGTGAAGGAGGAAAGAAGCAAAGGAGAGTGAGGAGCTGGAGATAGAAGCTGCGACTGGGCTTCCTCCATGCTGAGCGCAGATACCGGTAGCTGGAAGACCAAGGTTGTGAGGTACTCTACGTCTCACAGCAGAAACCGGCGGGACAACTGACTTCAAGTTACCCGTCCACCCCAAAACCCGAAGACACAGTGACACAAAGAGCCCGGGTTGTGATAGAGATCCTGCAAAAAAGGCTCGAGCCACCTGTCATATGGGTTAGCGTCCTACCTGCAAGGGGGACAGAGAGAAAACGTGAGGACCTTGTGAGAGGCGTAAGGCAGCAAGGGACTACACCACAGCACTAGAGGGAAGGCTTCCAACCCCACCTGGTAAAAGGGGTTCCAGATTTGCTTTCAAGAAGGTCGGACCAAACCTGTACCTGTGATCCGGTACCAGGTACGGACTGGGGATGAAATTCAGCCCTGGCATTTGAAATCACACAGGCCCATGGTGTCCCCGTCCCCAATATCTAGATGGGATATATTACTAATATTGCCCTGGATGGAGGAAAGGAAGAATTACTACAAGACCAATATTTCTAATTATACCCACGGCATGCTGAGGTAAGTGACGGGGTGACCAGCTTTGTGCGCAGTCACAACTGTTAACAGTATGGGTGTATTGAGAACATTGATTCTGTTAACAAAGTAGCAGACAAGGCAGCCCACAACCAGACTGGCCCTTCTGGCATTTGCCAGAATTGCCAAATGGCCAGTCT
The DNA here is from genome assembly GCF_032444005.1 of Ranitomeya imitator. NCBI lineage: Eukaryota > Metazoa > Chordata > Amphibia > Anura > Dendrobatidae > Ranitomeya > Ranitomeya imitator. The sequence continues at coordinate 88,359,353 of NC_091291.1, forward strand.
GGCCCTGTGACCGGTACCCTGGACTGTGGCTGCCTGAATTCATCAGTAAAAATGTAAAGAGACTGCAACTCTGTACCCTCCGTTTTTTGCTACACCATCCACCATCTGTATCTATACATCAGGAACCCTGGGGACCTAGCTTCACCTGTGGGAAGCCATACCATCCCTGCTGCCACAACATCACCCCAGAGGACCCCTTTAAGCAGCGTCAGTCACCTCTGACCGAATATCACAGGTGGCGATACAGACACAAACTTTATTTCCAATTTCAAATCCCCTTTTCCATGGGCACCCAGGGCCACAGACTGTGTCTCCACCGCCGTGACGCATCCCCTTAAGTACTGGACCCAGTACTGAGTACCCCATTGCCCTGGTGGGCGTTCCAACTTGAGGAGGGATTCTGCTCTTCTAGCACTTGACAATCTTCAGTAAGAAAGAAGGGCCTCAAACTGTCCCTGGAGCTGGGACCCTACAGTCATGGCCAAAAGTATTGACACACCTGCAACTCTGTCAGATAATACTCATTTTCTTCCTGAAAATGATTGCAAACACAAATTATTTGGTATTATTATCTTCATTTAATTTGTCCTAAATGAAAAAACACAAAAATAATTTTCCTAAAGCCAAATTGGATATAATTCCACACCAAACATAAAAAAGGAAGTGGACAAAAGTATTGGCACTGTTTGAAAAATCATGTGATGCTTCTCCAATTTGTGTAATTGACAGCACCTGTAACTTACCTGTGGCACCTAACAGGTGTTGGCAATAACTAAATCACACTTGCAGCCAGTTGACATGGAATAAAGTTGACTCAACCTCTGTCCTATGTCCTTTTGTGTACCACATTGAGCATGGAGAAAAGAAAGAAGACCAAAGAACTGTCTGAGGACTTGAGAAACCAAATTGTGAGGAAGCATGAGCAATCTCAAGGCTACAAGCCCATCTCCAAAGACCTGAATGTTCATGTGTCTACCGTGCGCAGTGTCATCAAGAAGTTTAAAGCCCATGGCACTGTGGCTATCCTCCCTAGATGTGGACGGAAAAGAAAAATTGACAAGAGATTTCAATGCAAGATTGTGCAGATGTTGGATAAAGAACCTCGACTAACATCCAAACAAGTTCAAGCTGCCCTGCAGTCTGAGGGTACAACAGTGTCAACCCGTACTATCCTATCCGGCATCTGAATGAAAAGGGACTGTATGGTAGGAGACCCAGGAAGACCCCACTTCTTACCCTGAGACATAAAAAAGCCAGGCTGGAGTTTGCCAAAACTTACCTGAAAAAGCCTAAAACGTTTTGGAAGAATGTTCTCTGGTCATGGTCTCTGGTCAGATGAGACAAAAGTAGGGCTTTTGGGGCAAAGGCATCAACATAGAGTTTACAGGAGAAAAAAGAGGCATTCAAAGAAAAGAACACGGTCCCTACAGTCAAACATGGCGGAGGTTCCCTGATGTTTTGGGGTTGCTTTGCTGCCTCTGGCACTGGACTGCTTGACCGTGTGCATGGCATTATGAAGTCTGAAGACTACCAACAAATTTTGCAGCATAATGTAGGGCCCAGTGTGAAAAAGCTGTGTCTCCCTCAGAGGTCATGGGTCTTCCAGCAGGACAATGACCCAAAACACACTTCAAAAAGCACTAGAAAATTGTTTTAGAGAAAGCACTGGAGACTTCTAAGGTGGCCAGCATTGAGTCCAGACCCGAATCCCATAGAACACCTGTGGAGAGATCAAATATCAGGGACCTGGAGCAGTTTGCCAAAGAAGAATGGTCTAAAATTCCAGCAGAGCATTGTAAGAAACTCATTGATGGTTACCAGAAGTGGTTGGTCGCAGTTATTTTGGCTAAAGGTTGTGCAACCAAGTATTAGGCTGAGGGTGCCAATACTTTTGTCTGGCCCATTTTTGGAGTTTTGTGTGAAATGATCAATGTTTTGCTTTTTGCTTCATTCTCTTTTGTGTTTTTTCATTTAAGACAAATTAAATGAAGATAATAATACCAAATAATTTGTGTTTGCAATCATTTTCAGCAAGAAAATTAGTATTATCTGACAGAATTGCAGGGGTGTCAATACTTTTGGCTATGACTGTAACTATCCCTGTCATGGGGGTACTCTTAAAGGTATAGAGGCCCAAATCTCCGACCTTACTATGCTCCTGTAAAACCCTAATCTGTCCCCTCCCCTACCCCATGATGCTTGGGAAAGAAATGAGAGGTAAACCAGACACAAGACAAAACAGAGATAACACAAAACCTCTTTCATACAAAAGCACTACACAACACTAGGGAGAAGGATAAGGACAGGGAGGAATAAACTGAATGGGAAAAGGGAACAGGCGATAAACACACAAGTACAACAGCAAACTACAGAACATCACCACTCCAACTCCATACTTCAACTACTTAGCTATAGCACACAGCACAGGAAGATGAATCTTTCACCGGCAGGCACTAAACACCCAGAGCCTGTATATATATAGTGGGAGTAATGGGTAAGTGTAACACCTCAGGTAACCGGTTGTTACAGTGGCATTGCTTTCCTCACGGGGAGAGTGATGTCATGCTTGGAAACGAGGAAGGATCCCTTTAACAGGTATTCAGCACATACAACACCGTTCTGACTCCAGGCCAGAAGGGGGAGCTCTACACCCGACTTCAGGAGAGCTGCTCTCTCTGTTCGGGAGGAGGAGTCAGTTGCTAGGCAGTTGCTAGGCAGTTGGAGCGTTAGACAGTTGGTGAGAGGAGAGCGAAGAATGAGGAAGGAAAGCTGGGGCCATGCAGACGAGTGATTCTGCAGCTCCTGGGAAGGAAAAAGAGAGCAGAACAACTTGTAAAGACACTGAAAGGAGGAAGGAGCAAAGGCAAAGTGAAAAGCTGGAGAGAGAAGTTGTGACTGAACTTCCTCCAGGCTGAGCGCATATACTGGTAGCCGGAAGACCGAGGTTGTGGGGGTAACTTCATGCCCCATAGCAGAAACCAGCGGACAGCTAGATTTCAAGCTACCTGTCCACCATTAACACCAAAGGACACAGGAACAGATAGAGCTTGGGTCGTGATAGAGATCCTGTAAAAAGGCTCAAGCTACCTGTCGTATGGGTTAGCATCCTACATAAAGAGTGACAGAGAGAGAGAACGTGAGGACTTGTGCGAGGCCTAAGGCAGCACTTTCAGGTGCTAGATAGCTCCAATATTCCCAAACATTCAACAACTCTAGGAATGGGAATGATTAAGGAGCAATCACCAGACCATGCATACAACCACACACACACAATTACAGGTTTAAACTAGCGCATGGCCGAGCGGCCATGCAAGCCTTTTATAGATGTAGCCTTCTGGGACCTTCCTAGTGGTCCAATCAGAGCCGCTACAGGACCTGAGCAAAGGCTGAACCTGGGGCAGCAGCCGTAACCAGCCGCACAGTATCAGCTTGAGCTAGATGCTGGGACCGACGTCTCTGCTGAGCAGACTCCACTGCGGCTGGGGAAGAATGGGAGACCACAGAGGACATGGTTCGAGATTCCCCCTGGGCAGCAGCGGGAACTCGACACCTAACAAGCGTTTAAAGAGGTCCTTTAGTCAGTTTCAGTAGGCTCCACAATCATGGGGAAGACTGCTGACTTGACAGATGTCCAGAAGGCAGTCACTGGCACAATCCACAAGGAGGGTAAGCCATCACACACAGACGTATCCAGGACATGGGCTACAAGTGTCGCATTCCTTCTGTCAAGCCACTCATGACCAATAGACAACACCAGACGCGTCTTACCTGGGCCAAGGAGAAAAAGAACTGGACTGTTGCTCAGTGGTCCAAGGTGTTGTTTTCAGATGAAAGTTTGCATTTGATTTGGAAATCAAGGTCCCAGAGTCTGGAGGAAGAGTAGAGAGGTACACAATCCAAGCTTCTTGAGGTCTAGTGTGAATTTTCCACAATCAGTGATGGTTTTTGGAAGCTATCTCATCTGCTGGTATAGGTTCACTGCGTTTTATCAAGACCAAAGTCAGCGCAGCCATCTACCAGGAAATTTTAGAGCACTTCATGCTTCCCTCTACCGACAAGTTTTAGGGAGATGGAAATTTAATTCTCCAGCAGGACTTGGCACCTGTCCACACTGCCAAAAGTACCAATACCTAGTAACATAGTAACATAGTAACATAGTTAGTAAGGCCGAAAAAAGACATTTGTCCATCCAGTTCAGCCTATATTCCATCATAATAAATCCCCAGATCTACGTCCTTCTACAGAACCTAATTGTATGATACAATATTGTTCTGCTCCAGGAAGACATCCAGGCCTCTCTTGAACCCCTCGACTGAGTTCGCCATCACCACCTCCTCAGGCAAGCAATTCCAGATTCTCACTGCCCTAACAGTAAAGAATCCTCTTCTATGTTGGTGGAAAAACCTTCTCTCCTCCAGACGCAAAGAATGCCCCCTTGTGCCCGTCACCTTCCTTGGTATAAACAGATCCTCAGCGAGATATTTGTATTGTCCCCTTATATACTTATACATGGTTATTAGATCGCCCCTCAGTCGTCTTTTTTCTAGACTAAATAATCCTAATTTCGCTAATCTATCTGGGTATTGTAGTTCTCCCATCCCCTTTATTAATTTTGTTGCCCTCCTTTGTACTCTCTCTAGTTCCATTATATCCTTCCTGAGCACCGGTGCCCAAAACTGGACACAGTACTCCTTGTGAGGTCTAACTAGGGATTTATACAGAGGCAGTATAATGCTCTCATCATGTGTATCCAGACCTCTTTTAATGCACCCCATGATCCTGTTTGCCTTGGCAGCTGCTGCCTGGCACTGGCTGCTCCAGGTAAGTTTATCATTAACTAGGATCCCCAAGTCCTTCTCCCTGTCAGATTTACCCAGTGGTTTCCCATTCAGTGTGTAATGGTGATATTGATTCATTCTTCCCATGTGTATAACCTTACATTTATCATTGTTAAACCTCATCTGCCACCTTTCAGCCCAAGTTTCCAACTTATCCAGATCCATCTGTAGCAGAATACTATCTTCTCTTGTATTAACTGCTTTACATAGTTTTGTATCATCTGCAAATATCGATATTTTACTGTGTAAACCTTCTACCAGATCATTAATGAATATGTTGAAGAGAACAGGTCCCAATACTGACCCCTGCGGTACCCCACTGGTCACAGCGACCCAGTTAGAGACTATACCATTTATAACCACCCTCTGCTTTCTATCACTAAGCCAGTTACTAACCCATTTACACACAATTTCCCCCAGACCAAGCATTCTCATTTTGTGTACCAACCTCTTGTGTGGCACGGTATCAAACGCTTTGGAAAAATCGAGATATACCACGTCCAATGACTCACCGTGGTCCAGCCTATAGCTTACCTCTTCATAAAAACTGATTAGATTGGTTTGACAGGAGCGATTTCTCATAAACCCATGCTGATATGGAGTTAAACAGTTATTCTCATTGAGATAATCCAGAATAACATCCCTCAGAAACCCTTCAAATATTTTACCAACAATAGAGGTTAGACTTACTGGCCTATAATTTCCAGGTTCACTTTTAGAGCCCTTTTTGAATATTGGCACCACATTTGCTATGCCCCAATCCTGCGGAACAGACCCTGTCGCTATAGAGTCCCTAAAAATAAGAAATAATGGTTTATCTATTACATTACTTAGTTCTCTTAGTACTCGTGGGTGTATGCCATCCGGACCCGGAGATTTATCTATTTTAATCTTATTTAGCCGGTTTCGCACCTCTTCTTGGGTTAGATTGGTGACCCTTAATATAGGGTTTTCATTGTTTCTTGGGATTTCACCTAGCATTTCATTTTCCACCGTGAATACCGTGGAGAAGAAGGTGTTTAATATGTTAGCTTTTTCCTCGTCATCTACAACCATTCTTTCCTCACTATTTTTTAAGGGGCCTACATTTTCAGTTTTTATTCTTTTACTATTGATATAGTTGAAGAACAGTTTGGGATTAGTTTTACTCTCCTTAGCAATGTGCTTCTCTGTTTCCTTTTTGGCAGCTTTAATTAGTTTTTTAGATAAAGTATTTTTCTCCCTATAGTTTTTTAGAGCTTCAATGGTGCCATCCTGCTTTAGTAGTGCAAATGCTTTCTTTTTACTGTCAATTGCCTGTCTTACTTCTTTGTTTAGCCACATTGTGTTTTTCCTATTTCTAGTCCTTTTATTCCCACAAGGTATAAACCGCTTACACTGCCTTTTTAGGATGTTCTTAAACATTTCCCAATTATTATATGTATTCTTATTTCTGAGGATATTGTCCCAGTCTACCAGATTAAGGGCATCTCTAAGCTGGTCAAACTTTGCCTTCCTAAAGTTCAGTGTTTTTGTGACTCCCCGACAAATCCCTCTAGTGAAAGACAGGTGAAACTGTACAATATTGTGGTCGCTATTTCCTAGATGCCCGACCACCTGCAGATTTGTTATTCTGTCAGGTCTATTAGATAGTATTAAGTCTAAAAGTGCTGCTCCTCTGGTTGGATTCTGCACCAATTGTGAAAGATAATTTTTCTTGGTTATTAGCAGAAACCTGTTGCCTTTATGGGTTTCACAGGTTTCTGTTTCCCAGTTAATATCCGGGTAGTTAAAGTCCCCCATAACCAGGACCTCATTATGGGTTGCAGCTTCATCTATCTGCTTTAGAAGTAGACTTTCCATGGTTTCTGTTATATTTGGGGGTTTGTAACAGACCCCAATGAGAATTTTGTTACCATCATTCCCTCCATGAATTTCGACCCATATGGACTCGACATCCTCATTTCCTTCGCTAATATCCTCCCTTAACCCCTCTGTGACCTTAGACGTACTATCCCGTCGAGGTGCCCTGGGCTTATCTGACCCTGGACGGGATAGTACGTCATAGCGATCGGCAGCGCTCACGGGGGGAGCGCCGCCGATCGCGGCCGGGTGTCAGCTGCTTATCGCAGCTGACATCCGGCACTATGTGCCAGGAGCGGTCACGGACCGCCCCCGGCACATTAACCCCTGGCACACCGCGATCAAAGATGATCGCGATGTGCCGGCGGTGCAGGGAAGCACCGCGCAGGGAGGGGGCTCCCTGCGGGCTTCCCTGAGCCCCCCGCAGCAACGCGATGTGATCGCGTTGCTGCGAGGGTCTCCTCACCTCCCTCCCTGCTCGAGCCCCGGATCCAAGATGGCCGCGGATCCGGGTCCTGCAGGGAGGGAGGTGGCTTCACAGAGCCTGCTTAGAGCAGGCACTGTGAAGGCTGCAGCGCTGCATGTCAGATCAGTGATCTGACAGAGTGCTGTGCAAACTGTCAGATCACTGATCTGTGATGTCCCCCCCTGGGACAAAGTAAAAAAGTAAAAAAAAAATTTTCCAAATGTGTAAAAAAAATAAAAAAAAATATTCCAAAATAATGAAAGAAAAAAAAAAAATATTATTCCCATAAATACATTTCTTCATCTAAATAAAAAAAAAAAACCAATAAAAGTACACATATTTAGTATTGCCGCGTCCGTAACGACCCGACCTATAAAACTGTCCCACTAGTTAACCCCTTCAGTAAACACCGTAAGAAAAAAAAAAAAAAAAAACGAGGCAAAAAACAACGCTTTATTATCATACCGCCGAACAAAAAGTGGAATAACACGCGATCAAAAGGACAGATATAAATAACCATGGTACCGCTGAAAGCGTCATATTGTCCCGCAAAAAAAGAGCTGCCATACAGCATCATCAGCAAAAAAATTAAAAAGTTATAGTCCTGAGAATAAAGCGATGCAAAAATAATTATTTTTTCTGTAAAATAGTTTTTATCGTATAAAAGCACCAAACCATAAAAAAATGATATAAATGAGGTATCGCTGTAATCGTACTGACCCGAAGAATAAAACTGATTTATCAATTTTACCAAACGCGGAACGGTATAAACGCCTCCCCCAATAGAAATTCATGAATAGCTGGCTTTTGGTCATTCTTCCTCACAAAAATCGGAATAAAAAGCGATAAAAAAATGTCACGTGCCCGAAAATGTTTTCAATAAAAACGTCAACTCGTCCCGCAAAAAACAAGACCTCACATGACTCTGTGGACCAAAATATGGAAAAATTATAGCTCTCAAAATGTGGTATTGCAAAAAATATTTTTTGCAATAAAAAGGGTCTTTCAGTGTGTGACGGCTGCCAATCATAAAAATCCGCTAAAAAACCCGCTATAAAAGTAAATCAAACCCCCCTTCATCACCCCCTTAGTTAGGGAAAAATAAAAAAAAATGTATTTATTTCCATTTTCCCATTAGGGCTAGGGTTAGGGCTAGGATTAGGGTTAGGGTTAGGGCTAGGGTTAGGGCTAGGGTTAGGGCTAGGGTTAGGGCTAGGGTTAGGGCTAGGGCTAGGGTTAGGGTTAGGGCTAGGGTTAGGGCTAGGGTTAGGGCTAGGGTTAGGGCTAGGGTTAGGGCTAGGGCTAGGGTTAGGGCTAGGGTTAGGGCTAGGGTTAGGGCTAGGGTTAGGGTTAGGGTTAGGGCTAGGGTTAGGGCTAGGGTTAGGGCTAGGGTTAGGGTTAGGGTTGGGGCTACAGTTAGGGTTGGGGCTAAAGTTAGGGTTAGGGTTTAGATTACATTTACAGTTGGGAATAGGGTTGGGATTAGGGTTAGTGGTGTGTCAGGGTTAGAGGTGTGGTTAGGGTTACCGTTGGAATTAGGGTTAGGGGTGTGTTTAGATTAGGGTTTCAGTTATAATTGGGGGGTTTCCACTGTTTCGGCACATCAGGGGCTCTCCAAACACGACATGGCGTCCGATCTCAATTCCAGCCAATTCTGCGTTGAAAAAGTAAAACAGTGCTCCTTCCCTTCCGAGCTCTCCTGTGTGCCCAAACAGGGGTTTACCCCAACATATGGGGTATCAGCGTACTCAGGACAAATTGGACAACAACTTTTGTGGACCAATTTCTCCTGTTACCCTTGGGAAAATACAAAACTGGGGGCTAAAAAATAATTTTTGTGGGAAAACAAAAAGATTTTTTATTTTCACGGCTCTGCGTTATAAACTGTAGTGAAACACTTGGGGGTTCAAAGTTCTCACAACACATCTAGATAAGTTCATTGAGGGGTCTAGTTTCCAATATGGGGTCACTTGTGGGGGGTTTCTACTGTTTAGGTACATTAGGGGCTCTGCAAACGCAATGTGACGCCTGCAGACCAATCCATCTAAGTCTGCATTCCAAATGATGCTCCTTCCCTTCCGAGCCCTCCCATGCGCCCAAACGGTGGTTCCCCCCCACATATCGGGTATCAGCGTACTCAGGACAAATTGGACAACAACATTTAGGGTCCAATTTCTCCTGCTAACCTTGGAAAAATACAAAACTGGGGGCTAAAATATAATTTTTGTGGAAAAAAAAATATTTTTTATTTGCATGGCTCTGCGTTATAAACTGTAGTGAAATACTTGGGGGTTCAAAGCTCTCACAACACATCAAGATGAGTTCCTTAGGGGGTCTACTTTCCAAAATGGTGTCACTTGTGGGGGGTTTCTACTGTTTAGGTACATTAGGGGCTCTGCAAACGCAATGTGACGCCTGCAGACCATTCCATCTAAGTCTGCATTCCAAATGGCGCTCCTTCCCTTCCGAACCCTCCCATGCGCCCAAACGGTGGTTCCCCCCCACATATGGGGTATCAGCGTACTCAGGACAAATTGGACAACAACTTTTGGGGTCCAATTTCTCCTGTTACCCTAGGGAAAATACAAAACTGGGGGCTAAAAAATAATTTTTGTGGGAAAAAAATTTTGTTTTATTTTTATGGCTCTGCATTATAAACTTCTGTGAAGCCCTTGGTGGGTCAAAGTGCTCACCACACATCCAGATAAGTTCCTTAGGGGGTCTACTTTCCAAAATGGTGTCACTTGTGGGGGGTTTCAATGTTTAGGCACATCAGTGGCTCTCCAAACGCAACATGGCGTCCCATCTCAATTCCTGTCAATTTTACATTGAAAAGTCAAACGGCGCTCCTTCCCTTCCGAGCTCTCCCATGCGCCCAAACAGTGGTTTACTGCCACATATGGGGTATCAGCGTACTCGGGACAAATTGGACAACAACTTTTGAGGTCCAATTTCTTCTCTTACCCTTGGAAAAATAAAAAATTGGGGGCAAAAATATAATTTTTGTGAAAAAATATGATTTTTTATTTTTACGGTTCTGCATTATAAACTTCTGTGAAGCACTTGGTGGGTCAAAGTGCTCACCACACCTCTAGATAAGTTCCTTAGGGGGTCTACTTTCCAAAATGGTGTCACTTGTGGGGGGTTTCAATGTTTAGGCACATCAGTGGCTCTCCAAACGCAACATGGCGTCCCATCTCAATTTCTGTCAATTTTGCATTGAAAAGTCAAACTGCGCTCCTTCCCTTCCGAGCTCTCCCATGCGCCCAAACAGTGGTTTACTGCCACATATGGGGTATCAGCATACTCAGGACAAATTGGACAACAACTTTTGAGGTCCAATTTCTTCTCTTACCCTTGGAAAAATAAAAAATTGGGGGCAAAAATATAATTTTTGTGAAAAAATATGATTTTTTATTTTTACGGTTCTGCATTATAAACTTCTGTGAAGCACTTGGTGGGTCAAAGTGCTCACCACACATCCAGATAAGTTCCTTAGGGGGTCTACTTTCCAAAATGGTGTCACTTGTGGGGGGTTTCAATGTTTAGGCACATCAGTGGCTCTCCAAACGCAACATGGCGTCCCATCTCAATTCCTGTCAATTTTGCATTGAAAAGTCAAATAGCGCTCCTTCCCTTCCGAGCTCTCCCATGCGCCCAAACAGTGGTTTACTGCCACATATGGGGTATCAGCGTACTCAGGACAAATTGGACAACAACTTTTTGGGTCCAATTTCTCCTGTTACCCTTGGTAAAATAAAACAAATTGGAGCTGAAGTAAATTTTTTGTGTAAAAAAGTTAAATGTTCATTTTTATTTAAACATTCCAAAAATTCCTATTAAACACCTGAAGGGTTAATAAACTTCTTGAATGTGGTTTTGAGCACCTTGAGGGGTGCAGTTTTTAGAATGGTGTCACACTTGGGCATTTTCTATCATATAGACCCCTCAAAATGACTTCAAATGAGACGTGGTCCCTAAAAAAAAATGGTGTTGTAAAAATGAGAAATTGCTGGTCAACTTTTAACCCTTATAACTCCCTAACAAAAAAAAAAATTGGTTCCAAAATTATGCTGATGTAAAGGAGACATGTGGGAAATGTTACTTATTAAGTATTTTGTGTGACATATCTCTGTGATTTAATTGCATAAAAATTCAAAGTTTGAAAATTGCGAAATTTTCAAAATTTTCGCCAAATTTCCGTTTTTTTCACAAATAAACGCAGGTACTATCAAAGAAATTTTACCACTATCATGAAGTACAATATGTCACGAGAAAACAATGTCAGAATCACCAGGATCCGTTGAAGCGTTTCGGAGTTATAACCTCATAAAGGGACAGTGGTCAGAATTGTAAAAATTGGCCTGGTCATTAACGTGCAAACCACCCTTGGGGGTAAAGGGGTTAAAGTGGACTTTAGACAAGACTTTACATAGAGACAAACCCCTCCTCCTCTCCAATTTTTACCTGGTTTTAAAACAACAGTATCACTGTGCTTGATTGGCCAGCAAACTTGCCTGACCTTAACCCCATACAGAATCTATGGGGTATTGTCAAGAGGAAGATGATATGCCAGACCCAACAATGCAAACGAGCTGAAGGCTGCTATCAAAGCAACCTGGGCTACCATAACACCTCAGCAGTGCCACAGGCTGATCGCTTCCATGCCATGCTGCAGTGATGCAGTAATTGATGCAAAAGGAGCCCCAACCAACTATTGAGAGCATGTATTGAACATACATTTCAGTAGGCCAACATTTTGGATTTTAAAATCATTTTTCAAGCTGGTGTTATAAAGTATTCTAATTTACTGAGATCAACATTTTCACAAATAAACACTTGAAATAGATCACTCTGTTTGTAATGACTCTATATAATATGTGAGTTTCACTTTTTGCATTGAAGAACTGAAATAAATTAACTTTTTAATGATATTCTAAGTTTGTGAGCAGCACCTTTATATCTTAATATACACTTACTTTGTAATGTCTTCACATCCTGTTCCGTCCAGATGTGTCCGGATCCCAGAATTCCAACCGGTGGAAGTTCACCGAACACCATATTGGGTGTTTCAATATGGAAACTGGTGGTGGTACCAGCCTCTTGCGCGGTACCACCAGCGGAACATCGTTGCACCACACACACACTGTATACGCCGTACGCACCATACACACACACACAAACACACACTGTATATGCCGTACGCAACACACACACACACTGTGTATACCATACGCCACACACACACACACACACTGTATATGCCATACGCTGCCTCTTGTGCAGTACCACCAGGGGAACACCGTCTCAAACACGCCGCCGCCGGGATCAGGGAATGATTCACTGACTGCTGCCATCTTTATATAGGAGGAGAACATGCGCAGTTTTAATGTGATTGCTGCTATCTGTCTGCACAAAGATGGCAGAGGTCTGATTTACTGCGCCAGCGCAAATTCTGCACAGGCGCAGTGAATCATTCTGCTGATCCCGTCTACAGGCAGAGGAAGCCGGTCACATTAAAGGGGTTTTTCCACGAACGAAAGTTAATTTTGAAAATTGTCTGTGTCTGACTGTGTATGGAGCATTATTACTAAATGTCTCTAGAAAGAATCTATAGCAGTGCCTCAAAGACCACACTCCCATAGCATATAATCAACAACGTCCATGCTAGTATCATAGCCCATGGACAAAAAGTGATAAGGCAACGTAAGATGTAAATTTATAAAAAGTTATATCTTTATTATAAACAAAAAACAAAGATAAAAGGAGAGACCAAAAACAGTGACAGGGCTAAAAGAAAACCTCCGTAGGGAAGGATCAATAGTATGACGGACGCAAATACACTGTTAAATCACTGGCAGTATATAGTACAAAAATACATAAAAATATGCTAATGCTTAAATATTGAAATAACTGCGAGTGATCCAACAACAAGTATATAACACAGGCGGATACTCAATCTCCTCAGTCCACTTGCCGATACGAGACTATAATATAATATATACATATACAATGTCATAGGTGTACTAAATGGAAAACTGAAAAAATATAAGTCAAAGCCAAAAAAACGGTCATAAACGAAATACAAACGCGGTACTATAGTATACATGGGGGTGCAAATACCACAATATTAATACCGCAGTTATATCGCAATGATAGATGAGCCAGTGGCAATATATATAAACCTAGTGGCTAGACAAACATAAGTACCGGCAAATAAATCCGGCCACAGACAAAGTCCAAGCGCAAGTGCCGGCAAGTAGGCAAAAGTATAGGAGAGCTTACCGCTAAAGTAAGATGCGTCCGGTGTTCTTCCCGCCTGCCCGACGGGCGCCGTTTCGCTGCTCGCTTCTTCCGGGGGCGTGTGCGGAGAGGGGTGCCGACGCTGTATTTAAGTGCCAGGAGAGGGCGTGATAAGAGGTGCCTCCCGGCTAGTAGGCGCATGTGTCAGGGCAGTTACTCCCCCGAGTCGAAAAATGACTTCCGGGAGATGCCTAGGTGGAACGCTGTGACACGCACAGCGGTCACCTGATAGACATCCCGGAAGTCACAGGAGACTGGACCCAGCGCATGCGCACACCGGGAGACAACCAAATGAATGGAGATAATAAAAATACCGTCTGCCACTGCTAGTAACTAAATAAATGACGAAGCGAAGTAATAATAACGGGGCGATTATAAGGTGACAATTTGTGAAATTATATAACTCGACAAAAATAACAAGGAAGACACATTATGATGTGTGTTAATATATTGACTAAATATTGAAAAAATTATTATTATAATAGATAAAGAATATTAATGTTATAACTAGTGAGCTGGGGAACATATAATACAAATAAATCCCTACAACCACATATAAAAACATAAATATAAAGTACATGTGATACAATAGTATAATTATTAATAAATTGGTGTCAATGTATCAAAGAACAATGCGTTCTAATAATTCCCCCTATAATACTATATCCAAGGATGTGCAAAACCACTATCTAGCAGGAACCAAAATGTAAAAATAACAAGATTAGCACAAATATCAGACAAATATTATAAAAATATGTGTATACATAAAGATACACATATATATAGCATATAAATATAAATATGGTATAAAAGAGTCCAAAAATGTGGCACATATAGTTAGTAAAACTCCACTGGTCCCCGATTATTTCTTCAACATGGTCCTCAAGTCGCTGGTTACAGGCATGGTTAAGGCCGTCCTTGCCGTTAAGGGGCGGAAACAGATCTGTCATAATAAGGTATATTATTCTCCATTCATACTCTCTCATAACGTATACTTCTGTAAAAAATAAAAAGACTTATTAAAATCAGATAAAAATAACACAGACAACAATAACTTAAAAAAGGAACCCCTAACCTAGATTCAGGAGAATAACCATAGAAAAAGACCCACTGCCATTACAGGAATGCATTAAAACCCAAGTTTTCATTAAGGCCTTGTGGTGTAAGAGTACCAAGACGAAAAATCCATCTGCTCTCGTATTGAGCCAACACTTGGCCTAAGTCTCCTCCTCTAATGCCAAGATCAACCTGATCAATCCCCGAGATCACTAGCCCACGTGGGTTGCATTTATGATGTGCCTTGAAGTGCCTGGGGAGAGTTTTAAGGGTGGAGACATCTTCAATTATTACTGCTTTTTCGATGTCTCTTACATGTTCTCTCACCCTTATTTTTAGTTCTCGAGTGGTGAGGCCGATATAAATCATGTCACAAGGGCATTTAGCCTAATAAATAACGCCCCGTGACGCACATGTGAGGTGTTTCCTAATCTCATAATTTTTAGATCCATTCCAGTTAGAAAAAGAAGATGTTTTACTGCCTTACAGAGATTGGACAGCCTCTGCTTAGAAGACAATATGATCATGGTGACATCAGACGTTGAGGCACTGTATACTTCGATTAAACACCAAGATGGCCTCCGTGCAGTGGCGTTTTATTTGAGATCTACCAACTTTATGCCTGAGCTGATTGAATTGATTTTGACCCTTCTGGAGTACGTCTTAACTCATAATATCTTCACGTTCAACAATCAGACATACCTCCAATTACAAGGCACAGCCATGGGGGCTGCTTGTGCCCCCTCTTACGCCAATTTATTTATGGGGGCTTGGGAGAGAAGCATTTTCCAAGACGGCACCATCCCTGAAATGGATAAAGTTCAGGGATGGATGCGTTATATTGATGATATATGGTTTGTGTGGGAGGGGACAATGGATGAATTACATCACCTTATGGATAAACTCAATGACAATTCTTTAAATATCCACCTTACCTATAAATGTGGAAGGAAACTTGATTTCCTAGATCTAAAAATCGAGGTCCTGGATGATGGAACCATCACTACAGACCTATATAGGAAACCTACATCTACAAATTCCTTACTGCACTACTCCTCATCACACCCTGCATCTACGATCAGAGGAATACCGATCGGTCAATTTCTTCGGGCTCGAATAATTTGTTCCCAGCAGGAAGCCTTTGAAGAACAGGCGGTGGATTTAGCATGCAGATTTTCCAACAGAGGATATAGCAAAAAATCCATTAGACGTGGCTATAAGAGAGCCATTAATACACCTCGTGTCAAACTACTCCATCCTCCCATTAAGAAGTGCCATTCCAACATGGAAGAACCAGTGAGATTTATTTCTAATTTCAATAATCAATGGAATGAACTTAGAAAAATTCTAAATAAACACTGGAATATTTTGAAATCAGATCCTATCCTGCGAAAAGTAATTTCAACATCTCCACAGATGGTAGCCAAACGCAGTCAGAACATTAAAGATTTGTTAGTTCATAGCCATTACGACTCTAATCGAAACATCAAAAAGAGGGCCCTACCTGATGGGTTTTTTCCATGTGGCTTCTGCAAGGCCTGCCTCAATTTACGTAAAACATCTTCTTTTTCTAACTGGAATGGATCTAAAAATTATGAGATTAGGAAACACCTCACATGTGCGTCACGGGGCGTTATTTATTACGCTAAATGCCCTTGTGACATGATTTATATCGGCCTCACCACTCGAGAACTAAAAATAAGGGTGAGAGAACATGTAAGAGACATCGAAAAAGCAGTAATAATTGAAGATGTCTCCACCCTTAAAACTCTCCCCAGGCACTTCAAGGCCCATCATAAATGCAACCCACGTGGGCTAGTGATTTGGGGGATTGATCAGGTTGATCTTGGCATTAGAGAAGGAGACTTAGGCCAAGTGTTGGCTCAATACGAGAGCAGATGGATTTTTCGTCTTGGTACTCTTACACCACAAGGCCTTAATGAAAACTTGGGTTTTAATGCATTCCTGTAATGGCAGTGGGTCTTTTTCTATGGTTATTCTCCTGAATCTAGGTTAGGGGTTCCTTTTTTAAGTTATTGTTGTCTGTGTTATTTTTATCTGATTTTAATAAGTCTTTTTATTTTTTACAGAAGTATACGTTATGAGAGAGTATGAATGGAGAATAATATACCTTATTATGACAGATCTATTTCCGCCCCTTAACGGCAAGGACGGCCTTAACCATGCCTGTAACCAGCGACTTGAGGACCATGTTGAAGAAATAATCGGGGACCAGTGGAGTTTTACTAACTATATGTGCCACATTTTTGGACTCTTTTATACCATATTTATATTTATATGCTATATATATGTGTATCTTTATGTATACACATATTTTTATAATATTTGTCTGATATTTGTGCTAATCTTGTTATTTTTACATTTTGGTTCCTGCTAGATAGTGGTTTTGCACATCCTTGGATATAGTATTATAGGGGGAATTATTAGAACGCATTGTTTGACACCAATTTATTAATAATTATACTATTGTATCACATGTACTTTATATTTATGTTTTTATATGTGGTTGTAGGGATTTATTTGTATTATATGTTCCCCAGCTCACTAGTTATAACATTAATATTATTTATCTATTATAATAATAATTTTTTCAATATTTAGTCAATATATTAACACACATCATAATGTGTCTTCCTTGTTATTTTTGTCGAGTTATATAATTTCACAAATTGTCACCTTATAATCGCACTAGCAGTGGCAGACGGTATTTTTATTATCTCCATTCATTTGGTTGTCTCCCGGTGTGCGCATGCGCTGGGTCCAGTCTCCTGTGACTTCCGGGATGTCTATCAGGTGACCGCTGTGCGTGTCACAGCGTTCCACCTAGGCATCTCCCGGAAGTCATTTTTCGACTCGGGGGAGTAACTGCCCTGACACATGCGCCTACTAGCCGGGAGGCACCTCTTATCACGCCCTCTCCTGGCACTTAAATACAGCGTCGGCACCCCTCTCCGCACACGCCCCCGGAAGAAGCGAGCAGTGAAACGGCGCCCGTCGGGCAGGCGGGAAGGACACCGGACGCATCTTACTTTAGCGGTAAGCTCTCCTATACTTTTGCCTACTTGCCGGCACTTGCGCTTGGACTTTGTCTGTGGCCGGATTTATTTGCCGGTACTTATGTTTGTCTAGCCACTAGGTTTATATATATTGCCACTGGCTCATCTATCATTGCGATATAACTGCGGTATTAATATTGTGGTATTTGCACCCCCCTGTATACTATAGTACCGCGTTTGTATTTCGTTTATGACCGTTTTTTTGGCTTTGACTTATATTTTTTCAGTTTTCCATTTAGTACACCTATGACATTGTATATGTATATATTATATTATAGTCTCGTATCGGCAAGTGGACTGAGGAGATTGAGTATCCGCCTGTGTTATATACTTGTTGTTGGATCACTCGCAGTTATTTCAATATTTAAGCATTAGCATATTTTTATGTATTTTTGTACTATATACTGCCAGTGATTTAACAGTGTATTTGCGTCCGTCATACTATTGATCCTTCCCTACGGAGGTTTTCTTTTAGCCCTGTCACTGTTTTTGGTCTCTCCTTTTATCTTTGTTTTTTGTTTATAATAAAGATATAACTTTTTATAAATTTACATCTTACGTTGCCTTATCACTTTTTGTCCATGGGCTATGATACTAGCATGGATGTTGTTGATTATGTGTATGGAGCATACCACATCTCCTGGGCAGGGGAGGAAGCAAAAGACAATACTGACATTACAGCAGGGGATCACAGAGGATTCATTTTGTCAGGTAAAATATTTCACTGACTGTTTTTAAACAATATTTTACCTCACAAAATGTATCCTCTGCGATCTCCTGCTGTAATGTCAGTATTGTCTTTTGCTTCCTCCCCTGCCCAGGAGCTGTGGTATGTTCTGTACAAGGTCAGACACAGACAATTTTTTAAATGAACTTTCATTCATGGGAAACCCCCTTTAAGAAGACAGCAGATGGGGAGAGAGAAAACGCACAGGGGTGAGAGAGACAGAGCACAGGGGGGAGGCAGCTCAAACGTGACAGCACATGAGGGGATAACACAGCACAGGAAGGATAAAGACAGCAGACAAGGGGGAGAGCACATGGGGTAGACAGGTCCAAGAGAGCACAGACGGGAGAAGTAAGTACATGGGGAAAGATAGAGTGGATAGGTGGGTGAGCACATGGGGGGGAGATTCTCAGTGCTGCAAAGCCTGCCCCCATCGTGACATTACCGCCCTCCTGATGCGATAGCATCGGGCCTCCATTTAGTATATATATGTCACTGACATCTTTATGTATATCTATTCTATTCTAACTTGTCACGCTGTGATTTTACTGTACGCACCAGATGAATTGTCAGCTTTTCAAAGGACATTGGTGCTTAAAAATCGGACAGCACAAGCATGGTCCGAATGATGTGTGATTTTTTTTCTCTTGCTATCCTTGTCAAAATAAAAAAAAATTGAAGCCAAAATAACATTTTTGTTGAAAAATGTGATTTTTTTTATTTACACAACTGAATATTAAAATTTGCTGTGAAGCACCTGAGAGATCAATGTGCTCACCACACATCTGGATAAGTTCCTTGGGTGGGGTATAGTTTCCAAAATGTGGTTACCTGTGTGGGATTTCCAGTGTTTGGACACATCAGGGGCTTTGCAAACGCAACATGATGCCCGCAAACCATTCGATCAAAGTCTGCATTCCAAAAAGTCACTCCTTCCCTTCCGAGCCCTGCTGTGCACCCAACAAGTAGCTTTCCTCCACATATGAGGTATCAATATAATCAGAAGAAATTGCACAACAGATTTTGGGGTCCATTTTCTCCTGTTACCCTTGTGAAAATGAAAATAAAATAGGGTTAAAATAACATTTTTATTGAAAAAATGTGATTTTCTTATTTTCACAACTCAATGTTATACATTTTCTGTGAATCACATGGGGGATCAAGGTGCTCATCACACATCTAGATAAATTCCTTGGGGGGTCTAGTTTCCAAAATTGGGTCACTTGAGGGGGATTTCCACTGTTTAGGCACATCATGGGCTCACCAAACTTGAAATGAGGCCCACAGACCATTTAATTAAAGTCTGCATTCCAAAATGTCATTCCTTCCCTTCTGAGCCCTGGCGTGCACCCAAACAGTAGTTTTCCCTCCACATATGGGGTATCAGTATACTCAGGAGAAATTGCACAAACGATTTTGTGGTTCATTTTCTCCTATTACTCTTGTGAAAATAAAAAAAAAATTGGGCTAAAAGATCACTTTTGTGGAAAAAATGTGTTGTTTTTTCATGACTTTATGCTGTAAACCATTGTGAAGCACGTGGGGGTTGAAAGTGCTCACACATCTAGATAAGTTCCTTGAGGGGTCTAGTTTCCAAAATGGGGTAAATTTTAGGGGGGGGGCAGTTCCCACTGTTTAGGCACATTAGTGGCTCTCCAAACCTGACATGACGGTCACTCTTGATTTGAGCCAATTTTGTGTTCAAAAAGTCAAAGCTTCCATTCTCTTCTGAGCCCTGCCGTGCATCCAAACAATGGTTTTCCCCCACATATGGGGTATTATCATGCTCAGGAGAAATAGCACAACGACTTTTGAGGTCCATTTTTTCCTGTTACCCTTATAAAAATTAAAAATGTGGGTCTAAAGTAAAAATTTTTGTGAATAAAGTTAAATGTTAATTTTTTCTTTCCACTTTGCTTCAGTTCCTCTGAAGCACCTGAAGGGTTAATAAACTTGAGCACCTTGAGGAGTGCAGCTTTTAGAATGGTGTCACTTTTGGATATTTTATGTCACATAGACCCCTCAAATTCATTTCAAATGTGATGTGGTCCCTAAAATGGTTTTGTAAATTTTGTTGTAAAAATGAGAAATCGCTGGTCAACTTTTAACCCTTCTAACTTCCTGAGAAAAAAAATGATGTTTGCAAAATTGTGCTGATGTAAAGTAGACATGTGAGAAATGTTATTTATTAACTATTTTGTGTGACATAACTTTCTGGTTTAACGATATAAAAATTAAAAGATTGAAAATTGCAAAATTTTCCAAGTTTTCAATTTTTCCACAAATATACTCAAGTCATATTGAACAACTGTTACCACTATCATGAAGCATATGTCACAAAAAACAGTCTTGGAATCAGTGGGATCTGTTTAAACGTTCTAAAGTTATTACCTCATAAAGTGAGACTGGTCAGAATTCTAAAATTTGGCATGATCATGAAGGTGAAAGCCGGTTCGTGGGTGAAGACATTAAGCATGGGGGTCAATCATGCTTTGAGGTTGTGTTGCAGCCAATTGCATGGGGATCATTTCACGGGTAGAGGGAAGAAAGGATCAATGACGTTTCAATTAATTCTTGATGCAAACATAACACTATCTGTAGAAAAGCTGAAGTTGAAGAGTATGGCTTCTACAAATGGATAATGCTCCTAAAGACACATCAAAAAAAAAATAGACAACTTCAAAAGGAGCAAGCTGAAGGTTTTACAATGCACTCACAGTCCCCTGATCTGAACATCATTGAAAATCTGTGGCTAGACCTCAAAATAGCAGTGCATGCAAGACAAAACAAGAATCTCACAGAACTGGAAGAATTTTCCAAGGAAGAATGGATGAAAATCCCTCAAACAAGAATTGTCTGATTCTTGTCTGGCTACACAAAGCGTTTACAAGCTCTGATGCTAGCAAAAAGGGGGTGCTACTAGGTACTAACCATGCTGGGTGAAACTTTTGCATTGGGTCATTTTCCTTTTTGTAATTTTTAAAATGTAAAAGATGAAAATATTTATATACATTTTTTGCCTAAAATACAAAGGAAGTTAAAGCTTGGGCGGAAATGGGTCTTCCAAATGGACAATGACGTGAAGCATTGTCACGGGAGTACTGGGTAGACTAAGGCTGGTTACCCGGGCCCCTGTGATATCCCTCAGGCTAGGAAAACCCTGTTTGACCCTCTCCCAGAAGTTACACTAAAGGTGTGCATGTCTGGGCTGCCAGGCCTGACCCTGTCTCCTGTTTCAGCCCTAAGCTGAAATCACCTCCCGCCACCCAGTGAAGAGACCACACACCAATCCCCACAGAAAGCACAGACAGGGAAAACTGAAAAACGCACCACGCCGCAGTCACACAGGAATACACGAAAATGTGCACAGGGCAAAACAAATACAAATATAGGAAGGAGAAATATGACAAAGGATAATACACCACCAGATACGATATTCCTTCTCCTAGACCACCACTCCAGACCGAGATCACCAGACACAAGCTATAATCGGCGACGCCCAAAGTTCAGCAGAACTATTTAAAGGCAAAGGGCGTGACCCAGCCTCCAATCCGAGTACCAGCTAGATTAACCCCGGACAACCTAGATAAAATCTAGCCGGCGCCACTGAGCGCATAGTGGACGAATGCGGAATTACCGCTGTCTGTCGGACGCCTTAGTGTGAATAGCGTCCGACATGACAAGCATACTGCCAAAATAGTAATGAAGTGGCTTAAGGATATGAAAGCCAATCTTTTGGAGTGGCCATCACAAAGCCCTAATCTCAATCCTATTGAAAATTTATGGGCAAAACTGAAAAGGTTGGTACGAGCAAGGCAACCTACAAACCTGGATCAGTTACACCAGTTTTGTCAGGAGGAATGGGCCCTAATTCTGATGAAATATTGTGAGAGGCTAGTGGAAGGATATCCCAAATGTTTGACCCAAGTCATTCAGTTAAAGGGCAAAGGTACCAAATACTAATGAAATGTATATAAACTTTTGACTTTGCAGTAAGTAATAAAAATGCCTTAACACATTCTCTCTCTTTCATTATTCTGGCATTTGGCAAATATTAATAATTATGGTAATCCTAATTGACCTAAAACAGGAAAGGTTCATTCTGAATTCATATCAGATATTGGCAAAAACATGTATACTGTATGTGCCTTTTTATATAGTGTATGCAAACTTCTGGTTTCAACTGTATATATATATATATATATATATATATACAGTTAGGTCCATATATATTTGGACAGAGACAACATTTTTCTAATTTTGGTTATAGACATTACCACAATGAATTTTAAACAAAACAATTCAGATGCAGTTGAAGTTCAGACGTTCAGCTTTCATTTGAGGGTATCCACATTAAAATTGGATGAAGGGTTTAGGAGTATCAGCTCCTTAACACATGCCATCCTGTTTTTAAAGGGACCAAAAGTAATTGGACAATTGACTCCAAGGCTATTTCATGGACACGTGTGGGCAATCCCTTCGTTATTTCATTCTCAATTAAGCAGATAAAAGGTTTGGAGTTGATTTGAGGTGTGGTGCTTGCATGTGGAAGGTTTTGCTGTGAAGTAAACATGAGGTCAAAGGAGCTCTCCATGCAGGTGAAACAAGCCATCCTTAAGCTGCGAAAACAGAAAAAACCCATCCGAGAATTTGCTACAATATTAGGAATGGCAAAATCTACAGTTTGATACATACTGAGAAAGAAAGAAAGCACTGGGGAACTCATCAATGCAAAAAGACCTGGGCGCCCACGGAAGGCAACAGTGGTGGATGATCGCAGAATAATCTCCATGGTGAAGAGAAACCCCTTCACAACAGCCAACCAAGTGAACAACACTCTCCAGGGGGTCGGCGTATCAATATCCAAATCTACCATAAAGAGAAGACTGCATGAAAGTAAATACAGAGGGTTCACTGAACGGTGCAAGCCACTCATAAGCATCAAGAATAAAAAGGCTAGACTGGACTTTGCTAAAAAACATCTAAAAAAGCCAGCACAGTTCTGGAAGAACATTCTTTGGACAGATGAAACCAAGATCAACCTCTACCAGAATGATGGAAAGAGAAAAGTATGGTGAAGGCGTGGTACAGCTCATGATCCAAAGCATACCACATCATCTGTAAAACACGGCGGAGGCAGTGTGATGGCTTGGGCATGCATGGCTGCCGGTGGCACTGGGTCACTAGTGTTTATTGATGGCGTGACACAGGACAGAAGCAGCCGAATGAATTCTGAGGTATTCAGAGACATACTGTGTGCTCAGATCCAGCCAAATGCAGCCAAACTGATTGGTCGTCGTTTCATACTACAGATGACAATGACCCAAAATATAAAGCCAAAGCAACCCAGGAGTTTATTAAAGCAAAGAAGTGCAATATTCTTGATTGGCCAAGTCAGTCACCTGATCTCCACCCAATTAAGCATGCATTTCACTTGTTAAAGACTAAACTTCAGACAGAAAGGCCCACAAACAAACCGCAACTGAAAACCACCGCAGTGAAGGCCTGGCAGAGCGTCAAAAATGAGGAAACACAGCGTCTGGTGATGTCCTTGTGTTCAAGATTTCAGGCAGTCATTGCCAACAAAGGGTTTTCAACCAAGTACTAGAAATGAACATTTTATTTAAAATTATTGAATCTGTCCAATTACTTTTGGTCCCTTTAAAAACAGGGTGGCACATGTTAAGGAGCTGAAACTCCTAAACCCTTCATTCAATTTTAATGTGGATACCCTCAAATGAAAGCTGAAAGTCTGAACTTCAACTGCATCTGAATTGTTTTGTTTAAAATTCATTGTGGTGATGCCTATAACCAAAATTAGAAAAATGTTGTCTCTGTCCAAATATATATGGACCTAACTGTATATATATATACAGTTAGGGCCAGAAATATTTGGACAGTGACACAATTTTCGCGAGTTGGGCTCTGCATGCCACCACATTGGATTTGAAATGAAACCTCTACAACAGAATTCAAGTGCAGATTGTAACGTTTAATTTGAAGGGTTGAACAAAAATATCTGATAGAAAATGTAGGAATTGTACACATTTCTTTACAAACACTCCACATTTTAGGAGGTCAAAAGTAATTGGACAAATAAACATAACCCAAACAAAATATTTTTATTTTCAATATTTTGTTGCAAATCCTTTGGAGGCAATCACTGCCTTAAGTCTGGAACCCATGGACATCACCAAACGCTGGGTTTCCTCCTTCTTAATGCTTTGCCAGGCCTTTACAGCCACAGCCTTCAGGTCTTGCTTGTTTGTGGGTCTTTCCGTCTTAAGTCTGGATTTGAGCAAGTGAAATGCATGCTCAATTGGGTTTAGATCTGGAGATTGACTTGGCCATTGCAGAATGTTCCACTTTTTGGCACTCATGAACTCCTGGGTAGCTTTGGCTGTATGCTTGGGGTCATTGTCCATCTGTACTATGAAGCACCGTCCAATCAACTTTGCAGCATTTGGCTGAATCTGGGCTGAAAGTATATCCCGGTACACTTCAGAATTCATCCGGCTACTCTTGTCTGCTCTTATGTCATCAATAAACACAAGTGACCCAGTGCCATTGAAAGACATGCATGCCCATGCCATCACGTTGCCTCCACCATGTTTTACAGAGGATGTGGTGTGCCTTGGATCATGTGCCGTTCCCTTTCTTCTCCAAACTTTTTTCTTCCCATCATTCTGGTACAGGTTGATCTTTGTCTCATCTGTCCATAGAATACTTTTCCAGAACTGAGCTGGCTTCTTGAGGTGCTTTTCTGCAAATTTAACTCTGGCCTGCCTATTTTTGGTATTGATGAATGGTTTGCATCTAGATGTGAACCCTTTGTATTTACTGTCATGGAGTCTTCTCTTTACTGTTGACTTAGAGACAGATACACCTACTTCACTGAGAGTGTTCTGGACTTCAGTTGATGTTGTGAACGGGTTCTTCTTCACCAAATTAAGTATGCGGCGATCATCCACCACTGTTGTCATCCGTGGACGCCCAGGCCTTTTTGAGTTCCCAAGCTCACCAGTCAATTCCTTTTTTCTCAGAATGTACCCAACTGTTGATTTTGCTACTCCAAGCATGTCTGCTATCTCTCTGATGGATTTTTTCTTTTTTTTCAGCCTCAGGATGTTCTGCTTCACCTCAATTGAGAGTTCCTTTGACCGCATGTTGTCTGCTCACAGCAACAGCTTCCAAATGCAAAACCACACACCTGGAATCCACCCCTGACCTTTTAACTACTTCATTGATTACAGGTTAACGAGGGAGACGCCTTCAGAGTTAATTGCAGCCCTTAGAGTCCATTGTCCAATTACTTTTGGTCCCTTGAAAAAGAGGACGCTATGCATTACAGAGCTATGATTCCTAAACCCTTTCTCTGATTTGGATGTGGAAACTATCATATTGCAGCTGGGAGTGTGCACTTTCAGCCCATATTATATATATACTTGTATTTCTGAACATGTTTTTGTAAACAGCTAAAATAACAAAACTTGTGTCACTGTCCAAATATTTCTGGCCCTAACTGTATATATATATATATATATATATATATATATATATATATATATATATATATATAAAGCTGAATGTGTGTGTGTATGTATGTATGTATGTCCGGGATTGGCATTTGCACCGTCGCAGCTACAGCCACAAAATTTTGCACAGTCACACGTCTGGACCCCGAGAGGCTATGTTGTGAGGCGAAATTTTAACCCCGTGCGTTCCAATTCACCAATTTTGCCCCTATCTACATAATGGGGAAAAAGTGAAAGGAAAAGTGTTGGAGGCGTCGCAGCTACAGCCACAACATTTTGCACAGTCACACGTCTGGACCCTGAGAGCATCATAGGCCTATGTTGTGAGGTGAAATTTTAACCCCGCGCTTTCCAATTCATCAAACAATTTTGATCCTATCTACATAATGGGGAAAAAGTGAAAGGAAAAGTGTTGGAGGCAAATTGATAGCTGCCAGATGTGAACAAAGGGGACTTAAAGAATGAGAGCAATGGCGCCAAAGAGTATATACCGTACAGTTGCTAAGGTGGGGCCCCGACATGGGATACTCACCACACTCGAGGATATGAACACACACACAAAAGGCGCCACACACTACCACGTGCTTGAACACATATACCACCCTCAGCACACATTTCACCACACATACACCAACCTCGCCACATAAAAGTCGAAACACAAAAGTCGCCGCTCAAAACTCGCCACGCGCAAAACTCGCAACAAGCAAAACTATGCTCACGCAAAACTTGCCACACGTGCAAAACTCACCTCATGGAAAACTCGCCACACGCAAAACTTGCACACGCGGAACAATTGCCACATGCACAAAAGTTGTAACACATGCAAAAGTTGCCTCACACAAAACTTGCACATACTCAAAACGCACCACACATAAAACTCGCCACGCGCAAAACTCGCCATGTGCAAAACTTGCTGCACACAACTTGCTAGACTAACCTGTCACATGCAACTCGACACACAAAAAGTTGCTACACGCATGTCGCCGCACACAACTCCTCTCACAAAAGTCGCTACGTGCATGTCGCCACATGCAACTCAACACACACAACTTGACACATGAAACTCGCCCTAAAACACACACAAGTCTGATAGTATCCTTTAAAAATAAAAATCTGATTAATAAGCAGACAAACTACAAATGTATCATATAGGAAATACGGCAGCTGTCAGCAACATGACCTGTCTATTATGTGTATGTGTGAGCTAATATATACTGCCAGGGGGAGGGCTTCCTGTTGGCTGGGGATTTATCAGGCTGCCAATTTAGCTTACAAATACTGAGGTAAAAATACTGACCAAATAACGTGTGAACGCGGTCTAATACAGGAGGAGATGACACACAGATATATACTATATACAGGAGGAGATGACACACAGGTATATACTATATACAGGAGAGATGACACACAGGTATATACTATATACAGGAGGAGATGACACACAGGTATATACTATATACAGGAGGAGATGACACACAGGTATATACTATATACAGGAGCAGATGACACAGGTATATACTATATACAGGAGGAGATGACACACACATATACTATATACAGGGGAGATGACACACGTATATACTATATACAGGAGGAGATGGCATAAAGATATATACTATATACAGGAGGACATGACACACAGGTATATACTATATACAGGAGAAGATGACATACAGGTATATACTATATACAGGAGAAGATGACAACCTGGTATATACTATATACAGGGGAGATGACATACAGGTACATACTATATACAGGGGCGATGACACACAGGTATATACTATATACAGTGGAGATGACACACAGATATATACTAGATACAGGAGGAGATGACTTACAGGCACATACTATACACAGGAGGAGATGACATACAGGTATATACTATATAAAAGAGGAGATGACACATAGGTATATAGAGGAGATGAGATACAGCAGGTATATACTATATACAGGGGAGAAATACGAACAATACATACAAGAAGGGGATGAAAACACGGCAAAGTGGACACAAGGCAGTCCATAAAATATGACATTATATATACATATAAATATAGTAGTAATAGACTGGTGTCTTAGTATACATGCAACAGCAGGCTCTGGATTACATAGAAAAAAATGACCGAAATTGAGGCGTAGCTGTAACCAGTAAAAAAGAATTTGTCTTTCTCCATGAATCTCAACAAATAATATATATATATAGAGAAATCTCATGATAATATATGAGAAACAAGGGAGTGTAAAGTATGCCTACTAAAGGCTACTAATGTATAAGGTGATATATTAGTACCTATAAAAATTACCAGATGGTACTATAAAACTAGAGTAACAGACCAATATATGAAAGTCAGAGAGTGGTACGTGAACCTACCAAAGACTGTGGGTATATAAGGCCATATGTTGGTATCTATGAATGGTAGCTAAGTAGTAAAAGGCTGTGAGGCAATGCCATCAAGTAAAGTGTCAGTGCATAATGCTAATATGGTGAATGCCTAAGTGTGCCTATACAAAGGCCATATAGAAAGGTCACTGATAGAGTATTGGCGCTGTGCTCATACCTGCTGATGGACGAATCTGCCGTGGGACAGGAAAACCCTGACGCGTGTTTCGCAGCGTAGCTTCTTCCAGGACCCACAGTCTTTGGTAGGAGATGACAATATACAGGAGGAGATGACATACAGCAGGTATATACTATTTACAGGGGAGATGACATACAGGTATATACAATATGCAAGAGAAGACATACAGGTGTATACTATATATAAGGGAGATGACAAACATGTATATACTGAGGTGAAAATGAGGGGTGTGAGGTGAAAATGAAAAGGTGTGAGTGCAAAATGAGAGGAGTGAAGGAAAATAGTGGAGAGATTGGAAAATGACAGATGTGAGTTTGAAATGACAAGTGTTAGGGGGGAATGAGAGGAGTGAGGGGGAAAATAAGAGGAGTGAGGGGGAAAATGAGAAGTGCAAGGGAGAAAATGAGAGGTGTAAGGGAGAAAATGAGAGGCATGATGGGAAAATAAGAGACGTGAGGTGCTATAACTAACCACAGATATTTACTATGCCCAGGCAACGCCGGGCTCTTCAGCTAGTATATATATATATATATATATATATATATACACATATATATGAGCTTGGTATCGCCATATTCACAGTGAACTGGGAAATCACTGCAAAATGCACACTGTAAAAACAAGGAAACAATTGGGGAAATGATGCCCTTTTCACCGAATTTCGATTTTGTTTCTCCATTTTCCAGAATATTTTATGAATGAATGAATAAATGAATATGTCAGTCAATGTTACAATTAGTCCTGCAAAAATCAAGCCCTCATATAACTATGTTGTTGGAAAAATAGAAAGTTATGCCTTCTGCAAAAAGGGGAAAAATAAAAGCGCAAAAGCAAGATTTCAGTTAAACATGAAGAAGTGAAGTATTTCAGTTAACTGATGTTTGCCAATTGCAATTCGAGGTTCCATATGGGGGAAACTACTGTGTCTAATGCAGCCAGTCCCCCAACCCTGAGTATGTTAGCACGTAAACCAGCATAAATCTCAGTAATGTAATTACTAGAACACGAGATGACTGAACAATATGTAAATTGATGAATGCTTAGACATTTTTTTCAGCAGCGTTGATCAATCTGATTAAAAATTTAATTATATTATTGTGCTAGTCAATTGAAAAAAAAAGGGGAAACAGTCAGGGTTTATGGTGCAAATGGCTAAATTACATGGCACTGAATGTGAACATAATTTGTAAAGTAGTTTGCAGCATATTTGCTTTTTCCTCAAATCATTTTAACCCCCTTCCCTCCAGATGCTGGTTAATTAGCTTAATTAGTGAGGCAGTTTTGACAGACATGTCATATGATGTCCAGCTCTTCTCTTTGATTCACCAACATCTAGTTGACAGAAAACATAATTGACTTTGACCAAACAAAAAAAGAGAAAAAAGCAAGCCGCACAGCCCAGAATCAAGAGACCGGCCTCCAGCACAGGATCCGCAATGCAAAAGGGACGTCCGACAGGAACTGGAGGTGCTCGCGTGAAAAAAACAGGCATGTAGCATATAGAGCAAAAGAAGCAACGCGGCAGCACTCACCAGTATAAGTGATTCAAATGTCCTTTATTGTGATAAACAAAGAGGCATCTTCACAGCACAAGGGAGGGAGTGGAGTGGAGAGGAGTGCGGTCAACGGGACAACGGCCGTTTCGCGTTACAACAGAACGCTTCTACGCTTCTAATTGACATTGAGTATTGATGGTGGCGGCCTAGATATGATTGACAGGTAGAGATGAGTGGATCTGGCGAGTTTCAAATTTGCCAATTAACGTCTATTTGTCAGGTCTTTCGGTCCTCCTTTTTCTCGCATACACACATCAGTGTCTTCACTCTAGAGCAGGACATCCGGCTGCAACTAGGTCTAAAGGTACCGTCACACTCAGCGACGCTGCAGCGATATAGAAAACGAGCCGATCGCTACAGCGTCGCTGTTTAGGTCGCTGTAGAGACGTCAAACACGGCAACACCAGAACGATGGAGGAGCGATCCAGTGACGTAATGGCGACTCACTTATCGTTCTCGCTGGTTGTTAGCTCCATGTAAAACATTGCAGGCATCGTTGCTTTTGATGTCAAACACGACAATACACGCCGACCTGATGACGAAATAAAGTTCTGGACTTCTAGCTCCGACCAGCGATATAACAGCAGGATCCAGATCACTGCTGCATGTCGAACACAACGAGATCGCTATCCAGGACCCTGCAACGTCACAGATCGTTGTCGTTCTCGTTGTAAAGTTGCTGAGTGTGAAGGTACCTTAAGAGGTCACAAAGCATCGTAGTGACGTAACAACATTATCACGTGCCATAACATTTGAGGCCAGCTGGAAGTTTTGCTCTAGCATATAGACACTGAGGAATGACAGTGGAAAAAAGAGGTCCTGAAGACCACATGGTGGGCAACAGGAATGTTGCCAACAAAACCTACAAGAAGCAAAATAAACATAAACCGTGCTGGAACTAAATAAGTAAAAAGCAAAAATACATTTAAATAACATAGGGTTCTTAGTGATACTGTTTTTGATCAAAAATAGCATAAAAGCCATCCCACCTGTGACCTTCGGCAAGGTGACCCTAATCGGGATGGTCCTACGCTGTCTAATATTAAAAACCTTACCATGTGTCAGAGTTGACCTCAATGTTGCCAAGACAGGTGAGCAGTGAGGTGAGTATTATGTTTGTTTTTTTTAAAAAAAAAAACCTTTTGCCTCCCCTCTACAGTTCAGCAAAATGGCTATAGCTGGTCATCACTTTGCTGAATTCGTGAGTAGCAATTTATGGGAAAAAAAAATCCACATTATGGAGAATACAGATTTTTTGCAAAATTTGAGTACAATGCAATTCAACTCAAATTCGCCCATCTCTATTGACAAGCTCCGGTTTGGTTATTAACATTTTGGACAAGTATATTAAAATCTGCTCGCTTGAAAATGTTCCAAATGGGTGTGATGACTCAGAGGAGATTATTACGAGAAGTGAAATGTGCCAGCAAGTCATCTATGATGCCCCCTTCAGCAAGGACAACTGACGTGCCTTGTGCACACTTCGCGCACCCCCTAACGCCAGCCCTGGGAAGTGTTCCATAACAATGCATACAATAACAATACATAAAACATAACAATGCCATACAAATAATGCACCAACAAGTATGCAGTCATTGAATGTTACAACTATATTACTGCCATATAGACCTCATTCGTAAAAATCGGGTACTTAGCATACAAATTGGCCAGTTTGTGTGTGACCAGTAGTCAGAGGGTGTCCGTTGTTTTTTTCTGGTGTACACCTATCGCCGTCATGCCCTTACTTGTTGCTCTCCAGCATTGTAGTGTCAAGCATGCTGGGAGTTGTAGTAGCGCAGCTATAAAAAGCGGTAACATTAATCTATATGGTAATAGGTGAGATTTGTTTAATAATGATCCAAGAGGAAATCGCTGTCTGTGCATTACCCTTATATTTCATACAAAGCACTTATAAACCAGATTTATTCCTTAAAAGCTGGATCACTGGGAGCTTCGGTGTTTAGTCCTATTTGGAAAAGCTGCTCAGAAAATGAATTGAATGTAATCTAGGATTCTTCTATGTTGTGTTCCTCAGCCTGCTATTGTCTAATCACAATCTGATCACAGAAACAAATCCCTGTTAGCGGAATTTGCTGTGACTCGCTTTGTGATGTAACAATTTGTCAGCGCAGATATGAATAGAGCAACAACAAAGCTCTTCACATTTTTAGACGACTACCATTGAGCATCTGTCGCCCTAGTAGCCCTGTCTGCAGACACACTCGTCTCATTCACAGCAGTGGCACGGGCCAGCTCCGATTGGTAGAGCACCGATCAGTCACTTGGCAGCATAATGCACCCTGGGGAGCGCGTCTGAGAGGTGCTCGGTGATTGACACAAGTGTCGGGGCTGTGGTGGGGGTGGCGCTCCTACACTGATATTCTACGGCGCTGTGCTCCGCTATAACCAGTGCACGATTACTATTCCTGACACGCTCTGGCTGGTGCTTCCAATATAGTGAGGAGGAGCGCGAGGCTGATGCACAAGCTGTGATTACATTTTAAATTAAACTCATCTTGCTGATTTTTTTTTTGGCTGAGTGCATGCTCCTGTGCACACAGATACAAGTAATCACGCTGACATTATGAAAGTATCAGATGCTCACGGCTATAGATGGTTACTTTTCTGCTTATTGTTTCCCTTTTTTCTTGCGATTGTTATCTTCTAAGGCAGGAACTGCAGGAGTCTGGGCTGTAAGTGGGAAAAGAAAAACGTCTCATGACAGGTTATAGGTTTTACGTTGTTGGAGGCTTTGAGGTTTATAAGATTATATTCATCCCTTTATCCTCCTTTTCTTTGATATCATGAAGTTTAACATTACAAATAAAACTTGAGAAACCTAAAAACACATCTCCTCTGCGTGTTTCCTGGGCTAAGCCATGTTCCTCATCTTCCTCCTCAATGCCCTGTGTCTGGCTGTATGATAACTGGCTGCAGCAGAAGCTTCTCCCCTGCCCTATTCATTATTATTATTATCGGCCTTCTGCTCGATCTCAAACTTGGTGGATGAACGTTCCCGTAGGAAGATCTTGTGCAAGCCTAAATAGGTCCACCAGGGTCTTCTCCACTGTTATCTTGAATGTATCAAGCCATTGGGGTTGCCGGTCTTCCTCTTCGCCTTGTTCCTTCTATTCTTCCGACCATGATGTCCTTCTCCCGTGATTGCTCTCTGTATGATGAGTCCAAAGTAGGCAGGTGATCCTTGCTACGAGTGGCATGTCTGGCACGATTTGTTCCAAGATTGATTTGCTTGTTCTTCTTGCCAACCATGGTATTGATAAGATCCTTCTCCAGCATCACATTTCAAAGGCATCGATTCTTCTTCTGCCTTGTTACAGTATGATAAAAATTCACAAAACCCAAAGCACAAAGTCCCTAAGGGTGTGTTTCAACAACCACCAGCCTAAGATGGAACTGACTAGCAGGAGTTTAGCTCCTGTGTTCTCTGCAGGATTTATATCTTTATTAATGTAGTTTTTTCTACAAGAACGACTGTTACACAAACATTGGGAGGTCAACTATATTTCTTATTTCATTTCATTATTAATTTTTAGGTTTAATGCTCTTTTAAGTTGTAGATAACAGACTATATTATAGCATGATGACCATATTGGATTGTTGCCAATATATTGGTATAATAGTAGGACACAGATTTTTGGAGTCTGTTGGATGGCTTATGCCTGCTAAATTATCTATAGCGCTGGGAAAGGGACTTTAAGGCCAGTTCATCTATACTGTTGTTATGGTAAATCAATAAATCAATGTAAGGAAAATAAAACTTGCTTGCATATGTAAATGAACCAGCAAGCAGTCTGTCCCAGTCTCCACAATTGCGTCAGCTCTCTGAACTAAACCTCCCTTAACTGCTTGATGGATGGGTGCACCACTGTGACTGTCACTGTGATCTGGACTAAAAGCTTGTGAATATGTCAAGTTTTCCTGACCCAAAACGTATGCAATACTATTTCCTCTGAGTGCAACATCCTACTGAGCATTTGGAGAGCTGCAGCACTTGCCAAGCCTGGGAAGATCCTAGGAGCACTTGTCAGGACAGGGATCACCTTTTGGAAAGTTGCCAGAAATGGGACCACTTTTGGGAGACTTGACAGACCTGAGACTAACTTTAGGGCACTTGTCAAGACTAGAACCTCCTATGCAACACATTTGCCAGCACTGGGATTACCCTTAGAGCACTTGACAGGACCGGCACAAACCCTTAGAGCACTTACCATGATTGGGACTACCCTGAGAGCACTTGCAAGCACTGAGACTACCCTTAGAGAACTTGCCAGGACTGTGGCTACCCTCTGAGTAATTTACAGCTCCTTTACATAATGATAAAAACTTGATTTTCTCTAGATTGGTAAATCAATCTGCTACCACACAGCAATGTTAAATATATCTATAGGTTCCCCACTCAACTCTGTAGAAGGTTAAGTAGATGTAAAGCATCTCACACTACCCTTAAATAGTAATGAAGCTATATTTCTGACTGATTTTGCTAATTACATCTTTTCCACTCAACCCAACATTTCTGAGAGGAGCGTTGTAGTTTAGCAATTATGCCGTACCATTGTAAAGTGCAAGGTCTTCTAGAGGATAGTCGTCTCCAAGAAGCTGGTCAGTATGCATATTATAAGTGGGACATCTGGCCTGTATAGTAGTATAGTTGTAAGGAGGTTGCTTTCCCTGCTCCTTGCCTGGAACCACTTAGTTAGACAGCTGGGTTGCTGGGAGGGAAGACTTTCTGCCCTGGACAGAGGGGACCAGGTGACTGCTGGGAGGAGAGAGGAAGAGAGAGGGGTGTGGTCAGAAAAGAGCGGGAGAGCAGAGAGAGGGCAGCGCGCCAAAGAGAGGGCAGGCTGCAGTGCTGTGTTCCCCTAAAGGTAGTGCTCCCCGTGAGGGCACTGAGGCTGAGATACCCACCATAGTGAAGGCTGGATGTGAGAGTGTGGACTTGGCAGCCTCCGTAATCCGAAAAGACGAATCTCCTGACAGTGACCTGAGCGCGCAGCCCCGGTGACCGCAGTGACAAGCCAGAACCCCTGAGTGTGACAAGTAAACTGCTCAGTGTGTGTGTGTAGCATTGCAAATGCAGAAATCCTGCCAGCCTGATATACAGAGATTCGTAGCAGAGTGGCTGAGTTACTTCCTGCTTTCAGCTTCACTAAAAGAAAAGACTTAACCCCGGAGTCTCCAGTTCCCAGGAGACAGAGGAGAGACTTCAGGATCTCAAGCGCTGCTGGTGACTGTACCCACATTGGAATAAGGACCTTCCAGTCAGGACCTCCCTGGATTGATAAGTTAAAGAGAACATTCGTTAACCGTTGCAATTCCGCTTAACTGTTTACTTTATCTCTATTAACCCCCTGTTTACTCCCTGCGAGGAGAATCTTACTCCTGTTAATAAATTCCCCCCAACAGTTGGTCTGTCTATTCCGTGGTGACATACTCAACCCTGCACTCTATTACACTTGGCGTAGTCGGCAGGATGTCACATGGTAGTATGGAAAGGGCAGACCAAGCAGTTGGGGGAGGCCCCAGGTCTAGCATCTCCCTGGGAGCCATGTTGGTTAACCTGCCAAAATTCTCAGGGAGCGGTCATGTTGTGGGGTTGGAAGGAGCGCATTCAAGGGATGATGCGGATGCATCCTATGACTCCAGCTCTGCAGGCAGAAATAGCTGTGATGGCACTAGAGGGGGATGCACAGGACTCTGTTATGCTCAGACCCCCCCAGGCGAGAGATACCCTGGACAAAGTATTACGTATACTTGAGACGCATGGGGACCCCACTGACGCAGGGGAGCTGCGCATGCGACTGTTTCGCCGGGTACAAAGAGAGGGGGAGACCGTGACGCAATATATGAACGCACTGCAGGAGCTTCATACTGCCATTATACAGAAGGACGGCATAGGTGTGGGGTCAATTGACGTTGTGCTGCGAGACCAACTGGTGACAGGCGTGCGAGATGTGTTGATGAAACAGGCCCTGCGAAAGCGCATGCACATTAAGCCAGATATGACCTTCTCTGAGGTCAGGAGTGGGGCACGTACGCGTGAGCAAGGGCAAGGGGTGGTAGTGCCAGTGGGAAAGGTATGGAGCGGGGAGGTAACTGCCCCTCAATGGGTTGAAGACTTGAATAAGGAGGTTAAGCGAGTCCATGAGGAAGTAGCTGAATATAAGAAGACCCCTGCTGCAGAGTACAGCCCTCCGGTGCGAGAAAGAGAGACCGGCCCCCAAAGTGAGACTAGTGCTGCTTGGCGAAGAAGACTGCCTACATGCTACAACTGCGGAGCACCCACTCAAAATGAAGAGGAGGCGATGTGGACCCGGGATTCCCGGT
Source organism: Ranitomeya imitator (assembly GCF_032444005.1). Taxonomy (NCBI): domain Eukaryota; kingdom Metazoa; phylum Chordata; class Amphibia; order Anura; family Dendrobatidae; genus Ranitomeya; species Ranitomeya imitator. Next base: position 88,395,677 of record NC_091291.1, read on the forward strand.
TAAAGATAAGAAGAGATTGAGAGTCTGGGGAAAGCCCTGACTGCCATTTTGGGGACCAGCGGCGTACCCCAAGGTAACGTGCGGAAGCCGCCAGAAGGAGATAGAGGAGAGGTGCGCAGCATGAAGGTTTCAGTTGTGGCCCCAAAGTGTAACTCCGTATCCTGGGGTGAAGAGCAACCGCAGATGAGAGATGTCCCCTGCCGAGGTCGACGAGTCGACGATCCAGACTGGAGCGCCCTCCAGACAGATGCAGACGTGAGTGCTGGTCATGCAGAACAGTGGGACACATGTCCAGAAATTGCCCTACCCAAGAACAGCGGTGGCAGAGATCCGCTCACCCCTCTGAGGGTCCTGCTAACTGGAGGGAACGTCGCCCCTGGTGAGAATGGTATGGCAGGAAGAGAAGAGTTCCACCTAAGGCAAGACAGTACCACAATGTCGGACGCCAAGGAGAGGTGGAGAAGGTGTCAAGCATCTCCGGTGGAATGACTGCGCTATCTCGACGCGTGAAGGCGAGCCTGGTGGAACTCCAGCCTGGGTCTGAAGGTTTTGTCTGTGAGACTCAGCCCAGAGGGAAGAAAGGGACGTCCACTCAAGAAGACCACCGAAGTGCTTTACTATCTTGCCCAGCACGAGTTCCCGAAGAAGGAGAGAAAGTGCCAAGTGTTCCTGCGACGCTCGTTTTCGAGGTCCTCGTCGATGAGAAGGAGGAACCACTAATTTCATCCCCTGAGGTGAAGAGTGTGCTGGCTGTCAGCTCACAAGATCCTGATCGGACAGAGGAAATGGAACAGCTGTGTGAGACGGGGCGTGTGGCTGAGAAGCCCTGGGAAGTGATGCCCGCAGAGCCCGGCGCAGATTATGAAGAATCCGGCTGGCATGGTCTTAATCCATCAGATTCTACTTTGGACAAGAATGCTCCTGTCAAAGAGAGGGGGAGCTATAGAGAAGAATTACCTGTACTAAGCCCCCAGACTGAGGAACCCGAGCAAGAAGCCCCTATGCAAACACCTGCTATCGGCAAGGCTAAGAAGAAAAAAAAGAAGAAGAGGACAGCAGTTGTTGACGAAGCAGAGAAAGCATATCTCAACCTGACTGATGAACAGCTCCTAGACCATTTAGTTTGGGAGTATGTGCAAGAAGAAAGGCAGAAGGAGATGCGAGGATTGCAGGTATCTGATGCCCCTCAAAAGAACAAAGAGAAGCACGAAGAGTCCTCGCCCGTGGAATGGTGAGCTTTAAGAGAGGGGGAATGTAAGGAGGTTTCTTTCCCTGCTCCTTGCCTGGAACCACTTAGTCAGACAGCTGGGTTGTTGGGGGGAAGACTTTCTGCCCTGGATAGAGGAGACCAGGTGACTGCTGGGAGGAGAGAGGAAGAGAGAGGGGTGTGGTCAGAAAGAGCGGGAGAGCAGAGAGAGGGCAGCGAGCCAAAGAGAGAGCAGGCTGCAGCGCCGTGCTCCCCTAAAGGTAGTGCTCCCCATGAGGGCACTGAGGCTGACATACCCACCATAGTGAAGGCTGGATGTGAGAGTGTAGACTTGGCAGCCTCCGTAATCCGAAAAGACGCATCTCCTGACAGTGACCTGAGCGCGCAGCCCCGGTGACCACGGTGACAAGTCAGAACCCCTGAGTGTGACAAGTAAACTGCTCAGTGTGTGTGTGTAGCATTGCAACTGCAGAAATCCTGCCAGCCTGATATACAGAGACTCGCAGCAGAGTAGCTGAGTTACTTCCTGCTTTCAGCTTCACTGGAAGAAAAGACTTAACCCCGGAGTCTCCAGTTCCCAGGAGACAGAGGAGAGACTTCAGGATCTCAAGCGCTGCTGGTGACTGTACCCACATTGGAATAAGGACCCTCCAGTCAGGACCTCCCTGGATTGATAAGTTACAAGAACATTCGTTAACCGTTGTGATTCTGATAACTGTTTACTGTTTGCTTTATCTCTATTAACTCCCTGTTTACTCCCTGCGAGGAGAATCTTACTCCTGTTAATAAATTCCCCCCAACAGTTGGTCTGTCTGTTCCGTGGTGACATACTCAACCCTGCACTCTATTACATAGTGCTCTCATACAGACGGTCTTTTCATGAGGTTTCACAGTATTGTTATGTTTAATGTATAAAGTGTACAAAGAGCACCTAAGCTCCCCCAAGTGCTGGTCACTGGTAGGGATGGGCAAGTCTGAATGGTAATGTTTGGGGTCTGTACAGGACACATGGTGCCCATACATAGACCCTGAACAAGGACATCTTCTGGAAGTCTGTGCTACTGTTCGGGTTTATAAGTCCAAACAAAGCTTGTTGAAAGGCTCCGTTTTTGATAACAAGAACAGTAAAAGAGACTGCAGTGGGCAGAAGTCCTGAGCTGTCTGGTTTATCTTGACTGGTTATCAAAAATAATATATTTTTTTTAATTATTTAAATAAATATTTTTTTAAAAAAACGGCATGATGTCCCCAATATTTTTTATAACCAGTCAAGGTAAAGCAGACAGCTGGGAGATGGTATTCTGAGGCTTCAAAGGTTCAAAGATATTTGTCCCTCCCCATCCTAAAAATAGCAGCTCACAGCTACCCCAGAAAAGGCACATCCTTTAGAGGCGCCAATTCTGGCACTTTGTCTTGCTCTTCCCACTTGTCCTGGTGGATTGGCAAGCAGGGTAATATTTTGGAGTTGATGTCAGCTGTGTAATATCTGCTGACATCAAGCCCAGGGGAAAGTAATGGAGAGGCATCTAACCTCTCACACAGATGACAACACGGGAATCGCCGGATGTTCGGGCCCCCCGTTTGGGGATCAAGTTTGGCTAACTTTCTGGTACCTGAACCAAACTTTTTTTGTAAAGTTCGTCCGAACATCCACAGGTCCACCGAACCTAGTTTCTGGTTGCCAAAAGTTTAAAATTGACCATTTCTTTAACATTTACATATACTGTATGTGCTGTGATTTGGAGTTCTGAATGAGAAAAAGTAATCAGACTAGAAAGATTTTTTGAAAAATTATTTTCACTGAATTTTGAGCCTATTTAAGTAGAGAAAAATGGGTTCAAAGGTAGAAATTCACTTTAAAGTCAAATACTGAGTGTAATTGAGCCCAAACATTTTTGATTAATATTGGTTACCTATTAAGTCTGCTGCACAGGTGATTTTTTTCATCTCTTTCTTGGTGATTATCTCTTTTGATCACTCCATGCTCCAAATTAATAATGTAGCACAAAGTTCAAGTAAATAATAATCTCCATGGAATATAATGGATAAGTATTTAATCACATAAAGGTATATGATTTTTTTGCCATGAGATTAATAACCTACAGTTAATTGCTTTAGGCAATATAAAGTGCCAAGATATTAATAACAGGCGGTTAATTGCTTAAGGCGATATAAAGTCATCTCTTAAGATTAATATTTGATATTAACACATTAGTGACCATGGTATTTATAGCTTTAATTACCTGACACTGTTAAGTGATTTTACGAAAGTGCTGTTTAATGGCTATACAGTGTCCAATTGTTAGGCAATTCATCCATCGTTATTTGTGGTGCATGCAGACACAAGGTCCTTCAACGCAACTTAATCCAAGGTGTACTTTCCTTGAAATCATAATGCACATATGGAGGGCGTTAAATAATGCCCTCATCAGGAGGGCGTTAAACTAGAAGAAGAGGGGACGGGAAGAAAAACATTAGACTCGAACAAAGACGGCCCAGGAAAACATACTCAGAAGGGAGGTAAGAACATTTCTAAAACAATCCACAGTGAGGAGATTGGAACAAAACAAAATCCTCTAAACTGCATGCTCGCAAACGCCAGAAGCCTGACAAACAAGATGGAAGAACTAGAAGCAGAAATATCTACAGGTAACTTTGACATAGTGGGAATAACCGAGACATGGTTAGATGAAAGCTATGACTGGGCAGTTAACTTACAGGGTTACAGTCTGTTTAGAAAGGATCGTAAAAATCAGAGAGGAGGAGGGGTTTGTCTCTATGTAAAGTCTTGTCTAAAGTCCACTTTAAGGGAGGATATTAGCGAAGGGAATGAGGATGTCGAGTCCATATGGGTTGAAATTCATGGAGGGAAAAATGGTAACAAAATTCTCATTGGGGTCTGTTACAAACCCCCAAATATAACAGAAAGCATGGAAAGTCTACTTCTAAAGCAGATAGATGAAGCTGCAACCCATAATGAGGTCCTGGTTATGGGGGACTTTAACTACCCGGATATTAACTGGGAAACAGAAACCTGTGAAACCCATAAAGGCAACAGGTTTCTGCTAATAACCAAGAAAAATTATCTTTCACAATTGGTGCAGAATCCAACCAGAGGAGCAGCACTTTTAGACCTAATACTATCTAATAGACCTGACAGAATAACAAATCTGCAGGTGGTTGGGCATTTAGGAAATAGCGACCACAATATTGTGCAGTTTCACCTGTCTTTCACTAGGGGGACTTGTCAGGGAGTCACAAAAACATTGAACTTTAGGAAGGCAAAGTATGAACAGCTTAGAGATGCCCTTAATCTGGTAGACTGGGACAATATCCTCAGAAATGAGAATACAGATAATAAATGGGAAATGTTTAAGAACATCCTAAATAGGCAGTGTAAGCGGTTTATACCTTGTGGGAATAAAAGGACTAGAAATAGGAAAAACCCAATGTGGCTAAACAAAGAAGTAAGACAGGCAATTAACAGTAAAAAGAAAGCATTTGCACTACTAAAGCAGGATGGCACCATTGAAGCTCTAAAAAACTATAGGGAGAAAAATACTTTATCTAAAAAACTAATTAAAGCTGCCAAAAAGGAAACAGAGAAGCACATTGCTAAGGAGAGTAAAACTAATCCCAAACTGTTCTTCAACTATATCAATAGTAAAAGAATAAAAACTGAAAATGTAGGCCCCTTAAAAAATAGTGAGGAAAGAATGGTTGTAGATGACGAGGAAAAAGCTAACATATTAAACACCTTCTTCTCCACGGTATTCACGGTGGAAAATGAAATGCTAGGTGAAATCCCACGAAACAATGAAAACCCTATATTAAGGGTCACCAATCTAACCCAAGAAGAGGTGCGAAACCGGCTAAATAAGATTAAAATAGATAAATCTCCGGGTCCGGATGGCATACACCCACGAGTACTAAGAGAACTAAGTAATGTAATAGATAAACCATTATTTCTTATTTTTAGTGACTCTATAGCGACAGGGTCTGTTCCGCAGGACTGGCGCATAGCAAATGTGGTGCCAATATTCAAAAAGGGCTCTAAAAGTGAACCTGGAAATTATAGGCCAGTAAGTCTAACCTCTATTGTTGGTAAAATATTTGAAGGGTTTCTGAGGGATGTTATTCTGGATTATCTCAATGAGAATAATTGTTTAACTCCATATCAGCATGGGTTTATGAGAAATCGCTCCTGTCAAACCAATCTAATCAGTTTTTATGAAGAGGTAAGCTATAGACTGGACCACGGTGAGTCATTGGACGTGGTATATCTCGATTTTTCCAAAGCGTTTGATACCGTGCCGCACAAGAGGTTGGTACACAAAATGAGAATGCTTGGTCTGGGGGAAAATGTGTGTAAATGGGTTAGTAACTGGCTTAGTGATAGAAAGCAGAGGGTGGTTATAAATGGTATAGTCTCTAACTGGGTCGCTGTGACCAGTGGGGTACCGCAGGGGTCAGTATTGGGACCTGTTCTCTTCAACATATTCATTAATGATCTGGTAGAAGGTTTACACAGTAAAATATCGATATTTGCAGATGATACAAAACTATGTAAAGCAGTTAATACAAGAGAAGATAGTATTCTGCTACAGATGGATCTGGATAAGTTGGAAACTTGGGCTGAAAGGTGGCAGATGAGGTTTAACAATGATAAATGTAAGGTTATACACATGGGAAGAGGGAATCAATACCACCATTACACACTGAACGGGAAACCACTGGGTAAATCTGACAGGGAGAAGGATTTGGGGATCCTAGTTAATGATAAACTTACCTGGAGCAGCCAGTGCCAGGCAGCAGCTGCCAAGGCAAACAGGATCATGGGGTGCATTAAAAGAGGTCTGGATACACATGATGAGAGCATTATACTGCCTCTGTACAAATCCCTAGTTAGATCGCACATGGAGTACTGTGTCCAGTTTTGGGCACCGGTGCTCAGGAAGGATATAATGGAACTAGAGAGAGTACAAAGGAGGGCAACAAAATTAATAAAGGGGATGGGAGAACTACAATACCCAGATAGATTAGCGAAATTAGGATTATTTAGTCTAGAAAAAAGACGACTGAGGGGCGATCTAATAACCATGTATAAGTATATAAGGGGACAATACAAATATCTCGCTGAGGATCTGTTTATACCAAGGAAGGTGACGGGCACAAGGGGGCATTCTTTGCGTCTGGAGGAGAGAAGGTTTTTCCACCAACATAGAAGAGGATTCTTTACTGTTAGGGCAGTGAGAATCTGGAATTGCTTGCCTGAGGAGGTGGTGATGGCGAACTCAGTCGAGGGGTTCAAGAGAGGCCTGGATGTCTTCCTGGAGCAGAACAATATTGTATCATACAATTATTAGGTTCTGTAGAAGGACGTAGATCTGGGTATTTATTATGATGGAATATAGGCTGAACTGGATGGACAAATGTCTTTTTTCGGCCTTACTAACTATGTTACTATGTTACTATGTTACATATAAAAATATAATAATAATGTATGTATACATACAGTATATAAACACGTGGCCATTACTTTCAATTTTAATAAATCAATTTTAAGAACTTTTTTGCAAATTTTGTTGAATTACAGGCAGTGGCGTAGCTAGTTATTTTGCCCCATAGTAAAATTCAGGATGGACCCTTCCAAAAGTATTGCGCAGTTCGTCGATACAGTTAAACTCTCCAGCAGATTAGCAAGACATGGTCTCCCTGCACTGCCACTATGGGGCTCATGAGCCGGGGGGCCCAGTGCCAGCACCAACATTGGGCCCTCAGCTCGTCATCACAACTTCAACTGTGTCAGCATCCTAGATGCCACTACAGTTGAAAGCCATGATGAAGGAGACCCCCTCATTCTTCATCAGGGTCTGATGTCTCAGCGAAGCCGGCGTGATGATGTAACTATATGGCGCCCGCTACGCTGAGATTCAGACCGCTCACTGCAGAGACCAGAGAAGCAGGGGAACGAGGAGTAGAGGTGTGAGTATTGTGTTTTTTTATTTTTTAGAACATTGTGGTGCATAAAATAACATATAGAAGACTATGGGGTGCATTATACTGTATGAACAATGTAGTGCATTGTACTATACAGAGGATTATGGACTTTGGGATGTATTATACTATACAGAGGACTATGACATGAATTATACTGTATGGACTTTGGGGTGCATTATACCATACAGAGGAATATAAGGTGCATTGTACTGTATGGACTATGAGGTGCATTATACTATACAGAGGACTATGACGTGCATTATACTGTATGGACTTTAGGGTGTATTACACTATACAGAGGACTATGGGGTGCATTGTACTGTATGGACTATGGGGTGCGTTATACTATACAGAAGACTATGGGGTGCATTATACTGTATGAACTATGGGGTGCATTAAACTATACAGAGGACTATGGGGTGCATTATACTGTATGGGCTATAGAGTACATTATACTATACAGAGGACTAAGAGTGCATTATACTGTATGGACTGTTGGGTGCATTATGCTGTATGGACTATGGGGTGCATTATGCTGTAGGGACTATGGGGTGCATTATACTATACAGAAGACTATGGGGTGCATTGTACTGTATGGACTATGGGGTGCATTATACTATATAGAGGGATATAAGGTGCATTGTACTGTATTGACTATTGGGTGTATTATACTATACAATGGCCTATGGAGTGCATTATACTGCATGGACTAAGGGGTGCATTATACTATACAGAGGAATACACGCAGTGTCAAAACCGCAGCAATTCCTGAATGTGGGAACGTACCCTTAAAGTTACTGTCCACTATTCTGATGTCCCGTTCAAAATTCTTGAACAATTATTTCAAACTTTATTTCTATAGTGGAACTCTGTATTTTTGGTTTCATAGATTATATATGTATGGATTCATGTAGATATCCCTGCAGTTAGTATTGGCTTAAATAAAAGCTGTACTCCTCAGTATAGAGCTCCCTCTAGTGGCAGTTGTAGGTAACATCAAGCAGAGAAAGGCACCAGGTAAGGCACCGACCACACCAGTTGGTACTGCATGTACCAACACTGGATGCAGAGATTACATTGTGAGTCACACTGGAGATGAGGACTGACTTGAATGATAACAATATGTACGTAAACATAGCTCCAGAATTTGTTGGTTCTGATGAGCTGTAAACATCAGTTCTCCATCTTCTCTTAAATATCGTCAATTACAAATTAGTGGTTAAAAATTCACAGACAATTTGAACAACATAATTAATGGAGATTGCATCGGACATCTCAGTTTCCATTATTAGTCAATTGACTTTATTGATTATCCTGGACATCGGCCAATAATTTGCAAATGCAATAAGGGTAAGAAGACCCAAATGTTAGCAATAGTTCCCACACAGCACTCACATATTCATCCAATGTTTTAGAACTATCTTTCTAATCTATATATATAATTGTCTAAGGGTTTTTCCTTCTGTCTGTCCTGGAAATCCTGCGCCTCTGATTGGTCGAGGCCACCAGGCCTCGACCAATCAGCGACGGGCACAGCATGGCGACGATGATGTCATAAAGGTTGCCTCGACCAATCAGCGACGGGCACAGTCTGCCGTGAATTCGCCTCGACCAATCAGCGACGGGCACAGTATTGACGTAGATGTCATAATGGTTGCCATGGCGACGATGATGTCATAAAGGTTGCGTCGACCAATCAGCGACGGGCACAGTCTGCCGCGAATTCTGGAATCATCATTGTCCATATACTACGGGGACATGCATATTCTAGAATACCCGATGCGTTAGAATCGGGCCACAATCTAGTAAAATAATAGCCACCTACAGTACACCCACGCACAATGTGATGCCCCCACAATGTTTTCCTCCACACAGTATTATTGCCCTACATTGCCCCCGCATAGTATGATGTCCCCACAGGTTTTTCACACACTGATGTGTGCCAAAATTCCTCACACACAGTATAAATATCCCCACAGTATATTGCCCCGCAGTATTATGGACCTACAATGTTCACACAAGAGTATGATTACCCCCACACATTATGATTTTTGTCATAGGTGCCCCCTACCCACAGTTCCTTCTCGCACTACCACTCTGATGCGTCCCACAATGCCCCACACACACTCAGTGAATCACCCAACATAGTATTATGGACCTACAGTGTATGATGACCCCATAGTGCTCCCCCACACATCAACATTTACCCCATAGTGCTCCCCACACAACGCTCCTCCACACACTATGATGTGTCCCACAATGCCCCACACACAGTCTGCTCTTCTGAGTGATAGATGTGAGACTCCTGACATGCTCCATTATCTTGTCAATTGTTTTTACTATGGTAACTTCTCCATAATGTATAAGATCCATCACATTATCCTTCATACGCACTCGCAGATTGCCTCTTATATTACAGACATGCTCCATCAAACTCTCAGCTTTCCTTATATAACCTAGAAAGTCTATAAATATTAGCATCCCAGCCGTCTGAACGCCCACAACCCCCAGAAAAATCATCATCTATCTCCATAAACACAGCTGTCGTTTGTAGCTGATGTTTTCTGTCATGCGACATTTTTGCAGCATTTATAAAACCTCAATTTATTTTTCGTGGTAGTGTGCCATGATTAGGACAATGATCCCATTTGGTAACAAACCACACTCAACCATTTTTCTCTTCTTTTACATCCACAGGTGGCATCTAATCTAGGTAGCAAAAGGGTTTGGAAGTTTAAAGGGGTAGTCCACAATTTTTTTTTCCATGGGCCCAACATGGTGCTCAGATAAAAAAAAAAGGTTTGCCACTTACTTATCCTTTGCTGTTAGTTTTGGTACCTCTGCATGGTCCCATGTTGATTTCCTGGTACTTCTTCCAGTTTGTATAGAATATGATCACTGCCGCCAATCATTGGTTGCCGTGTAGACCAACATGACATATGTCTGTACGACCTAAATAGGATAGGAAGGCGTTATCCCAGATGAGAAAAGCAGTTTGCTTTCTTTCCAGACACAATGCCAACCATCTCCAGGGGTTTTGTGTGGGTTTGCAGCTCAGTTTTGTTCTCCTAAAAAGATCTGAACTGCATTGGCAAACACAGCCCATGCACTGCTTCTGGTTAACCCCACCACGACATATGACGTATTTATACGTCGTATGTCGTGTATCCCGATTTGATGAGTGCTCCGGCACTGAGCCTGCATCTTTTCAGGCACATGACATCTGATCTGATGTGCCCCTAGTAAGCGCAAGTGGAATCGCGATCCACCCGTGGCTGCTAACATGTTAAATCTCTGACAGCGCCATTTTACATGCAAGGGCCGGAAGCATGTCACTATACCCACACATTGGTGCCCCTGTCACATAATCATGGGGTGCCAATGGTTTGGCATGACAATTGGAGGTCTGCAGAAGACTGCAGTGCTTGTCAGTGCTGATCTGCTATGGACGTCACCCTGTGGCCGGCGCTCATAACAGATGAGTATTTTTGCTACACAACATAGAAGGGCTGAAGAACTGCTATGTGAAGCACAAGTGCAGCGCCCAAGGGTCCTGGTCGTTGCGGTAATGTCATTCTTCCACCAGGGGGAGTGATGTTACGTCTGAAGGCAATAAAGGAGATCACCTTACCAGGTAACACAAACCACACAACACACTTCACACTCCAGGTCGCCAGGGGGAGCCATGCTTCCATCTATTTGCGCACTCCTCACAATTAGGTAAAACTGGTAGTCTGGACAGAAAGTTAGGCAGATGCAGACTGAAGCTGAAGCTGGCTGGAGTGAGAGGGAGACAGATGCAGACTGAGGTCTGTGGAGAACGAGGGTTCACGGAGCTGCGCCTGCCCCACGTGCGGCAGCACCCTAAGAAAGGACACGAAGGGAATTACGTTGCTGAGAGTGAGAAACGAAGTCATAGCACAAGGAGAGGAATTCAGAGGGAGTTCTGCCCTGCAATAGTCTGCCTCCCTCTGAGGCGCAGAAGCTGGTAGCCAGAACACCGAGGGAGTAAGGATCTCTATGCTTTACTTCAGAGACTGGCAGGACAGTTAATTCCACATTGGCTGCCCGACCTTATACCCAGGAGGCACGGTGGCAACTTTTGGGGGCTGGGGCGTCGTAGGGTCCCTGTAAAAAGCCTCAGGCCATCAGTCATATGGGTTTGTCCTATCCTATCCATCAGGGGGACAGAGAGAAAGAGATATTACATCTACGATAGTTGTGAGGACCTCACCGAGAAGCTCAGCATGGAGGAACTACAACACCCAGGCACTAGAGGAAGGCTACTGATTTCCACCTGGATAAGGGGGACTCTGGATTTGCCTTCGGACCGGCCGGACTCTGCCTGCCCTGTGGTCTGTACTCTGGGCTGTGGACACTGAAGCCTTCAGTAAAGGTAAAGAGACTGCAATCTTGTGTCCTCGTTCTTCACTGCGCCTCACACTATCCATCATCTACACCCTGGGAAGCCCTGGGGAGATACTTCACTGGGAAGGTATATCATCTAGCTGCCATAACATCACCCCAGCGGACCCCTAAGCAGCGTCGGTCACCCTGACCGAGTACCACAGGTGGAGTCACGAAAATTTTCCCTTTAAAGACCTTTCCCCCATTTCTTAACGGACGTCCCCTAGGGCCACGGACCGGGTCAGCCACCGTGACATCCCCACTGAGAACCGAAGGACCCGGTACCGAGTACCCCATTGCCCCAAAGGGGGGGCGATCCACAAACCATTAGACGATTGCAGCTTCAAGTCTCCCAAGGAGGCTATTGGAGCAAGTGAACAGCAAAAAAAGGTTTTTAAAAAAATAATAAAAAAAAAATATAAAAGTTTAAGGGTATGTGCATACGTTCCGGATTATTCAGGTTTTTTGCGCATTTTTTCCGCAGCTTTCCACGGCAAAAACGCATTAAAAAGCATACATTAAGCATCCCATCATTTTTAATGGTTTCTGCAATTTTTGTGCACATGTTGCGTTTTCTTCAGCAAAAAAAAAAAACACATGTGGAAAAATATGCAGCATTTTCATTAATTTTGTGGATTTTAAGCGGATTTCCCACTATATTATTGCATTGGGAACCTCCGGAAAAAAACATGAAAAATCCGCACAAAATCCACACAAAAAACGCGCAAAATACGCTATAAAACGCGACAAAAACGCATGCAGAATTCCTGTGAAAAACCTTAGGATTTTCTCAGGAAATTTCTGCATACTTTCCGGACGTGTGCACATAGCCTTAATCACTCCCACTTTGCTTCATTCAAAATAAAACAATAAAAAATAAAAAATACACATATTTGGTATCACTGCACTCAGAAATGCCCAATCTATCAAAATATAATAGAATTAATCCGATCGGAAAATGGCGTAATGAGAGAAAAATTCAAAACGCCAGAATTATGCTGATTTGGTCACTACAACATTGCAATAAAATCCAATAACAGACTATCAAAACATCATAGCTACCCCCAAAATAGTATAAATAAAAATGTCAGGTAACCCGGCCCAAGATCTAAAAAAAAAAGAGACACTACTGGGCTCAGAAAATGGCGCATTTTTTTTTTTTTACCATCTTTTGATTTTCTTCACCACTTGAATTAACAAGAACCTAGATATGTTTAGTATCTATGAACTCACAATGACCTGGAGAATCATAATGGCAGGTCAGTTTTAGCATTTAGTGAACATGGTTAAAAAAAAAAAAACAATAATTGTGGAATTGCACTTTTTTTTTGCAATTTCACCGCTCTTGGAATTTTCTTCCCGTTTTCCAGTATACTATATGGTAAAATCATTGGTGTTGTTCAAAAGTACAACTCATCCCGCAAGAAACAAGCCCTCACATGGCCATATTGATAGAAAAAGAAAAAGTTATTGCTCTTGGAAGAAGTGAAGTAAAAAACGACAATAAAATGAAAATTGGCCTGCGGGTGAAGGGTTTAAAAAGCAGATTATGCCCAGGGAGTGGTTCTCAAGCTCTATATGTTTCCATTCACTCTTTTTTTCACCAGCTTTCTGCCAGGGTACTTTTCAAAAATCCCTGATATAGCCAGGACAATCTTATGAACTGTAAAAGGGGCAGGGTTTAGCAAAACTATGCCCAAAAATGTGCATTCTGTGAGCATTCCTGGGTGATAAGGGAGGACTATAAATGTGTGAGCAGGTTGCAAGATGCAGTAACGGGTTGGAAGCAGAACAAGGGTGAACTTGGGGTTTACTTTAACAGGTATGCTCCTCGCAGGGAGAAAATGAGGAAAACAGTATAATTGAACAAGAGGTTTGTAACTCAGGGAAAACGGGTGTAGTGGATAAGGACGTCAGAATGCGGTTTTCGGGATGTGAGCGTTGACGCTAAGGCCGTGGCACGTAAGGGGTCCAGTGTAGTCCTGAAGAAGATGGCGTCCTGGATCCTGGCGGTGGCGGTGATTCCTCGTGGTCCGGTCGATGATCGGCGGGTCAAGAAATGACGAGCAGCGAAGAACACAGTCTTTTTTCTTATCAGAGTCCAGAGACAATAAACGATTGAAAGCAGGTTTAATGGGAAACCACTCACAGTGGATGACCCGGCTTCCCTGTTGGTACGTGCGCGTGTCTATGTCCTGACCGCGGGACTTGTCACTCACGGTCAGCGATGTCAGATGCGTCTTTTTCGGTAGTCTCCGGTTGCGGACCCTTCTGGCTTGGGCCTGCTCTGTCTGGATGCTCTACAATAGGAGCCCTGACACTGCTTTCCTGCGCGCTGCACGTTCCCACTAAGACTGACAGATTTCCCGTGTGCTGCAGCTCTTTTAAAGTAGCCACGCCCCCTACTCCGGAGTGCAAAGGTCGGTCCTGGGCCTTAAGCTTTCCCCGTGCAACCTGGGAGACAGCCCCGACAGTTCCGGATCTGTCACGGAGTAGGTATGCCTGATCCAGGTCTTCTCCTTACAAATGCACTATAGATGTCGGAACTTCATTCCCTCTCTTCCCAGCTTGCTCTGAGCCCGTCATTTTGCAAAGCCCATTTTATGCCAGCATGTAGTTTAACAGACAGGAGAGCAGGAGCAGAAAGAGAAATGCTCACCGTTGGCAGCAGTGACCATTGAATTCTGTGTGGTTTTGAAAAAAATAAAACAGTAAGAAAACAATAAAATTAATAAAACAATAAAACATAATGGATTTGCACAGGTAGATTGATGGCAGTTTTGATGCGGTGTCTTAACTTAAAGCCAGGAGAGGCTACACAAGAGCGGAGACAGGATCAGACTTTCCTTCATGTGTTATATTCTCTTTAGAGCCACTTCTGGTTTGGCTCATAAAACTGATATAGAAACTGTATATAGGGATGGTTCGACACATATGACATTTAAAAAATATTGCAGTATGTTTTAATGTATTTTGTCAAGCCAAAGTCAGTAGCAGATTTATAACTAATGGCAAATAAAAAGGACGGACTTCTACTTCTTGATTCCTTTTTTTGAAAACTGCATCAAAAACTGCAATGGGAATGACACCCCCATCCCGCAATAAAGAAAAATAACTCTGTTTGACAAAGACCCCTAACAGTGATTATTAGCAGGAATTAAGCATTATAGAGCTATTTGTATTTTTTTGGCAGTAACAGTAAACTCTCCTATTAGAATTCTTCCATCTCTCTTCCCTCAGTCATCTGAATTGCTTATTTGACCTATTTACCTCATTATTCTGTAAATTATAGCTTCCCTCCGATTGCCTGCTTTTCAATATCTACACAGATTAGACTGGGAGAAATTGGGACTCATTAGACTGTGGGAACACGCAATAGTTTCCTTAGTGCATATTTCCTCGCTGCTAATAATCAAAGTGTGTGCAGGTGAAGTGATTGTAGTGACATTAAAACTCAGCTCTTATTATAGTCCATTAAGATAACCAAAACTAATGGTAAAAACACGACGAGGCACAGAGCCGACTAATAATGCCTTCACTTATCAAGCTAGTACAAACTTAGCCACGGGGTACAGTACTGTCTGCACTTTGCAATCCTAATCAGTTAATGAGCAGGCAAACTCTAGAATCAATTTTAACAACTTAGATGCTGGACATTAAAACAGGTTTCGCCACAAAGTTGGCACCCTCAGGAGTACCAGAGCAATACTTATTGTGCAGGATTAAATGTGGAGTCTGGTATTACGCCATGGACATCCAATCTGGACAGGAGATCATGCCTGGATTATGGAACTCCCTGGAGATGCTGACAGACATTGAAGAGATGCTGGACCGATACCCCTGAAGTACTGTTGCTATGAAGCAGCGAAACTTATATATTGTGGGTCTGTATTGGGACAATCAACTGTGACATCTGTGTTATTTTCCAACTGGCTTTTCTAAAGAATTAAGAAAAAAGAAGAAATGCATGTTACAAATATAATGCAATAAATAGTGAAGCCAAAATGTGATATAAACATTATAAAAATAGTGACGGCCCTATCCTGACCTATGTTGTGTTCGATGCCTCAGATAAAATTTTCCTTCCTTAACGTTACTTTCAATTTCGATGCTTCTCAAAACCCAACAATTCAGATGTGGCTGCAGTGAACCTTAGTAACCTCTATGTGACGGCATTTCACACTTGGGCCCTCATTCTTTAGAGCTGCTTTTGTCATCGCTTTTCCTGCCCGTGACTTACAAGTGTTGATTTTCATGTTGGAGTATACAATTCACCATGTTAGGTTATGTTCACACACAGTGCGGGGTTTTTTCTGCATGCAAAACCTGCTCTCTTGACAATAAAAACACTGTGTTCAAAACGCCTCTATTACAATTTTTGTCGCTTCGTTTTTTTTTTTGTTTCTTTTTGCATCGTTTTTCAGGTGTGGATGACATGTTTAGCAAAGTTAATTTTTTTTTCACCAGAAATGCTTACAAAATGCAGAAAAATACACTGTCGCATTTAGTGCACATTCTCAACGCTTTTCCTATGGGCGAAAAAAATGGTGCAAATACACTGAAAAAATTGACACGCTGCAAATTTTAAAAAAAGAATGCAGCTCCATTTGTGAAATCACATAGCTTTTGCTGGTACTGTAAAAAGAAGCTTTTAATTTGCATATAAAAACTCTGCATGTGAACCGAGCCTTATGATGACGCACATAATGGTTACGTCCTTTCATTCTCCCCAAAATATCAATGATTCTGCTGAAAGCTGAAACTGCAACGTTTCATTTATTGATCCTTCATGTAACTCCTGAAAGCATCGGGTACGCTAAACAGGTTATCCACTCTCAGTATCTCAGCTTCTTAGGCTCGGTTCCCATTGCGTTATGGGACCGCGTTTAACGGACAGCGTTGCACGGTGAAATTAACGCCGTGCAACGCGTCCGTTAACGCGCCCATTGAAGGCAATGGGAACGCGCTTCACTAGCGCGTGCCATGTTCGGCACGCGCTAGCGACGCGCCGGTGATTCCTGGCGCGCCGCGGACGCTGCTTGCAGCGTCCGAGGCGCGCCCGCGGTCCGTTACCGCGACCCCGACCGCAGCCCCATAGAAAGCATTGCGTTAGCGCAATCCGCTAGCGCTAGCGCTAAACGGATTGCACTAACGCAATGTGACCCTAGCCTTAGTCACTGCCTGACACAGGTTGAAGAAAGATATTGGGGTTCACACCACATTCGCATCTAAATTGTTATGACTATGTTCAGTTACATAAGGTACAACCTCTTTGAGACAACCATCCAAAATTGGATTAAGAAAAGTGGTCTTCTCTGCATGATTTTTGGGGGAACTAAGTGGTCACAGGGAATCTGGTTTGGATAAAGCTATGTTCTCGCTGCTTGTCTACAGTGCGTTCTGGGTTCTGCCTGAATCCCCCTAAAAACTGGATACAGACGAACCCCTGAGGGAGCAATAAAGCATAATTTAAAAAAACAGTTCCCTTTGTGTTACTGATTTGACAGTGTTCGCCTTTTCAAAAGGGCACAGAAAGGTAGCAGAGCATGACCCCAATTCTAGAGCGGGTTTTTCACATGGTCTTGATGAGGGGGCAAGGCGGCGTGCGGTGCGAGGTTCTAAGGTAAGATTTGTGGCATAAGGTATGTAAGGGAGTGGCAGGGCCGTAGTCATGGTCGCACTCTGGTGTGTCTTTGCCTTGACCTCCGCTTACATGAAAACAGCATCCTCTCACCAGCATACCTGTGTCTTCTCCCGCTGTGCCTTCACGGATACTAGTGTGGTGCTGAGGAATTTCTGCAACTGGCTTTGTAGGGTACTAGCAGGTACGTGGGATGCGGTGACGAGCAGGAGACAGAGCAAGAGTTAACGGGTTTTTTATATAAAGTTATCACAGCAGTAAATACTCCACGCAGGGAATAAGGGGGTGAGAGTATATAGAAACACAAAGTGTTAACGGTAATAGAGTAATAGCAGAGGGTAAAAGAGTGAGTTAACTTATCAGTCTCTGGTTCCTGGACGGTGAACTATTACAGTCACTGTGCACCGAAGGATCGGAACTGCGTTGCGTGTCAGCAATTATCAGCGTTAGTACTGTTGAGGTCAAAGGGTGGCAGGGAAACGGTCTCTTGAGAATCACTGTATGAGCGGGGAATGGAAGAGTGTAACGCGGGCCTGCTGGTTGGCATCGGTCAGCGGAGAGGGAGTCAACCTTCTCCTGTCGCACACGCTGGGTACCCGCCAAAACCCCCGTTCCTGTTTCTCTTTCATGTCAGGTCCACCCCCAACAGTCAGGTACAAAGGCCTGCTCCTGTCAGAAAGTTCATCCCCCAGCAACAATGGTGACAGCTCCGACAGTTCCGGCCTAAACACGCATGAGAGACCGCTAGCCCGATCCACCTTCCTACAGCTTCACAAGAATTGAGATACAGTCCGGTTAAAATGCAATATGTGAACCTTTACTTGAACAACTTGGCAGCACATTCTTGTCAGTAACGACATCAAAAACAAGTTCCATGCAGTTCTCAGTCTGCTCTTTCCCTGCACTCAGTTCCATGTCCTCCAGTACATTATGAGGTAATAGCGCCTTAGGCGGTACAGCAGTGTTCTCCCTGTTCAGACTCACTGTGTCTGGGGATTCTCTAGTCCATTTCGCATCGGTTCTAAGACCATCGACCCATGCAATAATCTGCCACATGCTGAACAATCTGCACCCTGTACTCCTCTGGACCGTTTCTTTCCTCCAGCTATGAACTGCTGCAATCCTGCTGCTTGACATCATACGTCTGTCCTATAGACTCGAATGGCTATACTTCTTTTCTTCTTAAACGTTATGTGACTGCTGTGGTGTCCTGGGCCTAGAGCCCATGTAGACTATTCGGGTGCCCAGGCCCTTCTCTCTATACCAGGAAACTTTCCCAACCTTATCACACAGCAGCCCCTCCTATTTTAACCATTTCCTACACTACACCCTAGCTGGAAGCCCTGTACACTTTAATGCCCCAATCTAGTGGCCTTTCCTCCTTGCGCTGTTGTATGAGGTCCCTGCTACCTGAAGCTTACTGGCAAAGTCATCTTTTCCCCTGTCCTGGAACAGGTACCTGCATGATGGGCAGCTTGAGACGTTTTACAGCGACTCTGTCAAGCCCCAGGCTCCTCAGGTGCTGCTACTTCTCAGGTGTGGTGCGGGCCGATCACTTAAAGTTCTTAGCCCTCCGGTTCTGCTAAGTGTCCTAGAGTTCCACTAAAGCCTCGGGCTCCTGGTGCCCGGTTGCTGCGCTGATTCTGAGGGTGCCCGGTTGCAGTTCCCCTCTGAGCCCTTTATCTCTCCTCTGCTCCTGTCCTCTGTTGCTCCACCACATTCAACCCCTTGGGTTATCTCTCTTTCCAGAGGCTGCAGCTCCCACGGGGCTGCTCAGCCTCCCCAGTCTGTTCCAGACTTCCTTCACCTATCTCTCCCTCCTGGAGACTCCTGCCTACTGACTGACTCTTCCTCCAGACCAGGATGCCTATAGCTAAGGGAAGCTCCCCTGAATCCGGGTCCTGAGCTCCCACTTCTCGCCTGGATTTGGAATGTGTCGTGTGTGGGTGCCTTACCTGGTAAGAGAACTCCGTTGCCTCCAAGCATGATATTATCCTCCCCGAAGAGAAGGCAACATCACTGTAACAACCGGTACCTGGGGTGTTACATATACATCTAGTAAGACACAGTAATACACGTAACAGTGTAGCAGTACCATTGAATAGGCGTGGTAATACACTGAATCGTGTAGCAGTACCATCATATGTTAACAAATATACAAACACTGATTATATATAGCACCGGGGCAAAAGAGAAAGGCAAAGGTATAAACGTAATATATCATACCCTCTACAGGTACACCATCACTCATCGAGTGGGGGTCATCATCACCCGTGTCACCCCAGCTCACGTTATTGTGGCTTGGCAAAAATGGCGTAAAATTGCCAAAAATTCCAATATTTTAGCGTTTCAGAAAAATTTATGCCTTTTCAAAGTTTTTTTGTGTGCCAGTTTTGTGGCGTAAAAGCTTTAGGCTACGTGCACATATTGCAGATTTTGCTGCGGATCCGCAGCTGTTTTCCATGCATTGTACAGTACCATGTAAAGTATGGAAAACAAAATCTGCAGTGCACATGCTGCTTAAAAAACGCGCGGAAACGCAGCAGTGTTTTTTCTGCAGCATGTCAATTCTTTGTGCGGATTCCACAGCGGTTTACACCTGCTCCTCAATAGGAATTCGAAGGTGTAAAACCGCAGGTGGAATCTGCACAAAAACCACGGTAAATCCGAGGTAAATCCACGGGTAATCCGTAGTGCGGTTTACCTGCGTATTTTGCAAAAACAGTGCGGAAAAATATGCACACCAATCCGCAACGTGTGCACATAGCCTTAATGAACTGCAGCTTATGTTTCTGTGCCCGTCAGAACAGAACAAAACACAAACGGAGTTTACTTGAGCTCGGCTTGTGATATAGCAGCATATGGCCCCGTTGGTGGGATTAGTCTGAATCCAGATTTTAAGCGTTTCAGTTGAAACCCTTGAACACACTGCAGAAACGCAGTGTTCACAGGGCATAAGGGCGAAGAGTTCTTAGCCCACATTTACATGTTCAGTATTTGTTAATCAAAAGAGAAAAAGGAGTTCTATACGAGATATTTTAAAATCAATATTTTATTACAAAACAGTTTTTAAAAATCAATATTGTACAAAACGTATATATGTAGAAAAGGGGAGACCCTAGTACAAGAACATCCAAATCACATGCACATGAATGTGTTTGTCACCATGGTATAGATGTATAAATAAACATGCATGTTAGCACACAATGGTATGATATAATACCAGTTTCCATATGGACAAGTGTCCTCCATGCAAAAATAAGCAAAGAAACCAATTGTAGTGCATATCAAATGAAAAGTTTCTTACCCATAGTGAGGTGGCCAGTGCCTGTGACTCTGGATACCCCCTACCCCCTATTAATGATTATCCGGAGTATACGTTACTGTCCTTGTATATACATGGGTATAGTTAAACATCTTTTTACAACTGCACACCGAGTGTGTGGGATCCATGTTATTTCTGTAGGTGTGTTCTCATTGCATGTTCAGTATTTGGTCAGTATTTTATTTATCAGTATTTGTAGCCAAAACCAGGAGAGGAACAATCAGAGGAAAAGTATAATAGAAACACGTCACCTCTTCTGAATTTATCACCCAATACTGGTTTTGGCTTACAAATACTGAGGTAAAATACTGACCGAATACTGAGCGTGTGAACGTGGCCTTAAAGAGGTGGCCTTTTAGAGAACGAAATACCACGTAATCAAATCTAATTTTATTGGAATGACATTTTAGCTTGGGGGAGGCGCAGGTCCTATAAAAACAAACAGAACTGTCGGGAATGTCAATTTCCCTGTGGTCAGACCCTTTGTCTGCTCCTTATGTCGTGTAATTGCTATTTATGCATTTATTACTCTCTCGGCCGGTATTGATTCCAGATCAGTTCTGCACCTGTAGAGCAGCGTTTTCTCCGTTTTTTTTTGTCTTACGTCATGTTTCCAGCCAATCATTCTGTTTCCATCAACTCCATTTCTTTCTACGACCCCACAGTCTCTCTAACTAGCCGTTACCCCTCCTTTTTGCAATCCCTTCTTCCACGTAATCCCTCCTTCTCCACAGCTCCCTTTTCCACAGCCCCCTGTCCTCCTCTCCATCGCATCCTCCCTTCTTTTTTTTTTTTTCTTCATGTCTCTTCTTCTCAGCACTGCCTCAGTGTTACTGGATAATCCTGAAGGAAGACGCAACTCTGCCTCATTGTCTCCTCTCGCCCTCTGCATTCCCCCCAGATGTGCTGGGGCTACTGCTGCATTTAGGAGGCTACGTCTGGATCATGACACCAGGGGCACAAGAATGAAGCATGGAAGAGAAAGAAAGAGAAGACACGGACTATCCCCCCACTTCGTCACAAACCCCTCTAATTATTAGACGAGGCTTCGTAGGAAATCCTAGGAACAAGTCAAAGCACTAAGCACCCGGGGAAGGAACCATGCACTGAGCTCTGAGCTCATATTCCTAAAGGTAAAGGTCCACCTTTCCTATTCCGCTATGTCTCCTATGTGTTCGCTTCTTGTTGTATGGATCATTTATGGGCAGGAATTTCGGAACTCGGAGAGGCTGCGTTCTCTTCTTCCGTAGCATAAACTGCATAAAACAAAAGCTGCTACAAAAAAAAGGACCACAAAGCCAATCAGTCATTCTGTCCATTGCTCGAAAAACCACACCGTTAACCCTTTCTATACGCGCTTTTCCAAACAGACACGTCCTAACTTCTCGTTACATGTGTAGCGGCCCCTCGCTGCCACAAACGTGTTATCAATATAATAGCGGATGCTCAGAGAGTAGTGACGTTAAGCCCCTGTCACTTGTCAGTCAGATGGCAGAATGAGGGGCAATCCGGTCCAAGAGGGGTTAACGCGATCACATCCTCCATGTGATATCAATGGAGTGGATCATATTTATTATGGGAGGCTATACGTGCAGAATGCAATGCTGCATCATCCGGAGAAGCTGCGGAACCCTTCCCCGGGGAGTCTGCATGTAACGTTACCCCCAGAGTGGTGCCTGTGCGGACGGCGCTGTCCCTGCTCCGGCACTCTGCGGTGCTGGGGGCGGCTTGTAATGAGAATCCCCCCTGAGCAGCATGTAATGAGTCTGTGTCTGGGGATGAATGTGTGTTCTCATGAGCGGCAGGTGTACAGGCCGAGAAGAGCCGCAGCAGCTGCAGAGACGGCGGAGGGGCTGCATTCACCCGCCACAGTGGATCCTGTCATTAGTCACTGAGCGGAGCTGGATATGGGACCGACATGAGGGGATGGAGATGAGGGGACAGAGCTGAGGAGATGGAGATGAGGGGATGGAGATGAGGGGACAGAGATGAGGGGACAGAGCTGAGGGGACAGACATGAGGGGACAGACATGAGGGGACAGAGATGAGGGGACATACATGAGGGGACAGAGATGAGGGGACAGACGTGAGGGGACAGAGATGAGGGGACAGAGCTGAGGGGACAGAGATGAGGGGACAGACATGAGGGGACAGACATGAGGGGACAGAGATGAGGGGACAGAGATGAGGGGACAGAGATGAGGGGACGGAGATGAGGGGACAGACATGAGGGGACAGACATGAGGGGACAGAGATGAGGGGACAGAGATGAGGGGACGGAGATGAGGGGACAGAGATGAGGGGACAGACATGAGGGGACAGAGATGAGGGGACAGAGATGAGGGGACAGAGATGAGGGGACAGAGATGAGGGGACGGAGATGAGGGGACAGAGATGAGGGGACAGACATGAGGGGACAGAGATGAGGGGACAGAGATGAGGGGACAGAGATGAGGGGACGGAGATGAGGGGACAGAGATGAGGGGACAGACATGAGGGGACAGAGATGAGGGGACAGAGATGAGGGGACAGAGATGAGGGGACAGAGATGAGGGGACAGACATGAGGGGACAGACATGAGGGGACAGAGATGAGGGGACAGAGATGAGGGGACGGAGATGAGGGGACAGACATGAGGGGACAGAGATGAGGGGACAGAGATGAGGGGACAGAGATGAGGGGACGGAGATGAGGGGACAGACATGAGGGGACAGAGATGAGGGGACAGAGATGAGGGGACAGAGATGAGGGGACGGAGATGAGGGGACGGAGATGAGGGGACAGAGATGAGGGGACAGACATGAGGGGACAGAGATGAGGGGACAGAGATGAGGGGACAGAGATGAGGGGACAGAGATGAGGGGACAGTACAGGCCGCCATCTCCCGGGCGGCGAGAGAGCGCCCAGACACTAAAGTAAAGAGACGAAGTCTAATTATCGGATTGTGCTTTACAGCAGACAGGATGGGCCAAGTGTTAATCTGGCATGAGCCGGCTCTCAGGGTCACCGACCCAAACGGAGAGGAACTATTCCGGCTATATAGGAACGAGCTGCAAAGGAGAATTATCTATTATCTATCATCTATCCATTATCTATCTATGTATCTATCTATTATCTATTTATCTATCTATCTGTCTATTATCTATCTATTATCTATCTATTATCTATATTATCTATCATCTATCTATCTATCTATTATCTATCTCATTCTTTCTATCATCTATCTATTATCTAATTATGCATCTATCTATTATCTATCTATCTATATATCTATCTATCATTTATCTAGCTATCTATCTCTCTGTCTATCTATTATCTATCTATTATCTATCTATTATCTATCTAATATCTATCTAGAAACTTTCATTTACCTAATGTACAGCAATTGTTCATGTTGATGCTAGAACCCATGACACGCTTGAAAGATCCTAGTAGTAGAGACTGAGATGTCATTATACAGTTGGTAAAGAAATTTCAGGATTGGGGGGATTTCTTTTACATAGTTTTTGGATCCATCCATCCAATTTTGGATCCATCCATCCATCCATCCAGTGCGCTTGCATATACATATATGTTTAGTCCTTCCATTCCTTTCATGTAGGGTGCAGAGCTGGAGGGATCAAATAAATGTATATATTCCATGTGTATAATTTCTTAACAAGGGCGGACCCATAACCCAGCTATTGGGCAC
Organism: Ranitomeya imitator; assembly: GCF_032444005.1. Lineage (NCBI taxonomy): Eukaryota > Metazoa > Chordata > Amphibia > Anura > Dendrobatidae > Ranitomeya > Ranitomeya imitator. Next base: position 88,419,948 of record NC_091291.1, read on the forward strand.
CATGGCCCCTACACATGGATCCTTATTCAATGATATGATAAGAGAGCGCCCCCTCTTGTGTCGGAGGATCGTGTGCCTGGCGCCTCCATGTCTTTATGAAGTGTGTAGATCCCCTGAGACTCATTAGGCTCTTGTCTTCTATGCTCTCTCCCCAGTTGTGACTTTGGGAGCTGTTCACATGGCGCCATAACTCCCAGCTGCTTAATGCAATTTGTGTCCTACTGTGGAGGTGTCTGTCTGGTAACATCATCTGTCACTGTGCTAAATGGGTCTCGCAGTTTTAGGTCTTCCTGACATGTGAGATTACAGCAATCAAGGTGAAGGGAAGGTTGCCGAGATCACCAATAACTAAGAGGACCTGACATTTGGGAAAAGTCCCCCTTGGGCACTGACCTCCATACTCCGCACCCATCGCTCTTGAAGTCAATGACCTTTCACATGTGATTCTCCGAGCTACAAACATCTATGAGTCAGATACATAGGATGCAGACATGTACTAAGCCCTCCATCCCGGGCATACGGGTGGCATCAGTACTGGCGCTCCTACTAATGCCATCTTCTACCGATTTGATTTAATAAATGAATGAAGAAGTTATTGTAGATATGGGCACTAACATTTTTTTTTATATTGATACTTGGCACTTTTTATTTTCTTGATTTGATAACATGGCTGAGAAAATGCTGCAGACGACGGCATCTTGATGTAGTGTGTGCGGTGTTCACAGCAGCTGCAGCTCAAAAGGTGGCAGAGGCAAGAACACTGAGCAGTCCCAACCCAGTCCTATACATGGCGGTCTCAGCACTTTGATTTGACCTTTGCTTGGGGCTGCCAGTGTCTCCCATGTGAACAGCTCCACACTGCAATGTCTTCCTGGGAGGTTTGCTCGGGTTGACTTCCATTTGGGACTCAGCGGCAGCGTCCTCTCCTGGCTCTTCCCACAGCGGGCAGGTTTCATCAGTGGCCAGGCTTCTTCCCATTTGCACTTTCCCGCTGTGCAGACGGAGATCCTGCCACCGTGCAAATTATACACTGACATTTACAAAGTCATTTGTGAAATGATAATTAGAAACGTGATTTCCGCCTGTGTCTCGACAGCACTGACGCTTCCTACTTTATCCGCTCTTTCTTCACGTTCCGCGCGAGGGTCTGCGCATGAATATTCATTCCGTTCCATTATGGGACGAGAACTATAAATGTAGAGATGGAAGTTATCAATAGATCTTACTAGAAAAGTGTCATTGGGAAAAATTGAGCAAAAAAAAAAGAATAAGGGGTGAAGTTTCAGAGTTCACGTTTTAGGTTTTTTATTTTAATTTTTTAAAATATTTATATTACAGAAAATTGTATTTAACTGGAAAAAACAGTGCGTATGAAGAACTATTCAGGCAGCACAGTTAGAGGGGTTGTCCAGGATTAGAATAACACATTTGCACTTTTTCAGAAACAGCGCCACTCAAACTAAAGGTTATGTTTGGTATTGCAGCTTAGCTCCGTTCACTTCGATGAGACTGAGCTGCAACTCCAGGCAACTTGTAACTGGGTGTGGTGGTGTTCCTGAAAACAAGCAGCCATGTTTTTTTTTCTAAAATTCTGGATGACCATTTATTTTAAAACTTCATCTGAGAGCAGCATGATGTAGGGAAAGAGACCTTGATTACAACGATATGTCACTTTGTGTCACAACTGCTGCAGCCAATAAACTCTCAGAATTTTTGTCTTTAAATGTAGCAAAGCTCAGAGAGCTAACTCCGCACACACAGCAGCTTTCTGTGTACAGTGTATATTGGCAGTAAGCTGCTAATCAGTGTTGGGGGCGGAGTCAGACTAGAATGCATGAGTGCTCTAGTCCTGCAGTGATAATCTACTGCCGATAAAACACTCATCGTGTTGAAACTACATCACACAGCCTAATAAGTGATACATCGCTGGAATCACTGTCTCAGCCCATACATCATGCGGTCCTCAGATTAAATAGCAAAAACTTGCTGACAGATTCTCTTTAAAGGGAGTGTTATGGTAGATTTCTCTGTGCTAAACCAATACCATCACCAGATAGTAAACTAAAAAGCATGTAAAAACATACTTTTTTGGCACCGATAGACTCATCGTTGAGAAAGTGAAAGGTTATTATTTACTAAATTGTGGCCCGATTCTAACACATCGGGTATTCTAGAATATGCATGTCCCCGTAGTATATGGACAATGATGATTCCAGAATTCGCGGCAGATTGTGCCCATCGCTGATTGGTCGAGGCAACCTTTATGACATCATCGTCGCCATGGCAACCATTATGACATCTACGTCGATACTGTGCCCGTCGCTGAATCAGAAACGTGGGATTTCTACGTCCTTTATGACATCATCGTCGCGGTGCCCGTTGCTGATTGGTCGAGGCCTGGCGGCCTCGACCAATCAGAGACGCGGGATTTCCAGGACAGACAGACAGACAGACAGACGGAAAAACCCTTAGACAATTATATATATATAGACTAGATTGTGGCCCGATTCTAACGCATCGGGTATTCTAGAATATGCATGTCCCTGTAGTATATGGACAATGATGATTCCAGAATTCGCGGCTGACTGTGCCTGTCGCTGATTGGTCGAGGCAACCTTCATGACATCATCGTCGCCATGGCAACCATTATGACATCATTGTCGCTGTGCCCGTTGCTGGTTGGTCGAGGTCTGGCGGCCTCGACCAATCAGAGACGCGTGATGTCTACGTCCTTTATGACATCATCGTCGCTGTGCCCGTTGCTGATTGGTCGAGGCCGCCAGACCTCGACCAATCAGAGACGCGGGATTTCCAGGACAGACAGACAGACAGAAAAATCCTTAGACAATTATATATATAGATAGATGTAAATTAGCTCCTATGTGTCCAGTGAGTGTTCCCAAGCCAAGGCAGGGGCTTTTGTTTTGGCTCTCATCACTAAAACCTTCTCACTGCTTTGGTGTTGATTGATGGATCTGGCATTCCTTTGCCCTTCGAAGGTCAGTGGTAAAATATAGAGGCTCCTTCTCCTTCTGGGAGCTATCTGCAGAGGTACCTGACCGCCATCAGCCTCCCAAAATGCAGCAGTTTTTTTTTTTCTACAAAAGGTAACAAGGGAATAGAGCTGTAATGGAATTGAGCATCTACAGCCGCTCGTGCATTCGGCAAACACCCGTCCAGATTAGTGGTTTCCTGCGATAAATTGATGAGTACAATGCTGTAACACTGCCATTCAGTAAGAATACAATCTGCTGTCTAATTTACTGGTATCACAGGAATGGCTGTTTACAGCCGGCATCTCTCCGTAGTCTAGTAATCCAATCACCCCGAGCTTCAGAGGCAGTCTGCTCTACGGACCACAACTACCATGCTTTATGGCCTCGTGCTGTACACATGAAATTCAATGGTTTGAGTAGGATATTCATTTTTGGAAAGATTCCTCTAAACTCAAGGACCGTCGTCTATTTCTTATGCATTTTGCCAGTAATTCTCATTGATTTAAGTCCCTTTTTCTCAGCCTTTTCGGGAACCCCAGTGAATTTACCTCCGAGTGCTATTTTCACATTAGAGCGGACTGTTAAGCTCTTGGTTTATCTAATGATTTCCTACATCAAAGATGTAGTCTGCCTCCTTGGAAGAACAAGCTGGGCATTTCGGCACAAACGTCTGGAGACTTGCAGGGTCCTGTAAATCCCGCATCCTTGTTCTCCACTTTTTTGGGGCAGAATAATGGCTCTTGGTCCTACTGGAAAGCATTCAGGAGCTGCCCTGCGTAACATGAAGTACAAGGGATGGTCCCCGAGGTCCAGCGCCCCGGGCTGGATTCAGCTCACATGAATATCATACAACATAGCCTCTGCAGCTACGTCAGTGCGCGCCATCAAATATTCATGAGCTGTGAATTATTATGCTGTTTCTTATGCTAATCCACATAAAGAATGAACACACACCAGCTGAGAACGCTGACACCTCAGAGGTATCTCCTTCATTCAGTCTCTACGAGAGCATCCAGGAGTATCATGGACGACCATGGCAAAGGCAGCATGTATTTGGAGGTACACAGCCCCTAAGAGAAGGCATGTCTAGCCAGGGACGTACATGGAACTCTAGGGACTCCATAGCAAAGGTACGGAATGAGTCCCTCACACAGGCCCCAGGCGGCCATTAAGCTACTCATTGGGTTTCTATGATCACATTGCAAGGGCCCAATGGGTGTGAAAGAAGGCCACCCACCATGTTGAATCTTATAGACGTCATGGACAGTGTTAAGGTACCTTCACACTGAACAACATTACAACGATAACGATGGCGATCCGTGACGTTGCAGCGTCCTGGATAGCGAAATCGTTGTGTTTGACACGTAGCAGCGATCAGGATCCTGCTGTGACATCGCTGGTCGGAGCTAGAAGGCCAGAACTTTATTTCGTCGCTGGATCACCCGCTGACATCGCTGAATCGGCGTGTGTGACGCCGATCCAGCGATGTGTTCACTGGTAACCAGGGTAAATATCGGGTTACTAAGCGCAGGGCCGCGCTTAGTAACCCGATGTTTACCCTGGTTACCATTGTAAATGTAAAAAAAAAAAAAAACACTACATACTTACATTCCGGTGCCTGTCACGTCCCCCGACGTCCGCTTCCCTGCACTCCTCCTGCATTCTGTGTCAGCGCCAGCCGGCCGTAAAGCAGAGCACAGCGGTGACGTCACCGCTCTGCTTTATGGCCGGCGCTTACACAGGATGCAGGAGGAGTGCAGGGAAGCGGATGCCGGGGGACGTGACAGGCACCGGAATGTAAGTATGTAGTGTTTTTTTTTTTTTTTTACATTTACAATGGTAACCAGGGTAAACATCGGGTTACTAAGCGCGGCCCTGCGCTTAGTAACCCGATGTTTACCCTGGTTACCCGGGGACTTCGGCATCGTTGGTCGCTGGAGAGCTGTCTGTGTGACAGCTCTCCAGCGACCACACAAGGACTTTCCAACGATCACGGCCAGGTCGTATCGCTGGTCGTGATTGTTGGAAAGTTGCTGAGTGTGACGGTACCTTTAAGGTATTAAACTGCTGTGTAACACAGCTGGCGCCCAACCAGGTATACTCCATACATGATAGATTTCAGGACAAGTTGCCATTTTGCCCCAGCTTACCTTCCACCATAGCATGGTCTGATGCCACTGACGCTATGCCATTGTGTGCCAATTGCAATATTGCAACCAACGGGAAACCTTTTGGCCAACAATTAACCTGAAAGTATTTTTCTATGGGAGACATACAGTACTAAACCGCTTACACTTAGAGAAAAAAATCATTGCATTTTTCCTCTGCGGTCTCAGATTTTTTCTGAGATAATAAATGTGCTGCAGATTTCAATATTCACTGCATGCTCTGATTTTCATACTGATTTTTTCTAGTACACGGGCTTTATATACCCCACTCTCCCGTCTTGCATTGTAAATTGCTGCAGAATTGCGGTGCCGAATCTCCTCCCCAAATATATAGTAAATCCTGAATATATGAACCTTTGGGTATATTCACACTGCTTCTTTTTCTTCCATATTTTGTGCGGATTCATTGAAAAAAAAAAATAATGGAAAAAGCGCAAGCAAAACGATCAATAGAATGGTCCTAATAATTTGCATAGGAAAGCGACTCACTGCTATATGTTCGGATTTTGAATGTCTTTTAAAGGGAACCTGTCACCTGAATTTGGCGGGACCGGTTTTGGGTCATATGGGCGGGGTTTTTGGGTGTTTGATTCACCCTTTCCTTACCTGCTGGCTGCATGCTGGCTGCAATATTGGATTGAACTTCATTCTCTGTCCTCCATAGTACACGCCTGCACAAGGCAAGATTGCTTTGTGCAGGCGTGTACTATGGAGGACAGAGAATGAACTTCAATCCAATATTGCAGCCAGCATGCAGCCAGCGGGTAAGGAAAGGGTGAATCAAACACCCGAAAACTCCGCCCATATGACCCAAAACCAGTCCCGCCAAATTCAGGTGACAGAGTCCCTTTAAACACTTCAGACTTTTAAAGAAGCGATCGGCTCAATACTGTGCTGTAGGAGTCAATGGGAAGTATAAAAAGATGTCGGAAGATGCATGGCCATCTTTTTTAGTGTTTGTTCAGCATCTTTGCATACAAAAACTCTACCATTTTCTACACTGAGTTATGTAATTTAAAAAACAAACCTCAGGAAAATGGCAGTAAAAAAGAGACAAAAATGCTCAATAAACAGTCTGAAAAAAGTAGGAAAAGCTCTCAGGAAACAACCAAAAAGTGCTAAAAAAGACATTTCAAGTTTGCAAAATTCCAGAGAAAAGGAGCGATTAATGAGGTGTTATCAGCTAGAACCATGAAGGTTTTTGACTGCCAGGAAAATGCACAGTATGGATATACCCTTTACCCTTAGGGTATATTCACACATACAAGTCTTCCTTACGGATATTTTGATGCAACTAAGTCTGCAAAAATATCCACATGTGCAATATGAGGACATTTCACAGTTTTTGATGCAGATTTGCAGCAGATGTGTCACTTAGATTACTGGGTGCAGCAGTTGTGAATAACAAGTAGAGTTCTTAGATGTAGCAGAGCTGAGAAAGCTAACCCTGCCAGGCTCTGTATGTACGACATGTCCCATGTGTGCGAATCTTACCACTCTGCCATGGCAATGACAAAAAGAAAAGGAACATTTGTGACGCCAAGGTGCACTTAATTAACCTCTGCTTCCTGGTAGTATGGTGTAATGTGGTGCCCTCCAAATAGTCCAGAAAACAGGGAGGCCAGAATGACTGTTGATAACATTTACTTATTGTAAGATTACACAGGTTTATCCAGATTAACGATGCTTGAACAAAAGAACCTCCATTCCCATGCAGCAATCACAGTCACTATGCAGTATAGCAATGCAGTTAGATCTCAGGTGCAGGAATCCATCTGATCCTCTTTCTGCTGGTATGCAAATTCCTTATCACATTACTTCTGCAGCTGAAGTTCCACATATGTAGAATGGTCGCTCCTCTACCCGCTCACCCTCCAAACACGGCGAGTTGAGTTAATGTCAAAGAGCTCAATTTTTATCTCATCTGACCACAGCACCTTCTCCCAGTCACTCACAGAATCATCCAGGTGTTCATTGGCAAACTTCAGACAGGCCTGCACATCATGTGCCTTCTTGAGCAGGAGGACAATGTGGGCACTGCAGGATTTTAAACCTTTACGGTGTAGTGTGTTACCAATGGTTTTCTTGGTGACTGTGCTCCCAGCTGCCTTGAGCTCATTAACAAGTTCACCCCGTGTAGTTTTAGGCTGATCTCTCACCTTCCTCATGATCAAGGATACCCCACGAGGTGAGATTTTGCATGGTGCCCCAGATCAATGTCGATTGACAGTCAATTTGTAGTTCTTCCATTTTCTTACTATTGCACCAACAGTTGTCTCCTTCTCACCCAGCGTCTTACTTATGGTTTTGTCGGCCATTCCAGCTTTGTGCAAGTCTATGATCTTGTCCCTGACGTCCTTATAAAGCTCTTTGGTCTTGCCCATGTTGTAGAGGTTAGAATCTAGCTGATTGAGTCTGTGGACAGGAGTCTTTTATGAAGGTGACTATGTAAGACAACTGTCTTTAATGCAGGTAATGAGTTGATTATGAGCGACTAACTGGTCTGTGGGAGCCAGAACTCTTAAGGTACCGTCACAGTAGACGATATCGCTAGCGATCCGTGACGTTGCAGCGTCCTGGCTAGCAATATCGTCCAGTGTGACAGGCAGCAGCGATCAGGCCCCTGCTGTGATGTCGCTGGTCGGGGCAGAAAGTCCAGAACTTTGTTTCGTCGCTGGACTCCCTGCAGACATCGCTGAATCGGCGTGTGTGACGCCAATTCAGCGATGTCTTCGCTGGTAACCAGGGTAAACATCGGGTTACTAAGCGCAGGGCCGCGCTTAGTAACCCGATGTTTACCCTGGTTACCATCGTTAAAGTAAAAAAACAACCACTACATACTTACCTTCCGCTGTCTGTCCCCGGCGCTGTGCTTCTCTGCTCTGGCTGTGAGCGCCGGAAAGCAGAGCGGTGACGTCACCGCTCTGCTTTCCGGCCGCTGTGCTCACAGCCAGAGCAGAGAAGCAGAGCGCCGGGGACAGACAGCGGAAGGTAAGTATGTAGTGGTTGTTTTTTTACTTTAACGATGGTAACCAGGGTAAACATCGGGTTACTAAGCGCGGCCCTGCGCTTAGTAACCCGATGTTTACCCTGGTTACCGGCATCGTTGGTCGCTGGAGAGCGGTCTGTGTGACAGCTCTCCAGCGACCAAACAGCGACGCTGCAGCGATCCGGATCGTTGTCGGTATCGCTGCAGCATCGCTTAGTGTGACGGTACCTTTAGGCTGCCGTCACACTAGCAGTATTTGGTCAGTATTTTCCCTCAGTATTTGTAAGCCAAAACCAGGAGTTGAACAATTAGAGGAAAAGTATAATAGAAATATATTCACCACTTCTGCATTTATCACCCACTCCTGGTTTTGGCTTCCAAATACTGACGTAAAATACTGACCAAATACTGCTAGTGTGACGGCAGCCTTAGGGTAAGTTCACACAGAGCTTTTTTGCTGGGCTTTTTTACGCAAATTTTCAGCTGCTTTTTCCATTACCAGCAAAGCCTATGAGATTTCAGAAATCTCATGCACACACATTGGTTTTCTGTTTGATCAGTATTTTCTGCTTTGCTGCCTTTTTTGGACATAGGGCATGTCACTTCTTTCAGCGTTTTTGCTGCGTTTTTGCAGCATTTTTCACCCATTGACTTGAATGGGTGTTGGAAAAAACGCTGCAAAAACGCAGCAAAAACGCAGGTATCATTATTTGCTGCATTTTTTGTGCAGAAAAATCATGGCCAGCAGGAAGTGATCTCACAGCCAAGAGCTTTGGGGTGTGGTTAGTGAGGTGTCCACAGTGACAGCGAGTTATTGTGAGGTAGTGAGGTATCCTGATAGTGATCTATCGTGTATGCTCATGTGCTGTTATGTACATGTTCATATGTTGTGCATGTGTATGTTTGTAAGCTTCTTTGTCATGAATGTTGGCTTCATTTCATCTTGCATTTGTTAATTACTTTTTCATTTATTTTTGCAAGGTGGAAACAATGACTGTAATTTGGGATGTAGCTTGCCCAAACTACAGTGATCGTTAAAAAGCATCGTCAGGAAGCAGTTACTTTTTTTTCTCTGGGGCACGCAACTTTATTACCATGCACAAAGAGACAAAAAACACACACCAAAAACGCACCTAAACCTTCGTTTTTGACGCAGCTTCTTTCCTGCCAAGATGATCATGTTTTGCTGCAGAAAAAAAACGCAAAGACACAAAAGAGCACAACGAGGTCAAAAACACTCTGTTGTAAAAAAAAAATCACAGTAATAAGCAAGTGCTAGTCAAAATATGGAAAAAAGCAGGGTATTTAGTTGATACTTTTTTTGCAAAAATATGCATACTCAGCTGCTCCACCAATCGTCAAGGTATACCCATATAGAGCAGTCCTAACTAATGTATATAATCCCTATCTGATGTATTTAATAACCTGATCATCTGTATAGTACCTGTATAAGCAGGGTTCAGAGAGGGAATATCCATGTGGACATGCTGGATGGAACAGCTTTAGTGCAAATGACCAACAAAGGAGTGGTGGACTCCCCAGTCTTGTAGAAACAAGAGAACAATTATAGAACCAGAAACACATGGGCTACTTGCACATTGAACAAGTCTGTAGGAACATGTAAACACACCACCAAGAAACTTGAAGACACAAAAGAGCACATCGAAGTCAAAAACACTCTGTTGTAAAAAAAAAATCACAGTAATAAGCAAGTGCTAGTCAAAAGATGGAAAAAACAGGGTATTTAGTTGATACTGTTTTTGCAAAAAATGTATACTAAGCTGCTCCACCAATCGTCAAGGTATACCCATATAGAGCAGTCCTACCTAATGTATATAATCCCTATCTGATGTATTTAATAACCTGATCATCTGTATAGTACCTGTATAAGCAGGGTTCAGAGAGGGAATATCCATGTGGACATGCAGGATGGAACAGCTTAAATGCAAATGACCCATAAGGAGTGGTGGACTCCCCAGTCTTGTAGAAACAAGAGAACAATTATAGAACCAGAAAACCATGGGCTACTTGCACATTGAACAAGTCTGTAGGAACATGTTCACACCACCAAAAAACTTGAAGACACAAAAGAGCACAGCGAGGTCAAAAACACTGTTGAAAAAAAAAATTGCAGCAAAAAAGCCCTGTGTGAACTTACCCTTAATGGTTGGTAGGGAATCAAATACTCATTTCTCACTGCAAAATGCAAATAAATTTATATAATTTATACAATGTGATTTTCTGGATTTTATTTTTGATATTCTATCTCTCAATGTTAAAATGAACATACCCTTAAAATTACAGACTGTTCATGTCTTTGTCAGTGGGCAAACTTACAAAATCAGCAAGGGGTCAAATACTTAATTCCCCTACTGTATATAGGAGCTATGGCCACTCTCCTACCTGCTCCCTCATATATAGGAGCTATGGCCGCTCTCCTACCTGCTCCCTCATATATAGGAGCTATGGCCGCTCTCCTACCTGCTCCCTCATATATAGGAGCTATGGCCGCTCTCATACCTGCTCCCTCATATATAGGAGCTATGGCCGCTCTCCTACCTGCTCCCTCATATATAGGAGCTATGGCCGCTCTCATACCTGCTCCCTCATATATAGGAGCTATGGCCGCTCTCCTACCTGCTCCCTCATATATAGGAGCTATGGCCGCTCTCATACCTGCTCCCTCATATATAGGAGCTATGGCCGCTCTCCTACCTGCTCCCTCATATATAGGAGCTATGGCCGCTCTCCTACCTGCTCCCTCATATATAGGAGCTATGGCCCCTCTCATACCTGCTTCCTCATATATAGGAGCTATGGCCGCTCTCCTACCTGCTCCCTCATATATAGGAGCTATGGCCGCTCTCCTACCTGCTCCCTCATATATAGGAGCTATGGCCGCTCTCCTACCTGCTCCCTCATATATAGGAGCTATGGCCGCTCTCCTACCTGCTCCCTCATATATAGGAGCTATGGCCGCTCTCCTACCTGCTCTGTCAAATATAGGAGCTATGGCCGCTCTCCTACCTGCTCCCTCATATATAGGAGCTTTGGCCGCTCTCCTACCTGCTCCCTCATATATAGGAACTATGGCCGCTCTCCTACCTGCTCCCTCATATATAGGAGCTATGGCCGCTCTCCTACCTGCTCCCTCATATATAGGAGCTATGGCCGCTCTCCTACCTGCTCCCTCATATATAGGAGCTATGGCCCCTCTCATACCTGCTCCCTCATATATAGGAGCTCTGGCCGCTCTCCTACCTGCTCCCTCATATATAGGAGCTATGGCCGCTCTCCTACCTGCTCCCTCATATATAGGAGCTATGGCCCCTCTCATACCTGCTCCCTCATATATAGGAGCTATGGCCGCTCTCCTACCTGCTCCCTCATATATAGGAGCTATGGCCGCTCTCCTACCTGCTCCCTCATATATAGGAGCTATGGCCCCTCTCATACCTGCTCCCTCATATATAGGAGCTATGGCCCCTCTCATACCTGCTCTGTCAAATATAGGAGCTATGGCCGCTCTCCTACCTGCTCCCTCATATATAGGAGCTTTGGCCGCTCTCCTACCTGCTCCCTCATATATAGGAGCTATGGCCCCTCTCATACCTGCTCCCTCATATATAGGAGCTATGGCCGCTCTCCTACCTGCTCCCTCATATATAGGAGCTCTGGCCGCTCTCCTACCTGCTCCCTCATATATAGGAGCTATGGCCGCTCTCCTACCTGCTCTGTCAAATATAGGAGCTATGGCCGCTCTCCTACCTGCTCCCTCATATATAGGAGCTTTGGCCACTCTCCTACCTGCTCCCTCATATATAGGAGCTATGGCCGCTCTCCTACCTGCTCCCTCATATATAGGAGCTATGGCCGCTCTCCTACCTGCTCCCTCATATATAGGAGCTATGGCCCCTCTCATACCTGCTTCCTCATATATAGGAGCTATGGCCGCTCTCCTACCTGCTCCCTCATATATAGGAGCTTTGGCCACTCTCCTACCTGCTCCCTCATATATAGGAGCTATGGCCGCTCTCCTACCTGCTCCCTCATATATAGGAGCTATGGCCGCTCTCATACCTGCTCCCTCATATATAGGAGCTATGGCCGCTCTCCTACCTGCTCTGTCAAATATAGGAGCTATGGCCGCTCTCCTACCTGCTCCCTCATATATAGGAGCTGTGGCCGCTCTCCTACCTGCTCCCTCATATATAGGAGCTATGGCCGCTCTCCTACCTGCTCCCTCATATATAGGAGCTATGGCCCCTCTCATACCTGCTTCCTCATATATAGGAGCTATGGCCGCTCTCCTACCTGCTCCCTCATATATAGGAGCTATGGCCGCTCTCCTACCTGCTCCCTCATATATAGGAGCTATGGCCCCTCTCATACCTGCTTCCTCATATATAGGAGCTATGGCCGCTCTCCTACCTGCTCCCTCATATATAGGAGCTTTGGCCACTCTCCTACCTGCTCCCTCATATATAGGAGCTATGGCCGCTCTCCTACCTGCTCCCTCATATATAGGAGCTATGGCCGCTCTCATACCTGCTCCCTCATATATAGGAGCTATGGCCGCTCTCCTACCTGCTCTGTCAAATATAGGAGCTATGGCCGCTCTCCTACCTGCTCCCTCATATATAGGAGCTTTGGCCACTCTCCTACCTGCTCCCTCATATATAGGAGCTATGGCCGCTCTCCTACCTGCTCCCTCATATATAGGAGCTATGGCCGCTCTCCTACCTGCTCCCTCATATATAGGAGCTATGGCCCCTCTCATACCTGCTTCCTCATATATAGGAGCTATGGCCGCTCTCCTACCTGCTCCCTCATATATAGGAGCTTTGGCCACTCTCCTACCTGCTCCCTCATATATAGGAGCTATGGCCGCTCTCCTACCTGCTCCCTCATATATAGGAGCTATGGCCGCTCTCATACCTGCTCCCTCATATATAGGAGCTATGGCCGCTCTCCTACCTGCTCTGTCAAATATAGGAGCTATGGCCGCTCTCCTACCTGCTCCCTCATATATAGGAGCTGTGGCCGCTCTCCTACCTCCTACCTTTTTTTCATATAAAACTGCATGGTCATCAGCCAGTGTGTTTAAGTGCAATAATCAAGTACAGTTTATCATGTGCATGGAGGGTGTGGACAGATGAATAGTGTTTAGAAGGAGGGAACAGGGAAGAGTTAGGTTAGTGAGTTGATAGGCTTGTTTATAGAGATGTGTTTTTAAAGCACACTTAAAGGGAACCTGTCACCCCGTTTTTTCAGTATGAGATAAAAATACCGTTAAATAGGGCCTGAGCTGTGCTTTACAATAGTGTATCTTTTGTCCTCTGATTCCCCACCTATGCTGCCGAAATACCTTACTAAAGTCGCCGTTTTTGCCTGTCAATCACGCTGGTCAAATGGGCGTGGTTAAATCCATGTTTCTCCCCCCGCTCCTCGGCGTGTCTGACGTAAATTCGATCTGTGAATCGCACAGATCGCGCTCTTTTTTGGCAGTTGCGCAGTGCATTCTGCTCTTGCGCATTATGCTTTGCCCAACTGTGGGCATAGCATACAGCACATCACCGCGCATGTTGATACTGTCTATCCAATAATAGCAGTATATAGAGAGAAGAGTCCTTGGATTGAGCCCTGAGGAACCCAGATAGTAAGGGGACGAGGAGAGGAGTAAGAGCCTGCAAAACACATTGAAGAAGCAGTCAGAGGAGAACCAGGAGAGCGTGGTGTCCTTGACACCGATAGAGTGGAGCATAGTGAGTAGGAGGTGATGATCCACAGTGTCGAATGTAGCAGAGAGATCCAGGAGAATCAGCAGGGAGCAGGGATTTAGGGGCAGCATGGTGGCTCAGTGGTTAGCATTGCAGCGCTGGTGTCCCACCAAGGACACCATCTGCAAGGAGTTTGTATGTTCTCCCCATGTTTTTGTGGGTTTCCTCCGGGTTCTCTGGTTTCCTCCTACATTCCAAACACATACTGATAGGGAATCTAGATTGTGAGCCCCAATGTGGACAGCAATGATAATGTATGTACAGAGCCATGAAATAAGATAGCGCTATAAAAGCAAAACATAGTAAAAAAATAGATTTAGCTGTTAATAGATTGTTAGAGATTTTAGTGAGGGCAGTTTCGTTAGAGTGAAAAGAGTATAAACCAGATTGTAGAGGGTCAAGAAGAGAGTGATCTGAGAGACAGCGGATTAGGCGGGAGTGGACAAAGTGTTCCAGGAGTTTAGATATGAAGGAAAGATTAGAGACAGGTCTATTGTTAGCAGCATCATTCTGGTTGAGGGATGTTTTTTTAAGTAATGAGGTTATGACATGTTTAAATGAGGAGGGAAAGATACCAGAAGAAAGAGAAAGGTTAAATATTTTAGCTAGGTGTGTGGTGACAGCCAGTGAGAGAGACTTCAGGCGATGTGAGGGAATGGAGTCAATGTTGCAGGTTGTAGTCCGAGAGGAAGCGAGAAGCCGGGTAACTTGTTCTTCTGTAACAGGCTCAAAAATGGCAAGTGAGCTTGAAGTATGGCAGGGAAGGGGATCCAGACTCTGACGAGATTGGGCAGAAGTGTCCTGATGGATATGGTTGATTTTTTTTCTAGTTCCTCACCACTGAGGTTCATGATGAGGCCCTGTGCTTTAGGGCTCAGGAGGGAGTTTAGGCTTTCAAAAGTGGTTTTGGATTGTTTGCTAGTGAAGTGATGAGGGCGGTGAAGTGCAGAGTTATAAGTTCTGAGCACAACCTCCTAATGGCAGAACATAATAAGAACATCACTTTGTGCATTTATAAACCACTTCTATGGACTGAATTCTCATGTTGATTATCTGCAAAGGGAAATATTAAACCCTAGATAAAAATAAAATAAGCAAATGCCCTGCAGTGAATAAATAGCAATACTGCATGAAAATAATATGAGGCACTTAGTTTACATAATTTTGATTAAAAGTACCTAAAAGCCATCCTACCACGTCACGGTGACCCTACTCGGGATGGTCCTAACCTCTAGTATTAAAACCTCACCATTTGTCAAGTGATGTAAACTGTGAATAAGAGCTGAGAAGGACTGAAACCCCGACAAATGGACACCCAGCCATGGGGAACTACCTGAATGTAATGTCCAGCTCAAAGAAAAGGGAGGCCACACCCTTATGTGCAATGAGCGTAAAAAATGGAACAAAAAATTATGTTTTTTACATTTTCTGTCAAAATTATGTTAAGCAATAACCCTATATTATTATCATGCACTATTGCTATTTATTTATTACATGTAAGTACTTTTTTTCATCTTGGGTTTTCTCTGTTTAGTAGCCAGTGTGAACATTCACCTAGATGCTGCATGCACACAAACTTATATTTCAGTTCATCTCTTTAGGTTTTTGTTAGCAACGCGCACACAGAATAAGATATGCTACATCTTGAAGTCACGTGCACTACAATACTGGGGCATTACATGTACATCGTCTATTGACAGTGAGCTGCTTATCACAGGAGAGGGCGGAGTTGGACTAAAAGTCACTGTGCACATCAGACCTGACAAAGATAATCACCAGGTGATAAAACCTTCACTGTATGTAAAAGAACAGCACACAACCTGACATGTGACACATCATTGCATTCATTGTTTTAACCCCTACCTCATGCTGTACTCAGATTACATAGAAAAAACCTGCGTCTACGTGTTTCGAGGTGATCATACCTCTTCTTCAGGACAAACCACAGAGCAGGTTTTATATCCATTTCACCTCCAAGTTTGCCTACTATCTGCTTGGTGGGTCGGCAGCAGCCATCTTTGTTTAAGAGCTAATATAGAGGTTGTGCCTTTCGCAAATCCCCCCAAGTGAACAAATCCCGTTTTACTCTTTCCTTTGTAATCTGGATAAGACCCTATTGCGCTTATTGTTATTCCAGTTTTTATCTAAATACATTGCAAAGGTCTTTTATGAATTCATGGGGGTCACAATATGTGAGAAATGTGAAAAATAAATATAAAGCAGGTAAATATATAGATCATAAAAAAAGTTGTTGCCAATCCAAATTGCTGTTACGAACCCGGCCCCCCATCTGGAAAAAAAAGTGTGGCATGTATAAAAATACTGGTTACGGAGAGAGGAACACAATGTAAAACCTATGTTTTTCAGTGGTTCTTTGTGGTTCTAAAATAAATAAAAAAAATATGAAACACAGATGCTTATTTCATTTATTTTCCTTTAGTATATTACCCCCATAAAGTAGAAGAAGAGCGTGTGAATATAACATATAAATTACACCTTATGTATCATGAGAAAAAAAAACGCAAAAATTATTTGAATATCCGAAACTAGACATTTATTTTTACAGCTCTATAAATCACATGTGCGAAAAACAACAAAAATGGGTCTGGCCAGGAGCAGTGGTAAGCGGAGCGGTCTTGGGCTCGGTGCTGTGTATTGTACAGTATATACTGTGTGACCGTAGAAGCCCAGAGCCACTGTATATAGCAATATGTCACGTTATTATTAGCCGCAATCTGGAGATGTCATCTGTGGACGTTCGGGTGTCTCCCGTGTCACATAATCAGGGACAGAAGCTGATGAACATGATTGCTTGCCGTGATTTCTGCTCTAGAACCTCATATCTCGCGGCTGCCCGCTGCTGCTATTTATCTATCACCTGTCATTCAGTCCTGACATTTCCCAGTCCTCTCACCACCAGTTTACCTCCTGCGGTTTGCATTATCATCGTACAATAAAGGTAAATGGTTTGAGGGGTGAGCAGCTCTGCACAGTGGCAGCAATTCAGATGTTCATCCTATGATCTAGCGCACAGCCATCTGTGTAGTGTACATCCCCAAAAAGCTGCATAAAATATAGCTATATGCAAACTAGGCAGGCACACAGTTCTTTCATACAACCATCTCCATTAAACACGTTTCTGATACCCTCACAACCTACAGTACACACCATAGTAAATGTTGCCCCCCAATCTCTGATATTGCGCTCTATCTTTCTATGCCAAATGTCTCTTCATAGAAGAAGAGGGCTCGAGCTCTAGTACCACATAAGAGTCGATATCCACCCTTTTACAAGCCTTGCTACATGACATAGGATTAAGTCAAATCAGACACTATTTACAGACACGTGTTTCGGGGCGTTTGCCCCTCATAAGTGCAAAGCAAAAGATCTGACTTGGTTAAAGCTAAGTTCACATGTCCAGTAATCATCTTCTAGAACGGATCCAGGAGCAATCCGTCGACAAAAATGTTGTGAAGATACAACTATTATGTCAAGCTGATGAAAACTTTTCAACTGGATCCGTTTTTTTTTTGCCATTGAAGTCTATGGAAAACAGATCCATTAAATAACCAACATCCTTTTTCTCACATTTGAAAAGGATCCGATTTTACTTACTGGAGGTGGAAAAATAAATATTTGATATTTACTGCTGGACAGGTAAAATTCCAAGTAATCACTTGAAACTGATCTAGTATGTAAAAAGCAGATCCTTTTGAAACAGGAGAAAAACTGATGGCTATTTAATTGATCCATTTTCCATAGACTTCACTGTTAAAAAAAAATGGATCCAGTTGAAATCAGTTTTTAGCAGGAGGACGAAATAGTTGTGTCTTCACAACCTTTTTGTCAACGGGTTGCCCGTTTTATTGGACATGTGAAGATAGCGTAAGAGAGGGGCATCTGACGGAGGGTTTGCCCATCACTAATGATCTCTCCCAGCTGCATGCACTGTACATTACACACTATACGCAGCGCATATTGCACTACCGCCATATGGCGTCTTACTATATAGGTCGCTCAGTCACATGTAAGGCCATAAGAAATGTTGGAGGAGTTTGAAGGTTTGTCATTGTCACCACTCCAGACATGGCGTATTCTCCTGGAAATAACAATTCTGGAGCATCTTTCCCTATGACTCCGCATTGGAATCTGGGCATAATCCCAATGATCCGGTGTTGGATTGGACTAGTATAAGTGTAATATTTCCAATACATGTGTGATATGTGTGACATTTCCGAACATATTATAGACCTTTAAATATAAATTGGTTTTAGCTTCTCAAGTGTCCTCATTGTAATCCCAGCAGGCGACACATAACAGAAAAATTAGGAATAATTAGTGGCTTCAGTGCCCGCTCATGGGATCTCCGGTCACTAATGACTCTGGCTATGCGGAGAATAAGGCCCTTTGTTTGTGTTTGGTAGGAAACACTTTCCGCTGATAATAGGCTGCTGGAGAGCCGTGCGGCCTTTGATACACACTCACAATCGCCTTGTTAATGGAAGTCATAGATTACAGGCCTCGGCTCTGGGAAGGAGCATTTTTAGACAGGGTTTAAGTATTTATACTCGGCTGTAGCCAAATGTGACTTTACAGACATTGATGAGAAATTGCGTCTAGCAGGAGAGAACCTCGGACTCGGAGGCGCTGCACATTAAATGTTACTGAGCTCCATAAACAGCAGTTTTCTAATATATCATTATGATGCAGCGCAGCCTGCACAGCCCCAGTCATGGTAATGTGGGCCGTGATTTTACAGTAGTCCGGTGTCTGCAAATAGCAAACCTATTGAGTGGGAAAAAGCTGCTAATAATAATGATTTGTCATTATTAAAGTGCTTGTCCAATGGCAGTCACTTTGTACTCTCACGAACGGTCAGACCGGTTATAAAACTACAGGTGGTCGACTACTTCAGACTGCAGTACAGGATTGGAAAGACATGGCTGCTTTCTTCCCAAAATACTCCCTCAATTGTCAGTAGATTGTGTCTGGAATTGCTGTTCAGCTTCAATGGAGTAATCTGGCTGCAATACCACGCCCAACCTGTAGACAGGTGTGTCGCTGTTTTAGGAAGAAACCTGCCATGTTTTTCTAACTCTGACCAACTCCATCGGGGCATCTGATGACTCACAGCCATTCTTCCTGACTCCACCATAAACCTGCATGCTCAACTTGGCTAAGGGTGCTTTTAAAGGGGACTTGCCTGCAGGTTTTTAGACCTTAAACTAACATCATCTACAAGTATGTAAGGGTACGTGAACCTGCTGCGGAATACTCTGCGGATTTTTCCGGACTGATTTTGGTAAATCCGCAGGTAAACCGCACTGCGGAATTACCGTGGATTTACTGCAATTTTTTTGCGGATTTTGTGCGGATTCCACCTGCGGTTTTACACCTGTGTATTCCTATTATGGAGCAGGTGTAAACCGCTGTGGAATCCGCACTAATAATTGACATATCGCGGAATAAACAATGCTACGTTTCCGCGTGTTTTTTTCCACACCATGTGCACTGCGGATTTGGTTTCCATAGGTTTACATGGTACTGTAAACTCAGGGAAAACTGCTGCGAATCCGCAGCGGCCGATCCGCTGCGGATCCGCAGCAAAATCCGCAACTTATGCACATACCCTCAAGCACCTATAATGAGGATGACATCCATGCGTTTTGTATTATGTGTTTCTCAGTTTTCTCTAAATCCATTGGTGAATGTTTATCCTAATGGCCTTACAAGTGCAGAGGGTTTGGCCTGGACTTACAGCCCTCTGGACTCTCTCCCTCTTACCTTCTCCCACCATTGGCCCCCTGTCAGTGGGGAAGCATTCAGCATGTTTTTAGACCCTAAACTATGTAAAGAATCTAAAATTCCGATTATGTCTATTACCATTATATTATAAGTCTGTTTCTAGAAATATGTCTACAACTGTTTCTGCCAGTGAGCTGACAAGTGCAGGGGTTTGGCCTCCACATACAGCTCCTTGGACTCTCTCCCTCTTTCTCCTCCCACCGCCGGCCTCCTGTCAGTGATTGACAGTGCACTCTTCGCAGTGACCTGCTCTTCTGCCCGAGACCTCATGCAGGGGCCGTCATTATGGGGGCAGTACATATACAGCAAAGTCCTGACCATATAACGAGAGTATCAGTCTGCGCATGTGCCTGGGGATGATGGCCCCTATACAAGAACTCGGGCAGGGGAGCAGGTCACGGAGAAGAGTGCACTGTCAATCACTTACAGGAGGCCGGCGGTGGGAGGAGAAAGAGGGAGAGAGGCTAAAGAGCTGTAAGCGGAGGCCAAACCCCTGCACTTGTCAGCTCACTGGCATAAACAGTTGTAGTTGTATTTCTAGAAACGGACTGATAATATAAAGACATAATCAACATTTTAGATTCTTTACATAGATGATGTTAGTTTAGAGTCTAATAACCTGCCGAATGGTTCCCCTTAAGGGCAATAAGCGGTTTCCAGTCTCTTTCCCAGCAGTGTATCTCTTTCAGGAAGAAAGGAATAAGCATATTGAAATAAAAAGAGTCCAATCCTTGTTTGCCCTGAGATCTGAGGTTAGTGGCCAGTCTGGAGACTCCCATATATACAATAAAGACAGCTGAAGTAGACGAGGCCAGCTGAAATTTACCTAATGTGTATGGCTACCATGAGTTACACGAGGGTCCGTCCTCTGAGATTTGCTCCATTGCTGGGAATGAGGGTCCTTGAATCATTGTGTACTGTACTTTTCCATAGAGATGAATTGGAGCAGAAGAAACTGTAGAGGCTGCGCATGGTCATGTCCTATAATTGGGGATATGAGATGTCCTATTCTTAAAATTGGGAAGATCTGGATTAGACAAATGCACACAGACAGGGCAGCATTTAGGAACAAGATGGAGTGAAGGTGATGGTAGCGCTCATCTGCAAGGATTGTGTAAGGAGGACACAACACATTTAGAGCCTGATGTGCCGTATGTGCATCTCTGTGGTTGGTGGACAGTATCATTCAGATAGCAGTTTGTCAAAGCGGAGAGTATCACGATGTGTGAGCTGTGCTCACGGAAAGGATGAGATCTGGAGAGTATATGCAAGTTTTTAATTCATCCCAACGCGTTTTGGCACTGGACCGGCACCTTTCTCAAGGTAGAAAACTAAGTGAACAACTTGAGAAATGTGAGAAAGGTGCTGAAACGCATAAGTATGAAATACCTTGCTTATACCTTCCGGATGTTATCCTTTCTTTGAGTGCAGCCCACACATTGTGCTGTATTTAAAAATAACAGAAAACAGGCGTAATACTAAGATCTGCCTGATTAATGGTGTGGTCGCAAATCCCTTATAATGATAATAATACTAAGACTCATCATCATTGAAAAAAAAGGGTGTTTGGATCATCAGCATAACAATACTCAAGGAAAGAGTAATGGAAAAGACTGAAAATGTCAAGGCCCAAAAATCAAAACTCAAAGACTTCTGGCACAAAATCCTGCAGCTGTGGTACGAGCAGTCATCGGCACACTGGGTGCTGTACCCAAAAATCTGCAGAAGCACTTACAACTCAATGTTGCCAAAAATCACCATCAGTCATTTGTAGAAAGCAGCTCTACTTGGATCTGCACACATCCTTCACCGACACATCCCATTATCCGAGGTTCATGGAAGACCTCAATTTGTAATGAAATCCAGAACCTACTTGTGATCTGACAAGTGTGATTTAGAAATAATAATAATAATAATAATAATACAGTATATGCAGAGGCAGATTTAGTTTGCTATTCTCTCCTCCCCTTCCAGTAACATGCCACAAACTTTTCGTAATTTTCCCATTCATGTTCAGTGAAATAATACAACCCCTGCTTAACTGGGAGAAACAGGAAGAAAAGCAGGAATCATGTGACCATAAGTATGAAAATCGCATATGAGTGGTGTAAGGCAGCGGCTTTCATGACCGAGCAGTAATAAGGCAGTGACCCAACACAGTTCAACGCAAATGTCTTTTAATTTGGTAACTTATGAAAATAAACTCAAACGTTATCCTCCGATTTGCAGCCCGATCGTCACTAACAGTCTATATCATTCCATTGCTATGGGCGGCCGCACCACCGTGTAACTCGTGGGTGCAGCAATGGCTTTGCTCTCTCTGGCTCTGACCTGTTTTCCGTCTCCAACAGAACTGACTTACACAGAGCTTCTGCTCTGTTGCTTGCAAAGCCAAATACTGGTGCACCCAAACCTTAACTGAAAGTTTAAATGGGAATTGTGGACATGGGCCACTACCAAGAGTGGAGGGAGAGATCCATCCCATTACCATCCTGTAGATCTCTCCAATATAAGGCTACTTTCACACTAGCGTTAACTGCAATCCGTCACAATGCGTCGTTTTGCCGAAAAAACGCATCCTGCAAAAGTGCTTGCAGGATGCATTTTTTCCCCATAGACTTGTATTGGCGACGCATTGCGACGGATTGCCACACGTCGCATCCGTCGTGCGACAGATGCGTCGTGCTTTGGCGGACCGTCGGCACAAAAAAACGCTACATGTAACGTTTTTTGCAGCTGACGGACCGCTTTTTCCGACCGCGCATGCGCGGCCGGAACTCCTCCCCCTCCTCCCCGGACTTCACAATGGGGCAGCGGATGTGATGAAAATCTGCATCCGCTGCACCCGTTGTGCGGCGCTAACAACGCTAGCGTCGGTAACCTCGGCCCGACGCACTGCGACGGGCCGAGCCCGACGCTAGTGTGAAAGAAGCCTAAAAGCGCATGTCAAGTTTTCCTAATCTGACTTAGTCAAATAGCTTGATCAAGTCCACACTGTATTTTATCTTGCATTGTAATCACAGCTGTGGCAATAATTACAACTCTCCAGCGGGTTCAGTATGTTTCTTTGTACATCCTGGTAGACATGTAACCACCCTCGTATATGATTCCCCTCACTGCCTCACAGTTGTCATGTGATGACTGCTGGAACCAGCAAGCACAGCCGAATGCTGACAGTAAGTATATTACACGCTGTTAGGATTCAGCATGCTACAGTGCTTAATGCTATATTTAAAGGATTTTCCAGGTTTGTGATGAAAGTCTAGTCATTTTATGACTGCAGACTTCTGAATTATCACAGTGTGCGCTGCACTCTTTCAGGATTCTTCCTTGCCGGCAGCAAGATTGGACGATCATATAAGTGCAAGTATTCAATTTGCATACCTCCGAACACGTTCTGACAAGACATGTCCAGCATCACTTACTTCAACTGTATTTAGCTAGGCAGCACATGTCTAGTCAGGACGAAAGACGTCCCCCTATAACCGTCAGCACTAGAGAATCCTGACAACATGCAAAGCTTGTGCTGTGAGAATTCAGAAGTGTGCAGTCACATAGAGAGATTGCAGACTTTCATTGCAAACTTGGACAACCCCTTTAATTCCCCTAACATAAATAAAAACGTAATAACCCTTGTCAGATGGCGCAACACTTTATTAACATAGCCATATATCACGTTATCTTACAAGTTATGGATTATACATGTGTACAGGATCAGAACCAATAACAGCACAAGATTCCATCACCAGAACTCCAATAGTGCAGAAATACATCACTAGAACCCCAATCAGCACAGAAAACGTATTATGATAAACAACATCATTATAGAAACACAGCTACACAACCCCCATAAGTACAAAAATACATCACCATAACCACCGTCAGTAGATGAATACATGACCAGAAGCAACATTAGTACATGAAAAAAATCCAAAGAGCCACCATCAGTACATGAGCACATCATCAGAACCATCATCAATAGATGAATACATCATCAGAACCACCATTAGTACATGAATAAATCACCAGAATCACCATCAGTACACAAATAGATTACCAGGACCACCATCTGTACATGAATTCAGCACCAGAACCACCATCAATATATGGTACATCAACTTTAATGTCAAGTCAGCCTCTTTCTTTTCTTCTTCAACTTGTCCTGATTCCATGATGACTTTTCACATCCACAGCATATTTACACCCTCGTTCTCCATACAGTCTACTCACACATTCACCTGCTCCCCATACTGTTTCCCACCCATTTTCCCCCTGCTCCTCATACTGTTTCCTCACATATTCAACACTGCCTACATTGTCTTACCACAGATCCCGTGTCCCACTCCTCATTCTGTCACTTCACACATTTCCCTCCCGCTCACCACACTGTCTCCTCACACATTACCCACTCGCTCACCATGCTGTTTACTCATACATCCTACTTCCCCATATGGTTTCTGCACCCATTCCCAACACCTTGCTCTTCATATTATTTCCTCCTAAACTGTCTATATAAATAATTCTGCTTCGTTCCCAATTACAATAAATCTTCAGTTTCTTCAACTCGACAGGAGTGCCTAATGTTCTTCGTGCTGTTGTGGCGCTGGAGAGTGATGTCAGCAGTGAGATCCAGATGACCAGATCACGCAGCTGATGATGTGCTGACTGAGAAGTACCAGCATATAAGGCCTCAATTGTACGCTAGCCTTAAAGACGTTTGTACAATTGATTGCTGGGAGACGGCGTGTCACACCTTCTCTTAGCTGGCTGTCAGCTTGACAATCGGCTCAGAGGATTCCTGAATTCCATTATGAGAAACATCTCACACCGTCCCATCAGATAGGGCTGCTACCGGGGGATATACAGTTGAAACCAGAAGTTTATATACATTATATAAAAAGACACATCTGCATGTTTTCTCAATATCTGACATGAAATGAGAATAAACCTTTCCCTTTTTAGGTCAGTTAGGATTACCATAATTATTAATATTTGCCAAATGCCAGAATAATGAGAGAGAGAATGTTTTAAGGCATTTTTATTACTTACTGCAAAGTCAAAAGTTTACATACATTTCATTAATATTTGGTACCATTGCCCTTAAACTGAATAACTTGGGTCAAACGTTTAGGATTTCTTTCCACAAACTTCTCACAATAGTTGGTTGGAATTTGGGCCCATTTCTCCTGATAAAACTGGTGTAACTGATCCAGGTTTGTAGATCACCTTACTCGCACCGGCCTTTTCAGCTTTGCCCATAAATTTTCAATAGGACTGAGATCAGGGCTTTGTGATGGCCACTCCAAAACATTGACTTTCTTATCCTTAAGCCACTTTGTTACCATTTTGGCAGTATGTTTTGTGTCATTGTCCATTTGGAAGACTCATTTCCACCCAAGCTTTAGCGTCCTGGCTGATGTCTTGAGATGTTTCTTCAGTATCGCCACATAATCTTCTTTTCTCATGATGCCATCTATGTTGTGAAGTGCACCGGTCCTTCCTGCAGCAAAACAACACAACAACATGATGCTGCCACCCCCATGTTTCACAGTTAGGATGGTGTTCTGAGGCTTCCAAGCATCTCCCTTTTTCCTCCGAATGTAACGATGGTCATTATGCCCAAAAAGTTCAATTTTAGTTTCATCAGACCACAGGACATGTCTCCAAAAATTGAGGTCTTTATTCCTGTCTGCATTTGCAAACATTAAACTGGCTTTTTTATGTTTATTTTGGAATAATTGCTTCTTCCTGGCAAAGTGGCGTTTCACTGTGGATATTGACACAATCTTACCAGCTGCCGCCATCATTTTCACAAGGTCCTTTGCTTTTGTCCTTGGGTTGATATGCACATGTCGGACAAAAGCACATTTATCTCTGGCACACAGAACCCATCAACATCCTGATGGATATGATGGCTGGACATTCCCATCTTGTTTGTTCTTGCATTTAATTGTTTGTACAGATGAATGAGGCACCTTCAGGAATCTTGAAATTGTACCCAAGGATGAGCCGGACTAGTGCAAGTCCACAACTGTGTTCCTGATATCTTCGCTGATTTCTTGAGACTTTCCCATGATGCTACACAAAGAAGCAGTGTGTTTCAGGTGTGTATTAAAATACATTCCCAGGTGTGTCTCTAATTATCTCAAATGTAGCCAAAAAAACTGAATCAGAAGCTTCCAAACACATGACATCATTATATGGGCGGGCCAGAATTGTTTAAAGGCATAATAATATAAGTGTATGTAAACTTTTGACTTTGCAGTAAGTAATAAAAATGCCTTAAAACATTCTCTCTCTCTCATTATTCTGGCATTTGTCAAATATTAATAATTATGGTAATCCTAATTGACCTAAAATGGGAAAGGTTTATTCTGATTTCATGTCAGATATTGAGAAAAACATGCAGATGTGTCTTTTTATATAGTGTATGTAAACTTCTGGTTTCAACTGTATGCTCTGCTTGGCCTTCTCGGATACACCCCTGATATATGAAGGGAGAGTATTTTAGACAGTGCCCTTACATTTTGATTAAATTACCTCTAAACTGTATGTAAATATTGATACTAATTCCATATTTCATACTAATCCACTATTATGTCAGTGATGGATCGCAATGGCTCTCTCAGCTAATCGTTTTTGATCTCACTGCCTGTGAAAGCTGAGGCAGGCTGTCTTCTGCCTCTTTGGACGTTACTTGACAGGAACAACTATGACTCGCTGGAGCCAACGAGAACTCATTTTTCAAGAAGGAAAAACATTGCAGTGAAATTATTAAATAAACCTGAGCACAAAAGTCTAAGGCGCCAACAAAACAAAGAAGATACGTGGCAGGATAGTCCGGTAGCCGGACGCAGGAAACCTGCATTCACCACAAAAAAGAAATGTATATATTATAGCTCATACTCCTGAATTTAACCAGTTTTGTAATATATACACAAATATACTATATATATTGCTAAATATAAAGTAGTAGAAAAAAAAATCAACACTTCTCATGCAATAGGTGCAAAGACCTCAAAATTATCACCAAAACCTCTTGTATATCCTCACGGCCTTGGTCCATCATTCAGTCCAGTCCTCTGTGACTGCCGGGCCAGGTCAGTCTTCTTTTTTGCACCTGTCCTGATACCCTGGGTACCTCTTGTACTCACTAGGTTCTGCAATATTATGATTTGGATGAAGGATAATGACTACATCACATCATAGAGTCTGGTTCTTACCAAGAGGTGTCTAGAATGTTGGGCATGGAAGTAAGGACATCCATGGTGGTTCCATCGCAACATTGGATGCCAGACTAGGGCACTGAAAATCTGTTTTTGCACAATTCTAATAAGCAATATAATAATACATAACATATATTCTTGACTTCTTTTACCTTAAATGCTAAAATGAAGTTGTGGTAATTCATAGATTGTACTCGTGGGTGATCAACAATTCCCATGAAGACCTTCCAAAAGCTTTGTCATTTTTTCTTCTAAATGGTTATGCCATCGTTTCACTAATTTGTTTCACCTTCTGTCCGACATTGCTTTTTTTCCCCTTGATCTTTCCTGTAAATGCATTAAGTGAAAAATGAGTAGTGCAACATTGTGTTGAAACTGTTATGAAGCTTTCCAAAGCATATTTATGTCTCTTTTTCATATTGTAGTTTATGCACCAGATCGGGGATTTATTAGGAGCAGTGGAAACAATTACTAGAAATGGGTAGATTAGCACAAATTGCCTTTTTGAACGTATCGTTGTGAAAGCTGCTATAATTGTAGTGTGGGTGGGGGTACTTTTTTGGCTAAATAGAGAAGCTTTTAAAATGAATCTATAAAATAATCCTACTTAATAAACAGGCAGGAACCGCTCAGCTTCTAGCAACTGAAATGTCTTCATGGCAGCTTCAGTAGACTGCGAGGCCTGAAGGTCATATTTTTCTCTAATTATTCCCAATGGACCTTTATTAAAGCAGAGATCATATTCCTTCTCATTCAGCCTTTAGAAGGTAAAATTAGATATGGCAATGGTTAAAGACTAGAGAAACCTAAGCATATTATAAAGCTTCTCTACTAACCGAACGTGAAATTATAGGTCCTTTATTTCATTTTCCATTTTACGTATAGTCAGTTTCTATAGGAAGAGACAATTGACAGTAAATGTTAGCAAACAGCCAGAAAATAATTTATTCAGGCTTTTAACATTATTCAGTCCCAGGGAAAGAACATTATAATGTTCCGTAAAACATATAAACTGCGACAGACAGAAAGGACAGAGATTTATATCCAATGTGAGCACAAAGTGCAAAGATCAATCTTCTCCTTACAGAATAAAGCTCCATGAGGTCTTGAGATGCAAAAAATAACATTGGCTTTCTTGAAGGAAATGTATATATATCCATATATTGCCTGAACCGCAATTTACTGATGTCACTTGGACATGAGAAACCTTTCATTAGAGCCACAGGAAAATGAGAAACCTCAATCTGAAAGCAAGCTAGCGTACGGGAAACTGCATGGGCGTGCTATGTGCAGAGGTCACAGTACAGGGAGCAGGAGCTAAGCTGCGGCCGTCGCCTGTTGTCACCGCTGAATCTGTGGTTACTCCTGGAGCTTTATATTAGAAGTAGAGAATGATGATAAAATCGATTCAAAATTGATCAGATTCACTATGAATTTTGGGGGAATTTCGAAGCAAATCTGAATAATTTTGAATCGATTTTCTCAACTCTACCTCTAATATAAAGCTACAGGAGAAACCACAGGATTCAGCGTTGACAATAGGCGACGGGTGCAGCTTAGTTCCTGCTACCAAATTCCCATGTACAAAGTTCAAAATCTCAAGATTTATAACAGTAACTTTAATTCTAGAAAATCACCAACACAGAAAAAGGCAGCCATTTTGCAGGATTCTGAGGGCTGTGAAGGGGTTAAAAGAACCAACAAACTCATTTAATTTCCTTCTCAGCTGTCTCTCAGCTACCCTTCCTTCTTCTTGTCACTCTAGTCTTCTGGCAGGCGCTACCACTAACTAGGCTCCAGGGCCGGCTCCAAGTTTTTGTGGGCCGGGGTGAAAGAGTCTCAGTGGGCCCCTTTAACACATACCACAATTCATGATGCCCAAATATAGCTCCATTCAGTATAATGGGCCCCATATATTGCTCCATTCAGTATAACGTGCCAAATGTATTGCTCTGTTCAGTAAAATAGGCCCCATTTATTGCTCCATTCAGTATAATGGGCCCCATATATTGCTCCATTCAGTATAACGTGCCAAATGTATTGCTCTGTTCAGTAAAATAGGCCCCATTTATTGCACCATTCAGTATAATGGGCCCAATATATTGTTTCATTCAGTATAATGAGCCCCATTTATTGCTCCCCACATTATAATGGGCCTCTTATATTGCTCCATTCAGTATAATGGGCCTCGTATAGTGCTCCATTCAGTATAATTGGCCCTATATATTGATCCATTCACTATAGTGGGTCCCATATATTGCTCCTTACATTAAAAATAAATTAATACCTGTCCCCGTTCTCTTCTGCTCCGGTCTCTGCAGCACATCTTCTGACCTTCTGCCCTCTGTGCTGAGTTGTCACAGAGTGGATGGCTCCCTCTCACATCATTGTTTTCAACTGTATCAGCATCCAGGATGCCAAACAAGTTGAAAGTATGATGCGGTGGGAGCCCGTTGCCAGCGCTGGTACCGAGCCCCACTGTGCCATGTGGCCTGCAATGGCAGTATGCTACTGGGTGGGTCGCCCGCCGTTTGTCCAGGCCTCCGGCACTTGCTCGGGTGCGCCGGGTGGTGATGCCAGCCCTGCTTGACCATATGTGGCCCAAAGAAGGCAGGGGAGCCTATTGGAAGAAAGAAAAGCGGCAGCATCTGGGCTCAGAAGAAATATGTATAAGAGTTTAAGACTTTTTTAACCTCTTCACTGCAGATTAAAATATATTAATTGCAAATCAAATATTCCTCCTGAAGTGAGTAAAAAATATTAGATTGTCATTTATTGAAAAAAAAAAATGATTCAATATCAAATGGCTGTGGGTGCAAAAAGTATGTCAATCTTACTGTAAAGCGCTGCGGAATATGTTAGCGCTATATAAAAATAAAGATTATTATTATTATTATTATTAGGATTAACAGATACTTAGGCCATGTTCACAATTTGCGGCGTCCCTCTGCGGGTTCTCCCGCAGCGGATTTGATAAATCTGCAGGGCAAATCAACTGCGGTTCTCCCTGCAGATTTATCGCGGTTTGTTCCGCGGTTTCCGCTGCGGGTTTCCACCTATACTATTGATGCTGCATATGCAGCAATATGCAGCATCAATAGTAATGTTAAAAATAATAAAAATTGGTTATACTCACCCTCTGATGTCCGGATCTCCTCGACGCTGCACCCGGCGGTCCGGTTCCAAAGATGCTGTGCGAGAAGGACCCTTCGTGACGTCACGGTCATGTGATCGCGACGTCACCGCAGGTCCTGGTCGCACAGCAACTCTGACTGGACGGCCGCGTGCAGCGCTGAGACTTCAGAGGGTGAGTATATCATGATTTTTTATTTTTATTCTTTTTTTCACCCCAAATATGGTTCCCAGGGCCTGGAGGAGAGTCTCCTCTCCTCCACCCCGGGTAGGAACCGCACATTATCCGCTTACTTCCCGCAACGTGGGCACAGCCCCATGCGGGAAGTAAGCGGTTCAATGTATTCCTATGGGTGCAGAATCGCAGCGATTCTGCACAAAGAAGTGACGTGCTGCGGGTTTTAAACCGCTGCGTTTCTGCGCGTTTTTTCCGGCAGCATGTGCACAGCGGTTTGCGGTTTCCATAGGGTTTACATGTAAATGGAAACGCTATGGAAACTGCTGCGGACCCGCAGCATCAAAATCGCGGCGGTTCCGCGGTAAAAACCGCAAAGTGTGAACCCAGCCTTAGAAGGTGAAACTAGTGTCTAGTGATTGCAGTCAATGGGAGGGATTATAGTCAGGAGTGAGTGGGCGACCTGTTTTATTTAAAGAACAGGGATCTACCAAACTCTAGACTTCACAATACATTTGTAGAAGTGTATCTTGACTTGAACAAAGAAGATTTCTGAAGACCTCAGAAGAGTTGTTGATGCTCATCTTAAAGGATACATACCTATTGACTAATCCATACGTGAAGAAATATGTCAGGGTGTACTACACATAACTTGCCAATATAGTGCATAAATAATCTCAACAATAATACAAAAAAATTGTATTTATACCAACTACTACATTTCGCACATCTATGCCCGATGAGCGTTTCGCCACATTGCTTCATCAAAGAGCCGATCTAACAAAATATAATAGAACTCAAAAGACAATTTACAAATATATGTTAATAATAATAATACATTTCTGCTAGTATATTATTATTTTAGGTCTCTTTACAAGATTTTATACCAAAGCAAAAGTATATAATAATCTACTCACATCATCGCATCTTAACAGCAAGAATAAATGAGAAAAAAGCAATGCATCATAAATCAGCATGTTCCTATTTTTCTTTTCAGAAAGGCTTGCAAATAAAAGTAAACCCATCCTGAAAAAAGTCAAAACAGTGTATTGTGGGCATGATGGGGTTAAGTATATGTCTTGTGCAAAAAAATATTTTCCTCACCCCCTCCCAAGCATGGCAAATGTCTTAGGGTTGGTTCTTACATTCAATGTATGTTTTTGCATCCATTAGCAAATCCTATAACATTCTAAGAGACTGTGATGCCAAATCATTCTGACATGGATGTCTCAAAGAAGGTAGGATAGGGAAAACCCTATGGATGGTAAGGGAAAAAACAAGAGGCTAATTTTACACACAGCATTTATTACATTTTTAGTAGCTTCTTTTTCATAGCTTTTTGTCCCCGGCGCAATATGAGACTCAATACTATAAATAAAACTCATTTGGTTTTCTGGCACTTTAATAAAGTTTTTTAAGTCAGTAGAATTTTTTTAATCAAACAGCATTCTCGAGTTTTGGTGTTTTTCTCTGTTATTTTTGCTATAGGCTTATTCCAGAGCTTGTGCCACCAGATCCAAACCAATTGAAAGGCAATTGCTTAGGTTTGATTTGATTCGGCAGGGTTGATTGTGTAATTGTATTAGTTGGCCACTGTGCGGCACATCATTGTAATGAGGTGTCAAAAGGGGGCACTGTATAACAGAGGTGTCAAACTGCATTCCTCGAGGGCCGCAAACAGGTCATGTTTTCAGGATTTCCTTGTATTGCACAGGTGATAATTTAATCACCTGCACAGAATAATTCCAGCACCTTGTGCAGTACAAGGAAATCCTGAAAACATGACCTGTTTGCGGCCTTTGAGGAATGCAGTTTGACACCTCTGCTGTACAATACACTAATTTAAGGCTAGCCTTGATAGATTGACAGTCAGTGTTCAAGCGCCATTCCCCGTACACCTGACATAGCTGTTGGCTGCAAACTCATTAAGCTCAAATCTATCCATCCCAACTTCTACAAACATAAGAGTGCTTGTCTCAGCCGAATACTTATGTGGTCTCCGTGGGGAGACAGGGGTAAGCCACTCCTCTAAGAGAGCAAAAGGATTGGGATCTTGGTTTCAAACTGCCTGATTCTGGTCTTCCCCAACATAATTTGAGAGAAGAGACTTAGGAGGCATCAATGATTCTTGTCTTCCCCAATATAATTTGTGAGATGAGACTTAGGAGGCATCGATGATTCTTGTCTTCCCCAACATAATTTGTGAGATGAGACTCGGGAGGCATCAATGATTCTGGGCTTCCACTGCAAGCCCGAGTATTACCAGGACAGAACCCTAGTCCCCTATAAAGGAGCTATGTTCCGTATTTGAGTGTATAGGTCCCCTGAGGAGTCGTAGCAAAGACAAAACGCGTCGGGGTGCACAGGGACAAATAGGGCTATTTTGTATAAGGGTCAGATGTGGACTGCCCTTGTAAGGACGGGAGTTTTGGGATCAGGGCCATACTAGCCTATACAGGGTGTATTAGGTCAAAACGGGATCCACTCCCTCTACGGAGCCTGGTTGCCTGGGGACAAAGAGGAGATGATCGATGCCTGCACGGCTGATGGGTGAGATCTTTCCTTTTTCCTGGATTTTTTTGTGTGTAGTGAACAACGCATGCAATCAGGCTAATAAGTCCATATAGAGACTGTGTTTAAACCCTTTTAACAAGAGCATCGTGTACGATGTCGGGATTGATAAATTCACGGTCTATAAAAATTTTTTGATTGGGCATCTAATCTAATCAGAATTTGTTATATTTAATATTTTATAGGGACTCTTGGTTATAAGAGGTATCTATATCCCTATGATATGTCTGTCCGGATGGACACTATAGTTGATAAGTGATATTTTAATGTGCACTTTATCACCTCTTTATTTTTTCTTTGGGTAGTTTTTAAAAATATATGATTAAAAGTTATATTTTATATCAGTTTCTCTTGGCTGGATACTGATTATGGGCTTCCCCAACATAATTTGTGAGATGAGACTTGGGATGCATCAATGATTCTGGTCTTCCCCAATATCATTTGTGAGATGAGACTTAGGAGGCATCGATGATTCTTGTCTTTCCCAACATAATTTGTGAGAAGAGACTTGGGAGGCATCGATGATTCTTGTCTTCCCCAATATAATTTGTGAGATGAGACTTGAGAGGCATCGATGATTCTTGTCTTCCCCAATATAATTTGTGAGATGAGACTTGAGAGGCATCGATGATTCTGGTCTTCCCCAATATAATTTGTGAGATGAGACTTGGGATGCATCAATGATTCTGGTCTTCCCCAATATCATTTGTGATATGAGACTTGGGAGGCATCAATGATTCTGGTCTTCCCTAACATAATTTGTGAGATGAGACTTGGGAGGCATCAATGATTCTGGTGTTCCCCAGCATAATTTGTGAGATGAGACTTGGGAGGCATTGATGATTCTGGTCTTCCCCAGCATAATTTGTGAGATGAGACTTCGGAGGCATCGATGATTCTGGTCTTCCCCAGCATAATTTGTCAGATGAGACTTGGGAGGCATCAATGATTCTGGTGTTCCCCAGCATAATTTGTGAGATGAGACTTGGGAGGCATTGATGATTCTGGTCTTCCCCAGCATAATTTGTGAGATGAGACTTCGGAGGCATCGATGATTCTGGTCTTCCCCAGCATAATTTGTCAGATGAGACTTGGGAGGCATCGATAGTCTGCCGATCTTGGCAACATCAGAGAAATCTACATAGGGACAAAAGTACATAACCATATTCTTTATACACCAAATTCACAAGTAGGTGCCAAAGAAAAATTTAGAAGTGACAGCAAAATTGATTTTAAAACTATAATAGTTTTTATTCAGTCAAATACAAAATCCATAAAAAACACCTACTTGTGAATTTGGTGTGTAAAGAATATGGTTATGTAGTCTATTCAGAAGTGAAGTGTTGCCCTTTGAATATGGGCTTACTAATCATTTAAAGACTGTTCTGTCTTGATAGGGACAAAAGTGCAAATGATCGGGCAGTACCAAAGGTAGAAGATGGGGTAAAAACAGTAGTAGCGCTCGCCTGGAGACTAAAGAAATATGGAAAATAGCTGCTGTTGCCCCGTGGCTGGAGAGAAGCAATCCACTGGATGTATATTTATATTATATTATTTTAATTTTAATATATACCTTAAAATTCCAACCTTTACAGTTAGAACAAAAAAGTAATTTTCTCCTAAAACAATACACAGAGCAAATATATAATAATGAACATAGGAGTGTCCTCCTTACTTTCAACTTGTCTACTCCTATTGTAGAGGCAATTTTTGCTTGCTGAAAGGAAATGTCTAAAAAAACCCAGCTAAATATTCCCTCTCTTGGGCATTACAGAATGACATATGCTAGCCATGGCTGTCTTCAGAAGTTTTACAAAACCTCAGCCTGCTGGCTTAACTGTATTCATACAAATGTTTCGGCTAATTAACAAGTCATTTGTGAGATTTTGTGTGGGTGTTTGTGTTCTTTTCTCCAGATTGTTTGCTTGTATGCTGAAAATTGCCAATGAAAATCATCACAAAATAGCCCAACAAAAGAAAAAGTATTTTCTCCGTTGGAGTTTTTCAGGTTTTATTGTGTAACGACATTGAAGCACTGCGGATTTATTTACACTGACAAATATTGAAAAAAACCCTCTGATGGACTTGTGCCCATGGGGTGTACCCCATAATTTGTTACATTGATTTGATTGCATTTCAGGATTCACGTTGCAGGCACTCAGGTGGTGGGTGGCAGGGGCGGATACAGACAGAAGAGGGCCCTGTGCAAAAACAGTATATGGGCCCCTCTTTTTGTATGTGATACGACCTGCCTGCTGATTTGAAGGTGAAAGTGGGCCCCTTTGCCTTTTGGGCCTCTGTGCGGGTGCACACTGATATGTCTGCCCCTGATGGGTGGCACATTGTAAAGGAAAAGCCCTTCAATGAAGTGTAACACAAATCTTAGTGTAACTCTTCTCTTTTCTGTTTTGCATTTGCCCCTATTTTATCTGTTTTTCACCTATTTTGTATTTGCGGCCAATTCTTCTTTTAATCTGAGCCTTTTTTAATCTATTTCATATGTTTGTGTTTGCCTGTTTGTTTCTCTATGTTTGTCATGGTTTGGGGTTTCCAGGTATTTTGGGCTGATTCATCAATTGGAACTTTAAAAAAAAAAAAATTGCATAATTTTGTGTAAATATGCTTCCGTAATCACCTCCGGTGATTGTATGTTCACTATTTTGCAAAATGCGCGACTTTATGCACAAGTCAAAAATTAAAGGAATTTTTTACTTTGCATAAAATGTATGAATTGCAAGAGAAAAATATTTAGAATTGAGAGTCCTCAGTGGTTGATACCTTTTAATGGCTAACTGAAAAGATGGTAACAAATTGCAAGCTTTCGAGACTACTCAGGTCCCTTCATCAGGCATATGTCTATGCCTGATGAAGAGGCCTAAGTAGTCTCGAAAGCTTGCAACTTGTTACCATCTTTTCAGTTAGCCATTAAAAGGTATCAACCACTGAGGACTCTCAATTCTAAATACTTTTCTATACACTGGCTAACACGGTACCACGATATATATCTTTCCTGTATCTGAATTGCAAGTGGAAGTTTGCCAACAAGTAACAATAAGGAAAAGCGATGAATCAGGGCCACCATTAGTCTCTTCCCGAGCATTTCTAAACAGGTGGAAATCATTTTTACTAAATAAAATCAGTTACAGAAACTTTTTTTCTAATTTGCTTATATTTACTGATGATATATTTTTATTGTATTTTGTACAAGATAATGATGGAAGCCACCCTGCCTAAGCAGAGCATATATTATTACTGTATTTTGTACGACATAATGATGGAAGCCACCCTGCCTAAGCAGAGCATATATTATTATTGTATTTTGTATACGATAATGATGGAATCCACCCTGCCTAAGCAGAGCATATATTATTATTGTATTTTGTACGACATAATGATGGAAGCCACCCTGCCTAAGCAGAGCATATATTATTATTGTATTTTGTACGAGATAATGATGGAAGCCACCCTGCCTAAGCATCTGCTCTGCTTTGTGAACAGTACTCAGAAAAGTGCAGCCACACGGACACAGGAGGCCCTTTGACTCGGAGATGAAGCATTGACTTACATGACGCAGTTTTGCGTGCATGCTCTACAGAGGTCACTGTGTGAGGAGGTGGAGGAGGCGAGCTGTGACCATCAGCTAATATCAAAGGTGGATTATTTTCTGCCTCCTGCTTTATAACTGTGGCCTTTTATTGCAGTGCTGCCTGTAATGATAATGAGATGGCTGACCAGAGGTGATCCGTAGAGAAGCTGAAGTGTCAGAATACTGTGAGGATCAGTGGCTAGAGAGGAAATTACATGATTTCAGGAGTTTTTTTTTTTAATATAAATAGTTTCATGGAAAAGTACAAAGATATCACTGTGTTTTTTTAAAGAGATATGCTAAACTAAACAAAAGGTAGGTTCCTGAGGACACATTATCTCCCTCGTTTCTAGATGTACCACTACAATCTGGTGTGCTCATGGTGGATAAGGGTACCGTCACACAGTGCCATTTCGATCGCTACGACGGTACGATTCGTGACGTTCCAGCGATATCGTTACGATATCGCTGTGTCTGACACGCAGCAGCGATCAGGGATCCTGCTGAGAATCGTATGTCGTAGCAGATCGTTTAGAACTTTCTTTCGTCACTGGATCTCCCGCTGTCATCGCTAGATCGGTGTGTGTGACACCGATCTAGCGATGTGATCTAGCGATGCGTTCGCTTGTAACCAGGGTAAACATCAGGTAACTAAGCGCAGGGCCGCGCTTAGTAACCCGATGTTTACCCTGGTTACAAGCGTAAAACTAAAAAAAAAAAACAACACATACTTACATTCTGGTGTCCGTCAGGTCCCTTGCCGTCTGCTTCCCGCACTGTGACTGCCGGCCGTAAAGTGAAAGCAGAGCACAGCGGTGACGTGTGCTTTCACTTTCACTTTACGGCCGGCAGTCACTGAGTGCGGGAAGCAGAGACGGCAAGGGACCTGACGGACACCAGAATGTAAGTATGTGCTGTTTGTTTTTTTTTACGCTGGTAACCAGGGTAAACATCGGGTTACTAAGCGCGGTCCTGCGCTTAGTAACCCGATGTTTACCCTGGTTACCCGGGGACCTCGGCATCGTTGGTCGCTGGAGAGCTGTCTGTGTGACAGCTCCCCAGCGACCACACTACGATTTACCTACGATCACGGCCAGGTCATATCGCTGGTCGTGATCGTAGGTAAATCGTACAGTGTGACGGTACCCTTAGCTGCACTGCCAATATAGTGCTTGGCTATGAGAACGCACAGCCTAGCACATGCCAGACATGGCCAAAATGGTTGTCAGACAATGGAGAAAGGGAATATTGTGCCGGCCACATGGTGTGTTCAGCCGGGAAGGAACTTGTAGGGTCAGTTTGTAACTTAAAAAGAAAACGTACTTTGACCCAAAGGAAATGCTCAAGCATAACAGTTATGCTTTCAAGAGATACACAAGAAGATCAATACTCAAACCATTTTCACACCTTAAGTTGAGATGTACAGATTTCAGGTAGATACAGGTCAGGTCACTGGTACAACACTTATGGCATGTATCTCTCAGGCCATACTCTCTATGGTGGGGAGCCAGCCAGCCAGGCACAATCCTGTGTGTTACAGTCATGTCCCACAAGATACCTCTCTAACGGAGGACAGCAGCATGGTCCTAAGGATGATTCTCCCAGATGCCATGCCACCCATTTTGCAGGCAATTATCTATACTGACACTTGAAAGGAACAAAATTTCACCCCAAAACTATTTGTATGCACATGTAGCTCTTTTAAAGACAAGTCCAGCAATATTTTTACATTGCCGGTCCATTTCTCTGTTATTGAGAAATCAGTGTTTGAATATATATGCAAATGAGGCTGAAGAGTTATTTGTAGATCCAAAGCCTCTGTCATTCCAGCTCTATGCCTCCAGGTCCTTTGCCTGAAGTCACACAGCACAGAGTCCATTAGGCAAGCAGGAAGAGGCAGCACTGTGTGGGGAATAGAGCTGGATTGACAGAGGCTTCAGATCTGCAAATTGCTTTTCAGCCTCATATCAATTCAAATGCTGATTTCCTAGTAACGGAGGAATGCTCTGGGCATGTAAAGTGTCATGCCCGCAGGTGGCACACGTGGTTTTTGGGCCCACTCTGCGAGACATGTCTTAGAAGGGGCCTAGCTAAGCAGCTAGCTGGTGTTCTCTGGAGCTCCTGATGGTGGAGACAGAATTCGCGGCAGGTAGCCACCAGCTACCACTCCTAGGAAGGTGCTGGTACTGCAGCTGCCAATCCCAGTGGTTGGGGTCGATGACACGGGGAGATGTGACCAAGGTCACTGACCAGCCGGAGCAGGAGACTGATGGACCATGTGTACAGCTTGGATATAGAAGATAGGTTCTTGATCACACTCGTAGATATCAGGAACACTACTGGAGCTGGCTGCACTAGGACCACAGAACCGGGTATAGGTACCACAGATGCAGTTTCAGAAATAGGATACCGCCAAAGAGGCAACAGGAACATGGGCAAACTATACAAGGCTGACAGGAATAACTTTAACAGACTAAAGACGGAGACCTGGCAACATACCATTTCACACACCAACACCAGTAAGATTAACTCTAGGGGTTGTTCAGGCTCCTCCCTATTGGGGAGGGTGCCTAATATGCAAGATGCCTCTGAGCAATTAATTGGGAGACAACTTACAGAGAAGTAATTTAACTAAATGCCTCCCAGCTGACAGCTGGAGACATTTTGCTATGTGCATGAGCTGTCCCTTTAATAGCAGGGGAGCCAAAGCACGTGCGTACTAGGTGCACTGCCCGACCACAGTGCAGCATGTATAGAGGAGAAGGAGACAGCTTTGAGGGACACTGATGTGGCCAGGGTGGTGAGTAAGGAGGAGGGGAACCATGTGGAGGCGTTGACAGAGACAACATAAAAGTATTGCTGGACTTGTCTTTAAAAGAGCTACATTCACACTACCACTTATATGCGGACGACACTCAGATCTACCTCTCTGGAACAGATGTTACCGCTCTGCTGTCCAGAATCCTGGAGTGTCTATCAGCCATATCCTCCTTCTTCACCTCTTGCTTCCTAAAACTCAATGTAGACCAAACCGAACTCATCATCTTTCCTCCATCTCGCATATCTCCCCTACCCGACCTATCTATTATGGTAAATGGCATCACGCTCTCTCCTGCACCTGAAATCCGCTGCCTCGGAGTAACTTGCGACTCTGCCCTATCCTTCAAACTCTTGCCACCTCCTGTCGCCTCCAACTCAAAAATATTGCCAGAATCTGTCCTTTCCTCAGCCCTCAATCTACTAAAACTCTTGTGTATGCCCTCATCATCTCCCGCCTTGATTACTGCAACACTCTCCTCTGTGGCTTCCCCACTAACTCTCTTGCACCACTCCAGTCTGTCCTCAACTTTGCTGCCCGACTAATCCTTCTCTCTCCTCCCTACTCCCCTGTTTCTCCCCTCTGCAAATCCCTCCACTGGCTCCCAATTCCCCAGCGAATCCAGTTCAAACTACTAATACTGACCTACAAAGCCATCCACAACCTGTCCCCTCCCTATATCTCTGAACTAATCTCCCAATATCTTCCCTCACATAATCTTTGATCCTCCCAAGACCTCCTTCTCTCCTCCACACTTAAGGCCCCGTCACACTTAGCGACGCTAAAGCGATCCCAACAACGATACGACCTGTCAGGGATCGTTGCTGCGTTGCTATGTGGTCGCTGGTGAGATGTCAAACAGTGAGATCTCCCCAACGACGCAGCAGCGATGCAGCGACCTGTAGCGACCTGTACAACGATGTCACACGGCAGCTATTTCATGACGATTCAGACCTCAATGAGGGACGTCCTGTCAACGAGGTCGTTGGTAAGGTGTCAAACACAGCGATGTGTGCTACCCAGCGGGACCTCAACGATCAAAAAAAGGTCCAGGCCATTCCGACACGACCAGCGATCTCACAGCAGGGGCCTGGTTGCTGCTACGTGTCACACATAGCGAGATCGCTACTGAGGTCGCTGTTGCGTCACAAAACTTGTGCTAGCGATCTCGCTTTGTGTGACGGGGGCTTTATTTGTTCCTTACACAACCACCTCCAAGATTTCTCCCGAATACCCCCCATCCTCTGGAATTCCATGCCTCAACACGTCCGATTATCAACCACCCTCGGATCCTTCAGACGGAACCTAAAATCCCATCTCTTCAGGAAAGCTTACAGCCTGCAATAACCGTTCTGCCGCCTCAACACCACCAGAGCTGCAGCCTCACCACCACCAGAGCTGCTGCACCCCTGACCTTCTGTCTCTTCTGCATTATCCCATAGAATGTAAGTCTGCAAGGACAGTCTGTCATCGTAAATTTGTTTACTGTAAACGATATCTATAACTTTGCATGTAACCCCTTCTCATGTACAGCACCATGGAATTAATGGTGCTATATAAATAAATAATAACAATTCACATATAAATAGCTTTGGGGGTAAAATCCTTATGACCGATAAATCACCACTTTGCTCATACAATAAAATACAGCGAAAGAAACAATTTCTACATATTTAGGCAAAAAATATTGTATAGGTAAATTAAACATATCAGCATACCAGTCAGTGTTTAGTTTACTACTGATAGGCAATGGGGAAGACAGCATCTAACTTACATGTGCTCCTGAAGCTGGTGAATGTCTTCTAGTAGTATTTGTTGATTAAGGAGAAATAATGAAAGGTTTGGTAGCTGCAGTCATCACTTTGAGACTATAGGTCATTGCTCTTTTTGAGTGATGCCATATTCCTCGTAGGACAGAAATGACTTTCTGAGCTGTCCTTACTGTTTAGCACTCTCCACAAGGAGAAATGTCCCCCTTTAGAGCCCCTATCACAGACCTCTCATTCAACCAAATCAGATCTCCTGTTTTGCCCTGATGAGAGGCAAACACACCAAAACACGACTGCAAATGGAGCTTCTGTTTTGGCTTTTGATCCTAAGTCACGTGGCGAGGTTCGATGTTCATTTTTACGATTGCTTCATCCAATATGTGGCCCTAGAGTCCTCTTCTCTGAAGATGCAATTTTAATGTTTAGTATGCATACTTTGTAAGCAGATAAGCCTAAATAACGAAATCTTATGCTGTGTCTGGGTTCACTCACAGTGGTTTTCCCATGTTTGTGTTTTAGGGTTCCATCACTCTCCCAGTTTCCTGTTTGCCTGGGGGCGGTGAACTGCACGCTCCCCACTGGTGCCGCCAGAGCCAACATTGCCCCTTAGGCATCGGTGCAGTGCAGGGCTCCTGAAGCTGGCCAGATCAGACCAATGCTTGCACTCGCTCCTTGTCTAGGAAACCAGTCACTGAAGGAGCAATTTGTGAAAAGAGCAGAAAACCATAAGATTGAACATCCCTCTATCCTTGAAGTAAGAGGATGATTTTTAATAAGACGAAAATTAGAAAGTTTTTAGTTTTTGTAATAACTTTGCAATTTTAACCATTTAGGAACACGAGAACAGCCCTTTAAAGAGGATGCAGGGTGCGCCCACAATCTGCAGATTTATTTGTTCTCATTTCAGCAATATAACCCCTTTTAAGAAGTAATTTGCGCTCATCTGTCTTCTAATCTGTGGTCGAGTAGCGGAACAGCTGCCCCCATAAATGATTTGATCCCTGCATGCTGCCAACACGAGCGGAAAAGAAGGTATCTGTGCATCAAGGGCATAAAAACTGCATAAACTACTCCATTGATATATCAAATTTCTCCAAATGTGTCAGAAAAATATTTAGAATTGAGAGTCCTCAGTGGTTGATACCTTTTAATGGCTAACTGAAAAGATGGTAACAAATTGCAAGCTTTCGAGACTACATAGGTCTCTTCATCAGGCAAAGACTAAAACAAATTCTGAAGAATCACATATTTATGCACAACATAGTATTTAGTATTTCTATACTATGTTGTGCATAAATATGTGATTCTTCAGAATTTGTTTTAGTCTTTGCCTGGTGAAGAGACCTGTGTAGTCTCGAAAGCTTGCAATTTGTTACCATCTTTTCAGTTAGCCATTAAAAGGTATCAACCACTGAGGACTCTCAATTCTAAATATTTTTCTATCCACTGGCTAACACGGTACCAAGATATATTTCTTTCCTGTATCCAAATGTGTCAGGAATTCTGAATGTTGGAGCATCTGTAAGGAGTCTGTGTCTGATCTATGCTGGGAGTATGGTTGAGTGAAGAATAGAAGGGGAGATCCTGGCCTATAGGGGATGTAGCTTTCTATGATTTCTTAGTATTTTCATGTAACAATCTGTTTTATTTTGCCAGGACCCTGAAAAAGCCTGTAAGTCCTCTGATCCCCACCTGCAAGCTCATAGAGGAAATGCTGTCAGTTTGTGTAGGAGGATTTTCCTAGGATTCATGACAACATTTGCAAACTTTTTACAAGAAAATGCTGAATTATATAATAGAAGACTGCACATCCCTTAGGCCAGCGTCTCCCACTCTATCCCAGACTGATATTAGATCATTATGCTGATTTACGTTAAAGATTTAAAGATTTTTTTAAGAGCTTTACTTTAAAGGAGTTATCAGATCTGAGCAATCCGTTTTTTGCTTTTTTTTTTTAGAAAAGTTAATTGAAAATAACCAAATGATAGAACTTACTGTAACCTCCAGCTATGCGCTGTGCCTGCGGTCTTCCATTACACTCCAGTGCCACCACATTGTTCATGAGCATTTATGGTGACCACTGAGATCAGTGGGCTGTCCAAGAAATCAATGTTTGGGGTCCTGCTCTTTGTAGGTACTTCCTTCTTTGTTTAATAAATGAGGGTCTCGAATCGGGGATCTCCATCTATAAACCCCCTTAGAGGATGCTCACACGTTGCTTTTTTTGCCACATTTCTCCCCCCCCCGCATGTTTTTGCAATGAGAAAACGCAGTGTTTTTCTGTACCTGCAAAGTGAATGTGATTTCTGATATCTAGTATTGAGCATTCCGATACTGCAAATATCGGGTATTGGCCGATATTCGCTGTATCGGATTTCCGATACTGAGTTCTGATACTTTTAAGATATCGGATACCGGAATCGGAAGTTCCTATAGTGCAATGATGCACTATAATGGAGTGTGGGCGGAGACTGCGTGTCTGTGTGTGCGGGCGGGGTCTGTGCGTGACCACGGGGGGTCTGTGCGGGCTGCCGGGGGTCTGTATGGGCCTGCTGGGGGTCTGTGCGGCCTGCCGGGGGTCTGTACGGGCCTCTCGGGGGTCTGTGCGGCCTGCCGGGTGTCTGTGCGGCCTGACAGGGGTCTGTACGGGCCTGTTGGGGGTTTGTGCAGCCTGCTGGGGGTCTGTACGGGCCTCTCGGGGGTCTTTGCGGCCTGCCGGGGGTCTGTACGGGCCTCTCGGGGGTCTGTGCGGCCTGCCGGGGGTCTGTACGGGCCTCTTGGGGCCTGTGCAGCCTGCCGGGGGTCTGTACGGGCCTCTTGGGGGTCTGTGTGGCCTGCCAGGGGTCTGTACGGGCCTATCGGGGGTCTGTGCAGCCTGCCGGGGGTCTGTGCAGCCTGCAGGGGGTCTGTACGGGCCTCTCGGGGGTCTGTGCGGCCTGCCAGGGTCTTTGTCTTTGTGCAAGCATCGTCCGATGGGACTAAAAGTCCCATCGGGCTATGCCTGCTACAATGGCAGTGATTGACACATTAGCCAAAGATGGGACAGTAGTAGTCCCATCATCCGGCTAATGTGTTGAATGTAAAAAAAAAAATACATACTACATACATACTACATACATACATGCATACATACTACATACATACTACATACAACATACATACTACATACATACTACGTACAACATATATGCTACATACATACTACATACAACATACATACTACATACATACTACATACATACATACATACTACATACATATAACATACATACTACATACCTACTACATACAACATACATACTACATACATACTACATACAACATGCATACAACATACATACTACATACTACATACAACATACATACTACATACATACATACTACATACAAC
Organism: Ranitomeya imitator; assembly: GCF_032444005.1. Lineage (NCBI taxonomy): Eukaryota > Metazoa > Chordata > Amphibia > Anura > Dendrobatidae > Ranitomeya > Ranitomeya imitator. Next base: position 88,464,354 of record NC_091291.1, read on the forward strand.
ATACATACTACATACATACATACTACATACATACATACTACATACATATATACTACATACATACTACATACAACGTACATACTACATACATACTACATACATTATTATTATTATTATTATTTATTATTATTTATTGTTATAGCACCATTTATTACATGGCGCTTTACATGTGAGGAGGGGTATACATAATAAAAACAAGTACAATAATCTTGAACAATACAAGTCATAACTGGTACAGGAGGAGAGAGGACCCTGCCCGCGAAGGCTCACAATCTACAAGGGATGGGTGAGAATACAGTAGGCGAGGGTAGAGCTGGCCGTGCAGCGGTTTGGTCGATCGGTGGTTACTGCAGGTTGTAGATGATACTGAAAGCCATGAGATTCTATGAGCTGTCCCAGGCCAAAGGTGTAAATGGAGAAGAGCAGGGGCCCTAGAACTGAACCTTGTGGGACTCCCACAGATAGGGGGCGAGGTGAGGAGGTGGTGTGTGAGAGGGAGACGCTGAATGTTCGGTCTGTTAGGTATGATGAGATCCAGGATAGGGCCAAGTCTGTGATGCCAAGGGATGAGAGGGTCTGTAATAATAGGGAATGGTCCACTGTGTCAAAGGCAGCCGACAGGTCCAGGAGGAGGAGGACAGAGTAGTGTCGCTTGCTATGCACTGGGGGCAGTCAGCGGTACAGTCCGTGTTGTACTACTAGAGTCGGAATCAGTAGGGGTAATGATCTCTGAAGGTACACAGGCTCTGTGTGCGGGGAATGAAGGAGTGAAACACAGCCCTGCTCGTTGGTGTCAGACTGCGGAGAGGGAGTCAACCTTCTCCTATCTCACACGCTGTCTTCCCGCCAAATACCTAATCCTGGCACGCGCCGTCCCTTTTATCTGGGACCCGCCCTCTACAGTGAGGTGCAAAGGTCTCTTCCAGTCAGAAAATGCTTCCCCCGGCAACAATGGTAACAGCCCCGACAGTTCCGGCCCTAATACGAGAGATATCACTAGCCCAGTCTATCTCCCTACATTCACATAGTTTTTCAAAGAGCAGAAAGTGAGCAAAAAATTTCCAAATCCTCCACAAATATGTAAAACTCAAAAACGTGGAGTTTCTGCTTTGAAAACTCAGCAAAAAGACTCAGGGTCCGTGTAGCCTAGGGGTGTGAGCACACAGAGTTTTTTTTCACAAATTGAGCAGAAGCTCTCCATATGTTCCTTCTAACGTCAGTTTCTGATCCAAAAACTCAGTAAAAAGACTGTGCACCTAGACAAACATTTCAACAAGGGTTTTCATGCAGTTTTTGCAACCCAAGTATGTCCTTCAATTACAGAATAATGGAAGGAATGGAATCTTAAGTAAAAAATATCTTTCATGATTAGCAAAAGGCGTCTTATTTTTGCCGAAAACAGCAGCACTCTTTTCCGTGGGCTCTGCCTGGTATTGCTGCTCAGCCACATACCAATATGCTGCAATATCATACACAGATCACACATAAGATTTGTGATGCTGGGAGAAAAAAGCAAGTATTTTTGTTTCTAATCCTGTAAAAAAAACTCTAATTATAATTAACTAGATTGCAGCCCGATTCTAAAGAATCGGGAGTCTAGAATCCATATATACTTGAAATTCGGCAGGAGCTTGAAGAGCAACGTCACTGGGCCCGCCTCCACGCAGTAGAAACTTGCTGTGAGGTAAAAATTCAAAAATCACACCAAAATGGCGGGCGGAGTGTGTCACAGTACGGCACGTTTCTGATTGGTCGCTCGCAGCAGGCGGCAACCAATCAGACACTGGACACTGTTGACGTCACTTATCTCCGGACATTAGCTCCGGACATTAGCTCCGGACATTAGCTCCGGACAAAGCCACGGAAGTTGGCACAAATTGCAGGAAGTAGTATTCTAGGCAATTATATATAAGATTCCTATCTTTCTTGTTTTTTCACTGAAAAGCAATAGACCGCTATGTTACACCGCCGCGGGATGTAAAAATAACATACGTAACAAAATAGGAGAAAATGAAATTTATACCTATACAGAGAGCTGCATATTTATGTAATGCTCACTACCGCGGATGCAAATCAGAAAAATCACAGATGTTATGCGAGAATAATTACTTCTTGTTTTCATTTCGAATCCCCCCAAAAAAAACAATAACAAAAATGAAATGATTCCAAGTTATCCATATGGATAATGTTAATGCTAGATCAGTAAAGTAAATTGTTTCACTTAATTCATTCTGATACATAAATCTGGAACCAAAAAATGTGAACATCTCGTGGAAAAAGAGAATTAACCCCTTCCCGACCTTTGACGCATACGCTGCGTCATGAAAGTCGGTGCCATTCCGACCCATGACGCAGCATATGCGTCATGGAAAGATCGCGTCCCTGCAGATCGGGTGAAAGGGTTAACTCCTATTTCACCCGATCTGCAGGGACAGGGGGAGTGGTAGTTTAGCCCAGGGGGGGTGGCTTCACCCCCTCGTGGCTACGATCGCTCTGATTGGCTGTTGAAAGTGAAACTGCCAATCAGAGCGATTTGTAATATTTCACCTAAAAAAAATAGTGAAATATTACAATCCAGCCATGGCCGATGCTGCAATATCATCGGCCATGGCTGGACACACTAATGTGCACCCACCCCACCCCTCCGATCGCCCCCCCAGCCCCCCGATCTGTGGTCCGCTCCCCTCGGTCCTGTACTCCGCTCCCCCGTCCTCCTGCCCGCTCCCCCCGTGCTCCAATCACACCCCCCGTGCTCCAATCAAGCCCCCCCGCACTCCGATCCCACCCCCCGCACTCCGATCCCACCCCCCGCACAGCGATCCCCCCCCGTGCTCCGATCCACCCGCCCGCACAGCGATCCCCCACTCCGTGCTCCAATCCACCCCCCCGTGTTCCGATCCACTCCCCCGTGCTCCGACGCCCCCCCCCCGTGCCCTGATCTCCCCCCCTTATACTTACCTGGCCTCCCGGGGACCGTCCGTCTTCTTTCCTGGGCGCCGCCATCTTCCAAAATGGCGGGCGCATGTGCAGTGCGCCCGCCGAATCTGTCGGCCGGCAGATTCGTTCCAGAGTGAATTTTGATCACTGAGATATAATCTATCTCAGTGATCAAAATAAAAAAAAGTAAATGACCCCCCCCTTTGTCACCCCCATAGGTAGGGACAATAAAAAAAATATTTTTTTTTTTTCCACTAAGGTTGGGGTAAGAACTAGGGTTAGGGTTAGGGTTAGGGGTAGGGTTAGGGTTGGGGTTAGGGGTAGGGTTAGGGGTAGGGTTAGGGTTAGGGGTAGGGTTAGGGGTAGGGTTAGGGGTAGGGTTTCGGTATGTGCACACGTATTCTGGTCCTCTGCGGATTTTTCCGCTGCGGATTTCATAAATCCGCAGTGCTAAACCGCTGCGGATTTATGGCGGATTTACCGCGTTTTTTCTGCGCATTTCAATGCGGTTTTACAACAGCGATTTTCTATTTGAGCAGTTGTAAAACCGCTGCGGAATCCGCAGAAAGAAGTGACATGCTGCGGAATGTAAACCGCTGCGTTTCCGTGCAGTTTTTCTGCAGCATGTGTACAGCGATTTTTGTTTCCCATAGGTTTGCATTGAACTGTAAACTCATGGGAAACTGCTGCGGATCCGCAGCGTTTTCCGCAGCGTGTGCACATACTTTTAGAATTAGGCTATGTGCACACGGTGCGGATTGGCCGCTGCGGATCCGCAGCAGTGTTCCATCAGGTTTACAGTACCATGTAAACATATGGAAAGCCAAATCCGCTGTGCCCATGGTGCGGAAAATACCGCGCGGGAACGCTGCGTTGTATTTTCCGCAGCATGTCAATTCTTTGTGCGGATTCCGCAGCGTTTTACACCTGTTCCTCAATAGGAATCCGCAGGTGAAATCCGGACAAAAAACACTGGAAATCCGCAGTAAATCCGCAGGTAAAACGCAGTGCCTTTTACCCATGGATTTTTCAAAAATGGTGCTGAAAAATCTCATACGAATCCGCAACGTGGGCACATAGCCTTAGGGCTAGGGTTGGGTTGGAATTAGGGTTGTGGTTAGGGTTAGGGGTGTGTTGGGGTTACGGGTGTGTTGGGGTTAGGGTTGTGATTAGGGTTATGGCTACAGTTGGGATTAGAGTTAGGGGTGTGTTGGGGTTAGTGTTGGAGTTAGAATTGAGGGGTTTCCACTGTTTAGGCACATCATGGGGTCTCCAAACGCAACATGGCGCCACCATTGATTCCAGCCAATCTTGTATTCAAAAAGTCAAATGGTGCTCCCTCACTTCCGAGCCCCTACGTGTGCCCAAACAGTGGTTTACCCCCACATATGGAGTACCAGCATACTCAGGACAAACTGCGCAACAATTACTGGGGTCCAATTTCTCCTGTTACCCTTGAGAAAATAAAAAATTGCTTGCTAAAACATCATTTTTGAGGAAAGAAAAATGATTTTTTATTTTCACGGCTCTGTGTTATAAACTTCTGTGAAGCACTTGGGGGTTGAAAGTGCTCACTACATATCTAGATAAGTTCCTTTGGGGGTCTAGTTTCCAAAATGGGGTCACTTGTGTGGGGTTTCTACTGTTTAGGCACACCAGGGGCTCTGCAAACGCAACGTGACGCCCGCAGACCATTCCATCAAAGTCTGCATTTCAAAAGTCACTACTTCCCTTCTGAGCCCCCACGTGTGCCCAAACAGTGGTTTACCCCCACACATGGGGTATCAGCGTACTCAGGAGAAACTGGACAACAACTTTTGGGGTCCAATTTCTCCTGTAACCCTTGGTAAAATAAAAAATTCTGGGCTAAAAAATTATTTTTGAGGAAAGAAAACGTATTTATTATTTTCACGGCTCTCTGTTATAAACTTCTGTAAAGCACTTGGGGGTTGAAAGTGCTCACCACATATCTAGATAAGTAACTTTGGGGGTCTAGTTTCCAAAATGGGGTCACTTGTGTGGGGTTTCTACTGTTTAGGCACACCAGGGGCTCTGCAAACGCAACGTGACGCCCGCAGACCATTCCATCAAAGTCTGCATTTCAAAAGTCACTACTTCCCTTCTGAGCCCCCACGTGTGCCCAAACAGTGGTTTACCCCCACACATGGGGTATCAGCGTACTCAGGAGAAACTGGACAACAACATTTGTGGTCCAATTTCTCCTGTAACCCTTGGGAAAATAAAAAATTCTGGGCTAAAAAATTATTTTTGAGGAAAGAAAACGTATTTATTATTTTCACTGCTCTGTGTTATGAACTTCTGTGAAGCACTTGGGGCTTCAAAGTGCTCACCTCACATCTACATAAGTTCCTTTCGGGGTCTAGTTTCCAAAATGGGGTCACTTGTGGTGGGTTTCTACTGTTTAGCCACATCAGGGGCTCTGCAAACGCAACGTGACGCCCGCAGAGCATTCCATCAAAGTCTGCATTTCAAAACGTCACTACTTCACTTCCGAGCCCCAGCATGTGCCTAAACAGTGGTTTACCCCCACATATTTGGTATCAGCGTACTCAGGAGAAACTGGACAACAATTTTTGGGGTCAAATTTCTCCTGTTACCCTTGGGAAAATAAAAAATTGCGGGCTAAAAAATCATTTTTGAGAAAATAATTTTTTATTTTTATTTTCATGGCTCTGCGTTATAAACTTCTGTGAAGCACTTGAGGGTTCAAAGTGCTCACCACACATCTAGATTAGTTCCTTTGGGGGTCTAGTTTCCAAAATGGGGTCATTTGTGGGGGATCTCTAATGTTTAGGCACACAGGGGCTCTCCAAACGCGACATGGTGTCCGCTAATGATTGGAGCTAATTTTCCATTTAAAAAGCCAAATGGCGTGCCTTCCCTTCTGAGCCCTGCCGTGCGCCCAAACAGTGGTTTACCCCCACATATGGGGTATCTGCGTACTCAGGACAAACTGGACAACAACATTTGTGGTCCAATTTCTCCTATTACCATTGGCAAAATAGGAAATTCCAGGTTAAAAAATCATTTTTGAGAAAAGAAAAATTATTTTTTATTTTCATGGCCCTGCATTATAAACTCCTGTGAAGCACCTGGGGGATTAAAGTGCTCAGTATGCATCTAGATAAGTTCCTTGGGGGTCTAGTTTCCAAAATGGGGTCACTTGTGGGGGAGCTCCATTGCATAGGCACACAGGGGCTCTCCAAATGCGACATGGTGTCCGCTAACAAATGGAGCTAATTTTCCATTCAAAAAGTCAAAAGGCGCGCCTTCCCTTCTGAGCCCTGCCATGTGCCCAAACAGTGGTTTACCCCCACATATGAGGTATCGGCGTACTCGGGAGAAATCGCTCAACAAATTTTAGGATCCATTTTATCCTATTGCCCATGTGAAAATGAAAAAATTGAGGCGAAAATAAATTTTTTGTGAAAAAAAAGAACTTTTTCATTTTTACGGATCAATTTGTGAAGCACCTGAGGGTTTAAAGTGCTCACTAGGCATCTAGATAAGTTCCTTGGGGGGTCCAGTTTCCAAAATGGGGTCACTTGTTGGGGAGCTCCAATGTTTAAGCACACAGGGTCTCTCCAAACGCGACATGGTGTCCGCTAACGATGGAGATAATTTTTCATTCAAAAAGTCAAATGGCGCTCATTCCCTTCCGAGCCTTACCATGTGCCCAAACAGTGGTTTACCCCCACATGTGAGGTATCGGTGTGCTCAGGAGAAATTGCCAAACAAATTTTAGGATCCATTTTATCCTGTTGTCCATGTGAAAATGAAAAAATTGAGGCTAAAAGAATTTTTTTTGTGAAAAAATAGTACTTTTTCATTTTTACGGATCAATTTGTGAAGCAGCTGGGGGTTTAAAGGGCTCACTATGCATCTAGATAAGTTCCTTGGGGCGTCTAGTTTCCAAAATGGGGTCACTTGTGGGGGAGCTCCAATTTTTAGGCACACGGGGGCTCTCCAAACTTGACATGGTGTCCGCTAAAGAGTGCAGCCAATTTTTCATTCAAAAAGTCAAATGGCGCTCCTTCCATTCTAAGCCCTGCCGTGCGCCCAAACAGTGGTTTACCCCCACATATGAGGTATCAGCGTACTCAGGACAAATTGGACAACAACGTTCGTGGTTCAGTTTCTCCTGTTACCATTGGGAAAATACAAAAATTGTTGCTGAAAATCATTTTTGTGACTAAAAAGTTAAATGTTCATTTTTTCCTTCCATGTTGCTTCTGCTGCTGTGAAGCACCTGAAGGGTTAATAAACTTCTTGAATGTGGTTTTGAGTACCTTGAGGGGTGCAGTTTTTAGAATGGTGTCACTTTTGGGTATTTTCAGCCATATAGACCCCTCAAACTGACTTCAAATGTGAGGTGGTCCCTAAAAAAAATGGTTTTGTAAATTTCGTTGTAAAAATGACAAATCGCTGGTCAAATTTTACTTCCTAGCAAAAAAAAAATTTGTTTCCAAAATTGTGCTGATGTAAAGTAGACGTGTGGGAAATGTTATTTATTAACTATTTTGTGTCACATACCTCTCTGGTTTAACAGAATAAAAATTCAAAATGTGAAAATTGCGAAATTTTCAAAATTTTCGCCAAATTTCCGTTTTTATCACAAATAAACACAGAATTTATTGACCTAAATTTACCACTAACATGAAGCCCAATATGTCACGAAAAAACAATCTCAGAACCGCTAGGATCCATTGAAGCGTTCCTGAGTTATTACCTCATAAAGGGACACTGGTCAGAATTGCAAAAAACGGCAAGGTCTTTAAGGTCAAAATAGGCTGGGTCATGAAGGGGTTAAACCTTAAAATATGCATTGCGTTAGCAATTTGTAGAGAACAAGTGCCAAACGGTGGTAGAAAGCAGCTTTTGCCTTTCTTACAATCCTGAAGTATTCCTTACGCCAACTTGGCACTCTCCACAAGGAGAAATGTCCACCTTTAGGCCTCCAATCAGAGGTCCCTCACCTAGCCAAATAAAATCTCATGTTTTGCACTGAAAAGGGGCAAACACCCTGAAACATATGTCAGCAAATAGAGTTTCTGGTTTGTCTTCTTATCCTAAGTCATGAGTCGTTAAAGGGTTGATATTGACTTTTAGAATTGTTTTATATGAAGTTGTTATTTGCACATTTAGATGCCCCTTAAGGCATGTGACCCAAGTGAGGAGAAATCAAATCTTGGACAGTGTAATCAGATACAGCATGGGACGAAACCTTTTGCCCAGATGCAGAAAAACTTGCCAATGGCTTTGATATCAGTCATTTGGTAGTTCACACTTATTGACATGCAGGATGCTACTTTCAGTCAAAACATTAATTCCAATCATAATACAAATCAATGACTCACAAGTCGAGCTTATGTTCACGGTATATTATTTCATTATATGGATAATCATTTCATGAACAGTACATAATTCTAAAATAAATCCAAATAAATATACTCAGTTTACTACTCCAAAACTCTATTACGACGAATGTCGTCCTTACCAAGTAGCAGTCATTCACGTCATATTAATTTGAGGATAGTAAATGCGCTTTGGTGGATTTAATATCACAGTTAGTCATCTACTGAAGGTAGAAGCTGATCTCCAACAATGTCAGTGTCACATGTGATGCCGAGGTAAGGATGGAATGTTCTACCAGAAGATCCACCAGTAAGACCATTCTAGGTCCCAATAATAGACCCCAACGGTTCAGCAAAAAAAAAAAACCCTATTCGTAGCTGATGTAGAAGGCAGTGACTTGCCATTTGTGTCTACTGGAACTTATTAATGATATGTTGGGATCATACAATACTAAGAAAGTACACCAACCTAAGGTTTAACCAAGATAATGTTCCTTCAGGCCATGTTCCTCTTGTTATTTCTTTTGTGGTGGGTACTCTGGTGCTCGTATATTGATAGGACAGCTTTCCTTAATAAGTTACTCATTTTGAAGTCATTTTTGTAATTTAAGGCGTAAAATAAGCCCTGGTGTCTTATGTCATACTGTGCACATAGCATTTACACATTAAGTAGTTAGTGTGTAGTACGCATGTAAAGCATGGGTCATAAATAATGTGGACACTGCTCAAAGTTTGGGACCTGATAGATTCACATTCTTAAAGGGAACCTGTCACCCCCCTGTCATTTTTAACTAAAAGAGCCACCTTGTGCAGCACTAATGCTGCATTCTATCAAGGTGGCTCTTTTATTTGGGGTCCCTTCCACCGCTGAAATAATCATTTTTATAATTTGCCCGCCATACCCGTAGTCTGCCCGGGGGGCATGTCTTTTCCCCCAGACACAAATGACTCCCAGCCATCGGTCATTTGCTCCTTGCGCCGGGCGCCGCCTCCTCAGCATTCAGTTACATCCCCGACACCTGCGCTGTAATTTTTTTTTCGGGCATGCGCAATTTGCGCTGCCCTTCGACTCACATTACATGATGGGAACTTACAGCGCAGGCGCCGGGGACGTAAATGAATGAAGAGGAGGCAGCGCCCAGCATGCAGAGGAAATGAGTGATGGCTGGGAGGCGGTTGTGTCGGGGGGAAAAGACATACCTCCCCCCCCAGAAAAATTACAGGTATGGCGGCAAAATCTGAAAATGATTATTTCAGCGTTGGAAGGGACCCCAAATATAAGAGCCACCTTGACAGAATGCAGCATTAGTGCTGCACAAGGTGGCTCTTTTAGTTAAAAACGCCAGGGCGGGTGACAGGTTCCCTTTAATGTGTTTTCTTGCCGCTCTCAGTAAATGCTGAGCATGCTTTTAGATCATGGGATGTAGCCAAAAAAACACACAAAAATTAAAAAAACATTGAAAGGTTATCCTGCTTGGACTGTAAGCTATGGCCCAGGAAAAAACAGATGAATAATGATACAATTAAAAAGAAGTTAGTTCCATTTGCTTTATTCGCCTGTTTTGCTCTATAAATATAATTCTCTTTTTATTACATTTAGTCACTGTTGCATAAGAGCTAATGCAAATGTAAATGACTCTTGTATCCCGTCTGAGATATATGTTTCCGTAAGGAAGTATTCTTTGGCTTTAATATGTCACAATTATAACTTGTTATGTTTTGTAATTTTAGGGTTGAAAGAAAAATGTTAGTAAATCCATCAAGTTTTAATTATACCACAATATTTTGATCCAGAAGAAGACAAAAACCTCATAAAACAATTCCATCCCAACTTCACATACGGCAAATCAGAGCAGATCCCTGGATCAATGTCCCTCGCCAGTCTACTACCCACAACCTGTAATATAATATTTATCAAGAAAGGCATCCAGGACCTCCTTGAACTTTTTTTTTATTGAGTTGGACATATGTAACATCATGTTGCTCGCGACTCTTAGCGTAAAGAATCGGCGTCTGTGATTATAAATAAATCTTCATTCCTCTAGATGTAGATGTCACCCCTTGTCACCATTGCAGGCCTAGATGTAAGATGATTATTAGAAACATCTCTGTACTGTCCCTTAGTGATGGAGGCGGTGTATAGTAATGCGTTACTGCTGTGTAATGGCAGAGAAAACAGGAGCGCTGACCTGTACATCTAGAGACCAGTGTATATGGGTTCTCCTATTCATATTTAAAGATAAAGGGAAGATAGGAATTAAGCTAATAACAAGATATTCCTATAAATAGCATAAATTCAAGGAAATAATATATCGTTAATAATAGATGTTTCATAATGGAGAGCTTATCATGTAATACTGTACTGTAATAATGTGATGGACCTAAAAATTCCTAATATCCTACAATAAAAGAACAGAGATCTAAAATATAATGAAAAACAATATGATAAGTATGGCATTACAAATCCCTTGTACTGTACAGTACTGTGCGTGGTAAACGCAGATAACATTGTTAAAAGCAAATTAGCAATTTGAAACTTCCTCATTAAATATGTTGACTTGGCGCAAAAGATAGAACAAAAAATGGTAATTATACTGATCATTTATGAGTCCTAGTAGCTGAGATAAAATTAGGACGTGGCTCAATTCATGCCTATACATCAATGTTGATTTCTCCCACTTCTCATATAGGATAATGATGAACATTAGAAGGAGTAGTGGAGAAGATTGTCAGATAAACGAGGGATACTGTGCTGTTACCGACCCAAACGGTCAATCTTCAGAATTACACCGCCTCTTGGCAAGGTGGAGGCCTGGAGAGAGAGGAGCGGTCTGCATATGAAGAACAAACATCACACTGCCCCTTAAGGGTTTTATACAATTCCTATAGTATGATGAAACAAAAAAAGAAATAGAAAGATCAGATTTATTTGAGATATTATTCCATTAGACTTGTAACTAGACATCACGTGCCATCTGGTTGTACTTCTCAAGAAGTCCAATTCCAGTACTTCTCCGGTAGGTCACTATACTACTTTATTGTTGTGGAAAGTTAGATCTATCTCCTGAAATGATGTGGTGATGCAAAATAGAATAGTGGGTATAAATTGTACCTAAATAGGGAGCCAAAGAGTCAAAATGGGCAATACGACCACACTGATATTAGTTATCATTTTTAGGAGGTAAATCAAGTTAAGTTCAGATGAGGACAAAGGGGTTCAAATCCAATTACAAAGGATAAAGCACATATGTAGAAGTGTTACAAATAAAATATAACAATGCCGCTCCTTCAAAATAGCACGCTTCACAACAAAATGGTGAAACAAAAACATAGGTTAGGCAGCCAAGGACATGGATGTGGCTGCTGGATCAGTGTCCTTCAAATCTTTTTAATCATCTCTACAAAGGGAAACTGTACACGAACACCTAAAAAATGCCAAAAAATTACTATAATTCAGAATGAGCATCTTATTTATAGTTTAAAAATCTAGATTTTATTTGAAAGTCTTAAGGTGCCCATTTAGATGGGATTCATATTGACGAAAATATTACAATTTTCACTATGCCAAATGTTTGTTGGATAAAATTGAATAATGAATGATTAATTTAGCCGCTTGATGACACTCCATAATTGTCTGGAACAAAGTCAGTCATGTTTGAAATTTTCATCCAATAGTCAGACAAAAGTTGTGCTAAAAATCTTTCATCCATGAATGAGTTTACTTTGAAATATTTCTTCCAGAAAGATAGTTATAATTTTCTTGTGTCATTGAACATTTATGGCCAATTTGAATAACTTTTCTTTCCTTTACATTGTCATATCGATCATTTTCCAAACAACCCTTTGATCAACAATTGTTCAAACATGAAACTAATTTTAATATGTAAGGTGCCTATAGACATTGAAAGAAAGTAGGTGAAACACTCTGATTTTGTCAGGTTCGGCAGCAATGATGGAGTACATATAGATTAGACCATCTAACTTAAAAGGTTTTTCTCAAGTCTTGAGCAGGACAAAGCTTTAAAATCTCTTTCACTTGCTTGTTGCTTTGGACAATGCTCCTTCAGTGACAGTTCTACTGAGCTTCTGTGACACATTGATGGTCTGTTACTGCTTGTCCTGAGGTCTATTCTGTTATCACTATTTTTGTATTTTTGCATACGGAGATAACAGGGTGTTTGTACAGACACATTTTTGGGAAAGTGAGAGCAGTGATTAGGAGAACTGCTAAGGAAAATGAAATTGCCGGGAGCTACTGATTTTGCAGGCCTGATAACAGCAGCTCTGTCATTTGCTGGGTGGGGTAAGAAACTATCTGCTGTATAAAAATTAATATACTGGAAAGATGTGGCTGGTATCTCTGGAGTTAACTCCTGACAGCTACATTCAGCCTAGCTCTGACGCTCAGTCTCCATCACAACAAGGTGCATCTTATATAAGAATAATGCACTTATAGCAAGAGAATGACAGCAGATAGAAAATGCAAGTCAGTTGCAAACTTGATTAGTTTCATACTAACCATTTAATAATGCAAGAATATCCCTTTAAGTTGGCAATACATGTCAATTGTATTCTGAGCCTGTCTATTTCAGCAGGATGTGTATGAAGATACACTGATCCTCCTCAACAGCAAAAGACTCATTGTGCATAATATAATTCCGCTTGCCTAAACCTTTTTTTCTTGCAGGCGATATGTCAGTGCCAGACAGTCACATATTCCCCTCTGTCCTTTAAAAATGCATTTTTCATTTTTCTGTTGCTATGGAAATCCATATATTTGTCCATAAATAGGCCTTGGGATCCTTTTACTTGAGCAGATAAATTGCCCGTAACGAGCACCAATCGTTGATAAAGCAATCTTTATTTAGTAACATTTGCATATTCCAATTATTAGGAACGATCATTCTTACAATACTTTATTTCCCCCTTCTGTTATTATTCAATTGACTTTCATGTGTGTATAAAAGATGCTACGAATCGATAAATGAGAGAATTATCCCTTTTTGGTTTGATCGCTTGGCATGTTCAAACTGGGCAATGATTGGGAACAAACAATTGTTCAAGTGATCATCTCTCTGCGTAAAAAGGACTTTAACATAAGTGTATCATTAAAAAGGAGTCAATTTTAATGTCCTCGCACAAAAGAAAAGAAAACAATACAAGAGAGTAATTGTTATTAGAAAATGAGGCTGGAGTTTTACAAAGCTCGCGTCCTTTCACAGGCCTCGCAATGAAATCACGTAACGTCTTCCTTTCGGAGGGTTTGCCAATAGAAAACCATTTGTCAGTTTGGGAGGAAAGCATTTAAGGCAAATAAAACATAAGAGAAGACAATGGAATTCTAATGTGACAGAAAATGAAAATGCGCCTCTCAAGTAATTGAAAGAAAATGATGATTATTGTCAAAGCCTATGATAAGAGTGTGAAAATGTCATTGAAGACTGATTAGTGTAATCCAAGATGTTGACAGACAATCTCAATGACAAGAAAACATATTAAGTCCTGAAAAGAAATCTGACATCTACTACTCGAGGGAGCTGGATACAGGGACGTAGCGAGGGGAAGCTGGTGGAGCGCTTGTCTCCGCGCTATTAAGTGGGAATGTGGAGGGGGCACATGATAAAACACTCTTCTCCCTTCGGTTCCTTAGTGTTATTTTAAAAAGTCATTTCCATCTCATACATTTATGTCATTTCCGCAGGGGTTTGTCTAAGATAAACATAAAGAACAAATTAATAGATGGAAACTTGTTAATAAAATATGTACCATTTACCTATTTACACGGTAGTTCCTGCCGATGCTGCAGCGACCATTCAGGTGACCATCGCAGCCAATCACTGGCCTCAGTGCTCATGTGCCATACATATCAAAGTGACTGATGCAAGTGATTGGCTGCAGTGGTTACATAAACTATGGACATGATATCATCTCTATGTGACTTCTTGGGACTACTAGATAGATGGCACTGGAGTAACGAGGGATGCAACCATCCTCCGGGGACAAGTATCATATTATAACAATAACAACAAAAGTTACAAAACTGTATGAATATAATTGCAAAATACAAATAAGAAAAGAAAGTCACTTTACCCTCTGGTCACACATGCAGTGAGAAAAATAAGTATTCGATACACTGCCGATTTTGTAAGTTTTCCCACCTACAAAGAATGGAGAGATCTGTAATTTTTATCGTAGGTACACTTCACCTGTGAGAGACAGATTCTTTAAAATAATCCAGAAAATCACATTGTATGATTTTTACATAATTAATTACCATTTTTTACATTTAATATGTATTCGATTCAATAGAAGAACAGAACTTAATATTTGGTACAGAAATCTTTCTTTGCAATTACAGATGTCAGACATTTCCTGTAATTGCTAACCAGGTTTGCACACACACACTTGGCAAGGATTTTGGCCCACTCCTCCATACAGATCTTCTCCAGATCTTTCAGGTTTCGGGTCTGGCACTTGGCAACATTGAGTTTCAGCTCCCTCCAAAGATTTTCTATTGGGTTCAGGTGTGGAGACTGGCTAGGTTACTCCAATATCTGGAAATGCTTCTAACTGAGCCATACTTTAGATACCCTATCTGTGTGTTTCGGGTCATTGTAATGTTGGAAGACCCAGCCAGGACCCATCTTCAATGCTCTTACTGGGGGACAGAGATTGTTTTCCAAAATCTCACTATACATGACCCTATCCATCAATATGATGTAGTCGTTCTGGACCCTTTGCAGAAAAGCACCCCCAAAGTATCAAATATCCACCACCATGCTTCACAGTTCTGACAGTTTTCTTGGGGTTGTACTCATCCTTCTTCTTCCTCCAAACACGGGGAGTGGAGTTGATACCAAAAAGTTCTAGGTATTTTGGTCTCACCTGACCACATGACCTTCACCCCTACCTTCTCTGGATCATCCAGATGGTCACTGTCAAAATTCAAACATGCTTGAACATGTAGCGGCGTGAGCAGGGGGACCTTGCGTGCCCTGCAGGATTTCAATCCATGAAGGTTGAGCGTGTTACTAACGGTAATGTTTGAGACTATGGTTCCAGCTCTCTTCAGGTCATTGACCAGGTCCTCCCATGTAGTTCTGAGCTGATTCCTGACCTTTCTCAGAATGATCCTTAGCCCACAAGGTGAGATGTTGCATGGAGCCCCAGACTGAAGAAGATTGACAGTCATCTTTCATTTTCTAATAATTCTGCCAACAGTTGTTGCCTTCTCACCAATCTGCTTGCCTATTATCCTGTTTGGTTATGGCCATGGTGGAGTGGTTGGAGTGTGATTGTGTGTGGACAGGTGTCTTTTATAAGGGTAATGAGTTCAAACAAGTGCAATTAATACAGGTAATGAGTCAAATTCAGTTGGGTTGTAGGTTAAGGACATGATGGGGGTAGTCACACTGGATCTTTACCCTAGGAAAAGAAATGCCCACATATAGTTCTAGACATTGGCGGACACAGACAGAAAATGGCCCCTGTACAAGAACAGTATATGGGCCCTTTGCAGTCCAATATCTCATTATAATGCAAAATTCCACCTGTTTTCAAGGTGGAAATGGAACCCCTTCACCAATTGGGCCCCACTGCAAATGCACAGGTTGCACCAATGATATGTCCATCACTGGTTCTAGATAAACACTGTAGGGAAACAGAGAGCACCAGACCATTGGGTGATACCTTTATAAAAAGATATATTAGATCCAGGTAATGTGCTCACGTGTGCGACTTCTGTAGATACAACTCTGGTAAAAGCTAAAGAATGGTTGTTACTGCCCCGTGGGTGGGGGATGATGAACTCCATCAGGATGCATGAAGTAAAAAACAATTCACAGTTTCGTCTGCACTAATCGAAATGAAGATCCTCGATCCAAAAATAAGAGGTTTTTTTTCTGCAAAGCATTTCCACACTGCATTGTTGGTTTTTGCACTTGAGAATGACGCCAGTTCGGCGTGGAAATGTGTTGTAAAATAAAAAACGCGTCACTATATTTTTGGATTAAGGATCTTAATTTCGGTTAGCGCAGCCCAAACTGCTTCATATATATAGTTCTAAAAATATTACTAAAAATTAGAAGCAAAGTGTAGGTCTGTTATCCAAAGACAAAAATAAATATTTTTACAACGACCTTCTATTCATTTACAAAGGTGCACAAGAATACAAAGCAGCTGCCAGGAAGACTAAGGGTATGTTCACACGTTCCTGATTTCCATCCTTTTTTTTCAGGACTGTTTTTTAAAAAAACTGCAGCTCTTGGCAGAAAACGCAGGTCCTTTTTTTGGTCCTTTTTTTGTCCTTTTTTGATGCGTTTTTTGATGCGTTTTTTGATCCTTTTTTTTATCCTTTTTTTATGCAGTTTTCTATGCAGAGTCTGTGTGTTTTCTAGGAAGTTTTTTAGGGTTAAAATGGCTGAAAATACCCTAACCCTACCCCTAACCCTAACCCTACCCCTAACCCTACCCCTAACCCTAACCCTACCCCTAACCCTACCCCTAACCCTAACCCTACCCCTAACCCTAACCCTACCCCTAACCCTAACCCTACCCCTAACCCTAACCCTAACCCTACCCCTAACCCTATTCTAACCTTAGTGGAAAAAAAAAAAATTCTTAATTTTTTTTTATTGTCCCTACCTATGGGGGTGACAAAGGGGGGGTGTCATTTACTATTTTTTTTTATTTTGATCACTGAGATAGATTATATCTCAGTGATCAAAATGCACTTTGGAACGAATCTGCCGGCCGGCAGATTCGGCGGGCGCACTGCGCATGCGCCCGCCATTTTGCAAGATGGCGGCGCCCAGGGAGAAGACGGCCGGACGGACAGCGGGACGCCGGGTAAGTATAAGGGGGGGAGATTAGGGCACGGGGGGGGATCGGAGCACTGGGGGGGCATCGGAGCACGGGGCGGTGGGATTGGAGCACGGGGGGGCGGGATCGGAGCATGGGGGGGCAGCCACACTCCGCCCACGCACTTCCGCCCGCTTCCCCGCACTTCCTGCTGCAGCGGTTCTGCACCACAAACCGCAGTAAAACCCACAGATATTTTTTTCATCTGCGGGTTTTACTGCGGGTTTGACCTCACAATGGAGGTCAATGGGTGCAGAACCGCTGCGGCTCCGAAAAAAGAAGTGACATGGTACTTCTTTTTTCCCGCAGCTATTCAGCGCGGCTTTTTTTTTTATTTTCCGCATTGTGGGCACAGCAGTCCCTGTTTTCCATAGGGTGCAATGTAATGTACCCTGCATGGAAAACAGCTGCGGACCCGCAGCGGGAAAATCGCGGCAATTCCGCATGAAAAAAAGGATCGTGTGAACATGGCCTAAAGCCTTATAGTACAAATTGATAATTTGCGTAAACAAATCATGTGAACAATTCCGCATCTTTACCTTCCTATTGACAGTATACCAAAGAGCACTTAGTGGTTTCTGGGGGGGCATTTGGTGGCAAGGTGGGCATGGACATACCATATAACAGTATCACCCGTTATGTCATTGCACTACACACAGTCACCTACTTCTAGAGTATACATGGCTTCTATCTGCCAGAACATGATATATTTTTCATTTTTCTTGCTCTAATTTGCTTTAAAATACATTTACTTTTTACTTAAAATTGTGACCTAACACCTGCTGATTTGTTAATCTCTTCCTGGATTTGCCTTTAATAGAAAATGTGAGTTATATCTTATCATATATTATTTTCAGGATTAAGGTTTTGGAGACAATGCCTAAATTAAGTCTAATGAACTGTCTTTGTAATATTGAGGCCCATGACTCATAACTGTGTTACATGTGCAAGACTGATCAGGTAAACCTCATCCACGCGATGTAGAGAGGTCCAAAATTATTCTCATACTTGAAAGACTTTCTTGACCTTACTATTCAATCTATCATATATCTCTAACAGAAAATTAATTTTTGCGTGTCCTGGGCTACATGGATGATACTCCATTAGATGTATGTACTAAGTTGACAGTTATACGAGTTTTCTATATGGTCAGAAAGATAAGCGCCCGACTCTGTTTGGAAAAGTCCAAACTATCTCTTTGGGAATTTGTTTCTTAACCTGTGCCTTGACCAACATAGCTATATTAATATAACAAGTTTTGAGGACCAGTAGGCAGGCTTTTCAGGATTGGCTCCATTGTAATTTTGAAGTGGTGGATTGTTATGAAGAATGACCATAATGAAACCTCTGTTATATGATATTTTGATTTACTTACACATGAAGTTATTGCTCTATTTCTCTCTGATAATTCCTTCTTGCAGAAAGCACTAAATGAGACTGGTTGCGTGACCGTGGTTCTCACTTCATGGCAATTTTTTTAAGCTAAAGAGGTTGAGGAACGCCTCTCATTTCTGCATCGGGCATTGAGATTTGCTGCACGCCAGTACAGCTTCTGAACCAAATGTTTGACGCTTTGCAAGTATCGCGCTCCTGTCCTGATAATTAGGCTAGGATGCTACACCGTATGGATTTCTGATCCATTGTTGCCTTGGCAGATAGAGACAACCTTCTAGCCATAAGCTGCTACAAGTTCCTTAAAAATAAAAATACTCAAAGGACATGGGACACTTTTATGAATATTCTGAATATATTCTGCACCCAATATATAGCCTATCTAAATAGAATAAATAAGCTAGAAATAGGATAAAACCACTATGGCTAAATAGATCTCTAAGGTGCACAAAAATGTAAAAAAAAAGAAAGGATTTAGATAATGAAAGCAAGAGGTTAGTGACACGGCATTAAATAATTATAGAGGAAAAAATAAGTTGTGTAAAACAAAGGTAGGCTGCAAAGATTCAGACAGAGAGACCCATTGCCAAAGAAGGTAAAAATAATCCAAAAATATTCTTCAGTTAAGAAACTCAAAAATGATAGTGTTGGCCACCTCAAAAATAATCTGGGAGAAATGGTGCAAGAGAATGAGGGAAAGGCCAATCTATTAATGCCTCCTTCTTTACAGTTTTTATGCAAGAGCATCCTATGGAAGATGACACGATCAGAGATACCATAATTTCCCCATTAAATGTCAAATTCTTAATTCAGGAGGAAGTATGGCGTTGCCTCAAAAACACTAAAGTGGACAAATCACCAGACTCGGATGACATACAGGTACTGCAGGAATTAAGTACCGTGATAGGCCGTTATTTCTAATATTTAAGGATTTTATGATAACTAAGGTCACCAGTGACCTATTAACCGGCAAGAGCAAGCAACACTACTCTATCCTCCTCCTCCTGGACCTGTCCTCTGCCTTTGACACAGTGGACCATTCCCTATTACTACAGACCCTCTCATCCCTTGGCATCACAGACTTGGCCTTATCCTGGATCTCGTCATACCTAACTGACCGAACATTCAGCTTCTCCCATTCACACACCACCTCCTCACCTCACCCCCTATCTGTGGGAGTCCCGCAAGGTTCAGTCCTAGGGCCCCTGCTCTTCTCTATTTACACTTTTGGCCTGGGACAGCTCATTGAAGCTCACGGTTTTCTGTATCATCTCTATGCTGATGACACATAGATCTACATCTCTGGACCAGATATCACCACCCTACTAACCAGAATCCCTCAATGTCTATCTGCTATTTCATCCTTCTTCTCCGCTAGATTTCTAAAACTTCACATGGACAAAACAGAATTCATTGTCTTTCCCCCATCTCACGTGACCCCCCCAACGAACCTATGCATTACAGTAAAAGGCTGCGCCCTCTCCCCAGTCCCACAAGCTCGCTGTCTCGGGGTAATCCTTAACACTGATCTCTCCTTCAAACCGCATATACAAGCCCGTTCCACTTCCTGCTGCCTTCAACTCAAAAATATTTCACGGATCCGTACATTCCTAAACCAAGAATGTGCAAAAACCCTAGTTCATGCCCTCATTATCTCCCACCTCGACTACTGTAACCTCCTGCTCTGTGGCCTCCCCTCGAACACTCTTGCACCCCTCCAATCTATTCTAAACTCAGCTGCCCGACTAATCCACCTGTCAACCCACTATTCCCCGACTCTCCCCTCTGTCAATCTCTTCACTGGCTCCCCATTACCCAGCGACTCCAGTGCAAAAGCCTAACCATGACATACGAAGCCATCCACAACCTGTCTCCTCCATACATCTGTGACCTCGTCTCCCGGTACTCTCCTGCACGCAACCTCCGATCCTCACAAGATCTCCTTCTCTACTCCCCTCTTATCTCCTCTTCCCACAATCGCATACAAGATTTCTCTCGTGCATCACCCCTACCCTGGAACTCTCTACCACAACACATCAGACTCTCACCTATCATCGAAACCTTCAAAAAGAACCTGAAGACCTACCTCTTCCGACAAGCCTACAACCTCCAGTAACCACCGATCGACCAAACCGCTGCACGACCAGCTCTATACTCACCTAGTGTATCCTCACCCATCCCTTGTAGATTGTGAGCCCTCGCGGGCAGAGTCCTCTCTCCTCCTGTACCAGTTGTGACTTGTATTGTTCAAGATTATTGTACCTGTTTTTATCATGTATACCCCTCCTCACATGCAAAGCGCCATGGAATAAATGGCTCTATAACAAATAATAATAATAAATAATAATAATAACATGGTCTGTACTACACAGCTGGTGCACAGCAAATGTGCTACCTATATTCAAAAAGGGGTCAAAAAGCTGAGGCTGGAAACTATTGTACTGCAAATTAATCTATACAGTGGCCAAAATATTTGAAGAGGGCGCGTTACAGCTTTAAGGAGCAGGGAGCATGTTTGCGCCCTAAGTGAATTGCTAGGAAACTTGTGTGGTGTGTGGCAGCTCTGGGACATAAAAACAACAGGGCAAGAGAAATAACAGAGCGGATGTGGTGTTGAGCATGTTGGCGTCCCTGGACGGGCCAAAGGGGAAGAACCACACTGGGACTGCGGCGTTAGATGTTACAAAGGGATTTATGTAAGCTGGAGGCTTGGGCAGAGAAAAGGCAATTCAAGTTTAATGTAGTCATGTGCTTGTGCCAAACAAATAAAATGGACAATTATGTACTAAATGGTAAACACTCTTTAAAACTGTCACTGAAAAAGACAGGCACATGGATAATCAGCAAACTCAACTTTAGTGATCAGTGCCAGGCAGCTGCAATCAAGGCAAATAAAATCTTAGGGTGGATTAAAAGAGGCATAGATGCTCATGAGAAGGATATAGTTTTGCCTCTATACAAGTCACTAGTGCGGCCACTGCAATTTTGGGATCCAGTGTATGGACCAAACTGAACTTGAGTGAGGGCAGAGAAGAGTGACCAAGGTTATTAACCCCTTAGTGACAGAGCCAATTTTAACCTTAATGACCACGCCCGTTTTTAAAAATATCTGACCAGTATCACTTCAAAGGGTAATAACTCTGGAATGCTTCAACATATCCCATTAATTCTGAGGCTCTTTTTTTCATAATAAATTGTTCTTTAAGTTAGTGGTAAATTTAGGTCGAAATGTTTTTGTGTTTGTTTGTGAAGATATCAGAATTTTGGTGAAAATTTCGAAAATTTCTCAATTTTCAAACTTTCAATTTTTACATCCTTAAATCAGATAGTCATGCTGTGCAAATTAATAAATAACATTTCCCATATGTATATCTTATATCTGCATAATTTTTCAAACGTCATTCATTCTATTTTATTAGATTTTAGAAAGGTTAAAAGTTTAGAAAGTAATTTCTAATTTTTTTCAGGACATTTAAAAAACCTTTTTCATTAGGGACATTTAAATGGACTTTCTGGAGCCTATATATTGGACACTCCCCAAACATTATACCATCTTAAAAACCGCACCCCTCAAATACTTCAAAACTGTTGTCAGGAAGTTTTTTTTTTGTGCTACACAAGAATGAATGCATAGTGTAATGAAAAAAAAATTGTTGCTTTATCCCCAATTTTTTCAGTTTTACAAAAAATAGCACAAGAAAATGAACCCCAAAATGTTTTACCCAGTTTTTTCTGAAAGCGCTGATACCCCACATGTGGTTAAAAACCTTTATTTGGACAAACGGCAAAGTTAGAAATGGAGGGAGCATCTTAAATTTTGGAACACAAATTTGGCTGAATTAGATTGTGGGTGCCATTTTGTTCATGAAAATTTTGCTTTTTCACAACATTTTCACTTTTGTAAGAGGAAAAATGAAAAAATAGACCCCACAGTATGTTACCCACTTTCTTCTGAGTGCGATGATATACCACATGTAGTCAAAAACTACTGTTTGGACACATGGCAAGGCTCTGAAGGGAAGAAACAATATTTAGTACTTGGAATGTAAATTTGGCTGGGCTCATAGATTGCAGACATATTCCTCATTTGAGGAGCCCCTGAGGTACCAAAACAGCAGAAACCCTCACAAGCGACCCCATTTTGGAAACTAGATCAATCAAGAAATTCATCTAGGGCTGTGCTGAACACAAACTTTTTAAAAGGTAGATGGGAAAACTAAAATTACATGTTTTCCACTAAAATGTTGTTTTAGCCCCAATTTTGTAATTTTCTCAATGAATAATAGAAGAAAACGAACTCCATTATTTGCTATGCAATTTCTCCCGAATATGATACTACCCCATATGTGGCCAAAAACTGATGTCTTGGCACATGGCAGGGCTCAGAAAGGCAAGAGCGCTATTTGATTTTTGGAGCATAAATTTGTCTGGAATAGATTGTGAATGCCATGCCGCATTTGCAGAGCCCATGACGTGCCAAAACAGCAGAAACCCCCCTAATGTGAACCTATTTTGGAAACTAGATTCCTCAAGGAATTCATCTTGTGGTTTACTACAGGTGATTCACAAAACTTTGTAACATTTAGATGTGAAAAAAAATTACACAGATTACATTTGAATAGATTTTGGGCCCAATTAGCCGAGCCCATCAGGTGCCAGATCAGCAGAAACTTCCCCAACTGACCCCATGGTGGAAACTTCTCTGTTTATGGATTTCATAGTGTAGTGAGTATTTTGAACCCACAGGTGCCTCACAGAATTTTATAACATTGGGATGGAGAAATATATCATTTTTGTGGTAAAATTTTTTTAAAAATTTGCTTAACCCCTTTCTGACCTGTGACACAGCGTATGCATCATGAAAGTCGGTGCCGATCTGACCTGTGACACATATGCTGCATCACAGAATGATCGCGTTCCTGCAGGTCAGGTGAAAGGGTTAACTGTAATTTTACCTGACCTGCAGGGACAGGGGGAGTGGTTCTTCAGCCCGGGGGGGAGGGGGGTGGCTTGGCCCCCCGTGGCTACGATCGCTCTGATTGGCTGTTGAAAGTGACTGTTTCACTATCACTTTCAATCAGAGCAATCGTAATATTTCACCAATGAAAATTGGTGAAATATTACAATCCAGCCATGGCCGATGTTGCAATAACACCGGCCATGTCTGGAGACCAAGATCTGCCCCCAACACCGCCACCGATCTCCTCCTCTCCGTCCTCCGTCCTGTCCTCTGCTGTCCTCCGCTCCCCTCCGTCCTCCCGTCTGCTCCCCCCGCAGTCTGATCTCACCCCCCGTGGTCCGATCCCACCCCCATACTTACCGAGCTCCGGTGTCCCTCCCGGTGTCCGTCCGTCTTCTCCATGAGCGCCGCCATCTTCCAAAATGGCAGGCGCATGCGCAGTGCGCCCGCCGAATCTGTCGGCCGGCAGATTCATTCCAGATACATTTTGATCACTGTGATAGAACCTATCACAGCGATCAAAATAAAAGAAATAGTAAATTAACCCCCTCCCTTTATCACCCCTATAGGTAGGGAAAATAATGAAATAAAGAAAATATATTTACTTTTATTTTTCCATTAAGGTTAGGGTTAGAACTAGGGTTAGGGTTGCAATTAGGGTTAGGGTTAGGGTTGCAATTACGGTTAGGGTTGCAATTAGGGTTGGGGTTAGGGTTGCAATTAGGGTTAGGGTTGCAATTAGGGTTAGAATTAGGGTTAGTTTTGCAATTAGGGTTAGGGTTGCAATTAGGGTTAGGGTTAAGGTTGCAATTAAGGTTAGAGTTAGAATTAGAGTTAGGGTTAGAATTAG
The DNA here is from genome assembly GCF_032444005.1 of Ranitomeya imitator. Taxonomy (NCBI): domain Eukaryota; kingdom Metazoa; phylum Chordata; class Amphibia; order Anura; family Dendrobatidae; genus Ranitomeya; species Ranitomeya imitator. The sequence goes on from NC_091291.1 coordinate 88,488,727, forward strand.
GCTATGTGCACACGGTGCGGATTTGGCCGCAGATCTGCAGCGGATTGGCCGCTGCGGATTTGTAGCAGTTTTCCATCATGGTTACAATACCATGTAAACCTATGGAAAACCAAATTCGCTGTACCCATGGTTCGGAAAATACAGTGCGGAAAAGCTGCGTTGTATTTTCTACAGCATGTCAATTCTTTGTGCAGATTCCGCAGCGTTTTACACCTGTTCCTCAATAGGAATCCGCAGGTGAAATCCGCACAAAAAATACTGGAAATCTGCGGTAAATCCGCAGGTAAAACGCAGTGCCTTTTACCTGCAGATTTTTCAAAAACAGTGCAGAAAAATCCTCACACGAATCCGCAACGTGGGCACATAGCCTTAGGGTTAGGGTTGGAATTAGAGTTAGGGTTGGAATTAGGGCTAGGGCTAGAAATAGGGCTAAGATTAGGGTTAGGGGTTTGTTGGGGTTAGGGTTAAGCTTGTGGTTAGGGTTATGGTTAGGGTTGGGATTAGGGTTAGGGGTGTGTTGGGGTTAGGGTTGTGGTTAGGGATAGGGTTGGGATTAGGGTTAGGCATGTGTTGGGGTTAGGGTTGTGATTAGAAGTGTGTTGGGATTAGGGTTGTGATTAGGGTTATGGCTAGAGTTGGGATTAGGGTTAGGGGTGTGTTGGGGTTAGTGTTGGAGTTAAAATTGTGGGGTTTCCACTGTTTAGGCACATCAGGGGTCTCCAAATGCGACATGGCGCCACCATTGAGTCCAGCCAATCTTGCGTTCAAAAAGTCAAATGGTGCTCCCTCCCTTCTGAGCCCCGACGTGGGCCCAAACAGTGGTTTACCCAAACATATGGGGCATAAGCATACTCAGGAAAAATTACACAACATCCTTGGGGGTCTAATTTCTCCTGTTACCCTTGGGAAAATAAAAAATGGGGGCTAAAAAATGATTTTTGTGGGAAAAAAATATTTTTTATTTTCACGGTTCTGTATTTTAAGCTTCTGTGAAGCACTTGGGGGTTCAAAGTGCTCACCACACATCTATATAAGATCCTTGGGGGGTCTAGTTTCCAAAATGGGGTCACTCGTGGGGGTTTCTACTGTTTAGGCACATCAGGGGCTCTGCAAACATAACATGACACCCACAAACCATTCCATCAAAGTCTGCATTCCAAAACGTCACCACTTCCCTTCCGAGCCCCGACGTGTGGCCAAACAGCAGTTCCCCCCCACATATGGTATCAACGTACTCAGGACAAACTGGACAACAACTTTTGGGATCCAATTTTTCTTGTTACCCTTGAGGATAATTTTTGAGGAAAGAAAAATGATTTTTTTATTTTCACGGCTCTGCGTTATAAACTTTTGTGAAGCATTTGGGGGTTCAAAGTGCTCACTATGCATCTAGATAAGTTCCTTGGGGTGTCTAGTTTTAGGCACACAGCAGCTCTCCAAACGTGACATGGTGTCCGCTAACAATTGGAGCTAACTTTTCATTCAAAAGTCAAATGGTGCTCCTTCCCTTCAGAGCCCTGCCGTGTGCCCAAACAGTAGTTTACCCCCACATGTGAGGTATTGGTGTATGAAGAAGAAATTGCCCAACAAATTTTAGGATCCATTTTATCCTGTTGCTCATGTGAAAAGGTAATCATTGAGGCTAAAAGAAATTTTTTGTGAAAAACAAGTACTTCATTTTACGGATCAATTTGTGAAGCACCTGGAGGTTCAAAGTGCTCACTGTGCATCTAGATAAGTTCCTTGGGGGGGTCTAGTTTCCAAAATGGGGTCACTTGTGGGGGAGCTCACACAGGGCCTCTCCAAACGCGGCATGGTGTCCGCTAAAGATTGGAGCCCAAACAGTGGTTCCCCCCACATATGGGGTATCGGCATACTCAGGACAAATTGTACAATAACTTTCAATGTCCAGTTTCTCCTTTTACCCTTGGGAAAATAAAAATTTTTTGCTAAAATACCATTTTTGTGACTAAAAAGTTAAATATTCATTTTTTCCTTCCATGTTGCTTCTGCTGCTATGAAGCACCTAAAGGGTTAAAGGGAACCTGTCACCTGAATTTGGCGGGACCGGTTTTCGGTCATATGGGCAGAGTTTTCAGGTGTTTGATTCACCCTTTCCTTACCCGCTGGCTGCATGCTGGCCGCAATATTGGATTGAAGCTCATTCTCTGTCCTCCGTAGTACACGCCTGTGCAAGGCAAGATTGCCTTGCGCAGGTGTGTACTACGGAGGACAGAGAATAAACTTCAATCCAATATTGCGGCCAGCATGCAGCCAGCGGGTAAGGAAAGGGTGTATCAAACACCTGAAAACTCAGCCCATATGACCGAAAACCGGTCCCGACAAATTCAGGTGACAGGTTCCCTGTAATAAACTTCTTGAATGTGGTTTTGAGCACCCTGAGGAGTGCAGTTTTTAGAATGGTGTCACTTTTGGGTATTTTCAGCCATATAGACCCCTCAAACTGACTTCAAATGTGAGGTGGTCCCTAAAAAAAATGGTTTTGTAAATTTTGTTGTAAAAATGAGTAATCGCTGGTCAAATTTTAACTCTTGTGAGTTCCTAGCAAAAAAAAATTTTGTCTCCAAAATTGTGCTGATGTAAAGTAGACATGTGGGTATTGTTATTTATTAACTATTTTGAGTCACATAATTCTCTGGTTTAACAGAATAAAAATTCAAAATTTGAAAATTGCAAAATTTTTAAAATTTTCACCAAATTTCCTTTTTTTTCACAAATAAACGCAAAAATTATTGACCTAAATTTACCACTATTATGTGTTAGGTGTCGAGTTCCTGCCTCTGCACTGGAGGAACCTCGAACCATCTCCGCTGCGGTCTCCCATTCTTCTCCAGCCGCAGTGGAGCTTGCTCAACGGAGACATCAGTCCCAGCATCTGGCTCATGTGTGAATGGTTACTGCTGCCCTTCCAGTCTCTGCCTTTGTAGCCAGCACTGATCAGCAGCGAGCAGGTCTTTCTGGGACTAAGTCCTGCTTTTCCCATACTGAGCATGCCCACGGGACGACCTCCCATTGGAGGTCGGGGGTCATATGCTCAGGTCCTGTTACGGCTGCTATTGGACCATCTGGAAGGTCTTGTAGCACTGCTGCTATAAAAGGTTTGAATGGCCGCTCTGCCATGCGCTAGTGTATACTTGAAAATGTGTGTGTGCTGATGTGTGAAAGTCACTCATTAATTATCCCCTCCCTTGTGCATGACTGCTCGTGTAAGGATGATTGTTATCTAGTGGCGTTTGCCAGAGCGGCACTGCACGCACTCTTGTGCATAAAAATTATTATTTAAGTTATACTCTGACACCCACTAGCGGTGTCGAGCGCAAGTGGTCTAGACAAACTCTAATCCTGAGTCTTGGGATTGAGTTCTGTGACTCCTTGCTTGCGCTCTTTGTGCGGTACCGCGGCCCTGTGACGCAACAGGGTTCGCTTCTTTCATACAGGGTGAAGCTAACCCGTGTGTGTATCTTCATTGTACCGCCATATAGTCCGTCATTACTCAGCAGCAGGTTCCATCTCTGCACGGTGGACCCCGGGCTGCGAACGCACCTTATACCATCTCTCTAATTATTTGGTGCGTTCCGCTAGCCCTAACATTATGAAGCCCAATATGTCACGAAAAAAACAATCTCCGAACCGCTAGGATTCGTTGAAGCGTCCTGAGTTATTACCTCATAAAGGAGGGACACTGGTCAGAATTGCAAAAAATGGTCAGGTCATTAAGGTCAAAATAGGCTGAGTCATGAAGGGGTTAAAGTTTGTCAGTTACACAAGGGTTAATAGGTGAAACTGGACCCCGCAATTTTTGGCATAATTTCTCCCAAACGCAGTGATTGGAAACTACTGTTAGACAACACATCAGGGCTGAGAAGGCAGGAACGCTAGTTGGTTTTTGGAGCCCTAGAATAGTTTGTGAGCAACATTCGCAGCGTTCCTAAAACAATAGAACAGCCGAAAAACCCCAAAAGTGACACTATTGTAGAAAATGCACCTCTCAATGAATTCACCTATGGCTTCAATGACTATTTTGTAACATCCACGCCAGACTTTATTCTGGTGAATTTGAAATATGCCACTTTAGTGTCGACATATCGTGCCCCCATATTGTGTAGTGCACCCCATATATTGTAGCTCCCCCATACATTGTCCCCAGCTTATGCTTCTGGAGACACACACCCTGTAAATTGTTAACTGGGCTCTCCCCACTACAATAATGCCAAACATGTGGCTGATTACTGCAGTTTAGTCACAGTGGGGCTCAGAAGGAGGGGACATTTGCATTTGGGAGCCCAGATTTCATTGAATTTTATTTGAGGAGGTGGGAGCCATCACATCTTCATAGTCTTTGTTGTACCAGTAATGTGGGAACTAGCGATAAGCCAGTGTACTCGTTGCTCGGGTTTTCCCAAGCACGCTCGGGTGACCTCCGAGAATTTATGACTGCTTGGAGATTTAGTTTTCATCGCGGCTGTTAGGTCTCGAGTTCCCGCTTCTGCACAGGGGGAATCTCGAGCCATCTCCGCTGCTGTCTCCCATTCTTATCCAGCCGCAGTGGAGTCTGCTCAGCAGGGACGTCGGTCCCAGCGTCTTGCTCAGTCTCACTCTGTACAGAGAGTTACTGCTGCTTCTTCAGCTTCTGCCATTAAACCCAGTGCTGGTCAGCAGCGAGCGGACTTCTCTGGGACTAAGTCCTTGTCTGCACACACTGAGCATGCCCAGGGCAAGATCTCCCGTTTGAGATCGAGGGTCATGTGCTCAGGCTCTGCAGCACATTCCATTGGTCCTTTTGGCAGGTCTTGGAAGGGCAAAGTTTCCGTGGCCACTTCCTGTGCTGCAACTATATAAACTGCGCATGACCGCACGGCCATGCGCTAGTGTACATTTGCTTATGTGTGTTTGTTGTGAGTGCAAGTCGTCCTTGGATACCCCTTCCCTATTGAATGTCTGTTCGCGGAAGGTGTATGGTTGCTATCTAGCGCCCGACTTATCCTACAGCACTAATCACACGTTACAGCGTCCAGTTGCTGTGACCGCCAGTACGGCACCGTGCACTTCCTCTGTGCTTTCCTTACCCAAGCCTGGGTGGTTAGTGGCGTTCGTCAGTGCGGCACCGCATGCACTCTTGTGCCTAATATTGTTATTCAGCTTCCTTACACACCCAGTTGCGGTGTTGTGCCAGCAAGGGTCTAATCGGACTTCAATCCTAGTTGGGGTTGAGTTCGCTGACTACTTGCTCGCCTTCTATGTGCGGTACCGCGATCCTGTGACGCAACAGGATCGCTTCCTTCACGCTGGGTGAAGTTTAACCCACGTGTGCATACTTATGAGTACCGCCATATAGTCCGTCATTACTTAGCAGCAGGTTCCATCTCTGCACGGTGGACCTCGGGCTGCGAACGCACCATACACTATCTGTCTTATTATTTGGTGCGTTCCGCTAGCCCTAACAGCGGCAGATGAATAATTTATAGCTACTAGCCTGCTTGATTACATGTGGGGATTGCCTGGTTGCCAGGGAATCCCCACATGTACTAAATCTCCGAGCAATTAACCAGCAAAGACTAAACAGACAACTGAGGCATGATCTCAATAGGCTGGGAAGGGGCCGTGGATTTTGGCCCCCTCACATACTATTAACACCAGCCATTAGCCTCCCCAGAAATGGCACATCCATTAGATGCGCTAATTCTGGCTCTTCCTACTTGCCCTGGTGCTGAGCGGTGACATCAAAAATGTGACTGCTCAGCACGGCCGCTGGAACACACTCACAGTAATGTGAGAACGTGCTGCAGTGATGAGTGATGATGTAATTAAGGATACCACAGGTCAGAGGTGGTTGTTCTTATGGTAGCCTCTGTTTGTAAGCTGGCCATGTGTGACCTGCGGTGTCCGTATTTCTGGTCCTTAAAAACGGACAGCATACGAACATAAGAAACAGATGTGTTAAGGGGGCTTAAGACTGGTATCATATTCTTGTATTATACAATGAGCATTTATATCAGGGTTTCCATGTAAATCCCACAAAAATGTGATTCAGACCCCAGACGGAACTGCTCACTATAAGTGTTTGCTCACACTTGTTTATAAATATGCCAAGTGCAATGTGATAAAAAATCATATTGCACTCACACCAATGTTATTAAGTGAGGCAGTTTTCATCTGCAAGTTTTTCCTCAGTTGGAATCGGGCTGAGGAAAAAATCGTAGCATGCTGCATATGGCTGCATAAAGCATCCAGGACTCGCCAATGCAAGTCACTGGGTGCGAGAAAAAAACAACTGGCACATGAACCATTCGTATGCCGTGTGATTTTTATGCACAAAATTCAAAGAAAAAAAGCATAATATAAAGCTATAGGTAAATAGATGACAGAAAGATACTAGATACATAGAATAGATAGATACAATAGCTAGATATCTTGCAGATTTGATATCCTTCAGATTTATAATGCCACAACCCTCTGGATATCATAAACTTGTACCCTTTAGTGTCTTTCATGTGGGTGTTTAGCCTGGTTTAACCTAATAAATAAATGTTTTAAAAAAATGACAAGGGGTTCCCCCTATTTTTGGTAACCAGCAAAGGTAAAGCAGACAGCAGCAAGCTGATATTGTCATGCTGGGAAGGTCCATAGTTATTGGACCCTTCCCAGCCTAAAAATAAAAGCTTTCATCCACCCCAGATGTGGCGCATCATATTAGATGCGCCAATTCTGGTGCTTTGCATCATCTCCTCCCAGTTGCCCTGAGGCATTGCCCATCGGATTTATGGTAGTTGAGGTTGATGTCAGCCAAGAACTGACCAAAAATACAGCTGATGCCAAGCCTTGGTGTTAACAATGGAGAAGTGTTTATCAGTAACTCTCATTACTAACCCAGTAAGTAAAAAGAAAAAACACCCACGAACAAAAATATTTTTGTTGAAAAGCACTCCCCGATACTTTTCTTGGTTCATCAATTTGTTAAAAAAAAAAATGTTGGTCCGAGGTAGTCCATGGAATCCACCTGATGCCAGCTGTGTTTTGGGACATTTCATATCTGACATCAATCCCAACTACAATTATCCCAAATACCAACACACCTAGAGAATCATGAGGAGCCAAAGAGCCAGAAATGGTGCATCTAATGTGATACGCCACTTTGAGGCAGCTGCAGGCTGGTATTTTTAGGCTCGAAAGGGCCCAATAACCATGGACCTTCCCAGCATCATAATATAAGCCTGAAGCTGTCTACTTTACCTTTGCTGGATATAAAAAATAGGGGGGCCCCACATAATTGATTTATTTATTAGGTTAAATAAAGCTCCACACCCTTTAGTGTAGTGCCATATGAAAGGCACATAAAGATGCTAGTTTATTATATGTAGGGGGCTTTTGAAATTATATATCTGCAGGATCTGTCTGTCTGTCTATCTATTCTATCCTATCTATTTATACATTTATATAAGATTGCTTTATTATTTATGATGACTAGATTTAATTTGCATAGAGTATTATTATAGTATGTAAAAGATGATGCTAAAAACACATATTGCATACGGATTGCATACAGATGACCCACGCATGACAGACGAGAAAACACATCGCACACTCACATAGCACTCACATGACATACGGAATGACATAAGATGGCTTTATTGTTCAGGCTTGTGCAAAGATTTATTAATATAGTTTTTGCTGCTATCACACAGTAAAAAGGCTTTTTTAATCACGGCGAGTGGAGTTGATACCAAAAAGTTCCATTTTGGTCTCATCTGACCACATGATCTTCTCTCCAGCCTCCTCTGGATCATCCAGATGGTCACTGGTGAATTTCAAACGTGCCTGGACATGTGCTGGTGTGAGCAGGGGGACCTTGCGTGCCCTGCAGGATTTTAATCCATGATGGTGTAGTGTGTTACTAATGCTAATGTTTGAGACTGTGGTCCCAGGTCTCTACAGGTCATTGACCAGGTCCTACCGTGTGGTTCTGGACTGATTCCTGACTTTTCTCAGAATCATCCTTAAGGTACCGTCACACTTAGCGACGCTGCAGCGATACCGACAACGACCCGGATCGCTGCAGCGTCGCTGTTTGGTCGCTGGAGAGCTGTCACACAGACCGCTCTCCAGCGACCAACGATGCCGGTAACCAGGCTAAACATCGGGTAACTAAGCGCAGGGCCGCGCTTAGTAACCCGATGTTTACCCTGGTTACCATCCTAAAAGTAAAAAAAAACAAACACTACATACTTACCTACAGCCGTCTGTCCTCCAGCGCTGTGCTCTGCACTCCTCCTGTACTGGCTGTGCGAGCACAGCGGCCGGAAAGCAGAGCGGTGACGTCACCGCTCTGCTTTCCGGCTGACCGACGCTCACAGCCAGTACAGGAGGAGTGCAGAGCACAGCGCTGGAGGACAGACGGCTGTAGGTAAGTATGTAGTGTTTGTTTTTTTTACTTTTAGGATGGTAACCAGGGTAAACATCGGGTTACTAAGCGCGGCCCTGCGCTTAGTTACCCGATGTTTACCCTGGTTACCAGTGAAGACATCGCTGGATCGGTGTCACACACGCCGATTCAGCGATGTCTACGGGGAGTCCAGCGACCAAATAAAGTTCTGGACTTTCTTCCCCGACCAACGACAGCACAGCAGGGGCGTGATCGCTGCTGCCTGTCACACTGGACGATATCGCTAGCGAGGACGCTGCAACGTCACGGATCGCTAGCGATATCGTCTAGTGTGACGGTACCTTTACTCCACGAGGCGAGATCTTGCATGAAGCCCAATACTGAGAAAGATTGACAGTCTTCTTTTGTTTCTTCCATTTTCTAATAATTATGTCAACAGTTGATCCCTTCTCACCAAACTGCTTGCCTATTGTCCTGTAGGCCATCCCAGCCTTGTGCAGGTCTACAATTTTGTCCCTGGTGTCCTTAGACAGCTCTTTGACTTTGGCCATGGTGGAGAGCTTGAAGTGTGATTGATTGTGTGTGGACAGGTGTCTTTTATACAGGCAGCAAGTTCAAACAGGTGCAATTAATACAGGTAATGAGTGCAGAGAAGAAATGCCTCTTAGGCCGACGTCACACTAACTGTATGGAAAATCGGTCCGAGTCTCCCTGCAAGAATTGCACAAGTGTTTTGCGTATGGTCATCCGTGTGTGATACGTTTGCAATGCGATGATCCGATTTTCTCACACTTATGCATCCGTATGACATGCGTATGACATCCGTATGGCTTTGTATTTTTCTGACTTTCCCCATTGAATTTAATGGCTCAATGGGCTGAAATGAGGAAAATGTGTGCGTATTTGTCGCAAGCTAGATGAATGATCCATGTGGTGTCCGAGTTTTTCTTGCACCCGTAGGCTTGCATTGACGAGTCTGGGATGATAAACGCATCCAATCGCAGCATGCTGCTATTTTTACATGCACGTCGAATACACCTGGGAAAAAATGATTAACAGTGGTCCGAGCGCTATGTGATGTTTTCTCACATAGCACTTGTCCGTATTCTATGGTAATGTGACGCCGGCCATACAGAAAAACTAACAGGTCTGTGAGAGCCAGAATTGTGGCTGGTTGGTAGGTGATCTAATACTTATTTCATGCCATGAAAAGTAATTTAATTATTTCAAAACCATACAATGTGATTTTCATTTTTATTTTAAGATTCTGTCTCTCACAGTTGAAGTATACCTACGATAAAAATTACAGACCTCTCTATTCTTTGTAGGCGGGAAAACTTGCAAAATCGGCAGTGTATCAAATGCTTATTTTACCCACTGTATATAAAAAAAATTCAACCACCAAGTCCCACAAGTCCGGGGCCCCCGGAAGAAGCTGGCGGTGAAACGTGCGTCGGGGTGAGGGGACGCCAGATCTATACCACACACCAGGTAAATATCCACCCTTATCCACCTTTATTCTCTAACTTTGGATTGTTTTTAATATAACCACGAACACCAGGGGAAGCTTATTGGTACAAGAATAGTGTGGAGACCATGCAGTGACTTATAAAAGATAGGTCTCCGTTTTCCTGGGTATTATATTATATCATGTTAGGTTTGGTATATAATTTATAATCACGGATAAGACTACATTGAGGTTCGGACATATTATGTCTGGCTGGAGTTAAAAGGTGTGAAAAAATCCTGGATTCTTGTCTTTTGAATGACTTATGGTACAACGTCTCATATAATATTGATTGATAGCTGGACAACTTATTTGTTTTGAATTGTTAATCATGTGTGGGGAATTCTTTCTATTATAGTAATCTGGCGTCTCCTAGACGGCATTTTTGCTTTTTTACTCTTTGTTGTTTATTGTCCTTTTTTGGCTTGAAGAAAAATACATTTGATTTTATAAAGTGTGGGATCTCTTCTTTGTCCTTTACATGAATTGATGTGGGACTTGGTGGTTGTATTTAGTTGAAGTGCCAATGGGCATATTTTGATGAGTGATGAGACCAATTTGTTTATTAAGGTTTGTTTTTTGTGGGATGGTTTGATGTTTTCATTTACACCATTTTTTTTACATAAGGCTCTTTGATTACTTTTTAGTACATTTTTTGAGTGTCAGTATGATGAAAAAGCGACATTTTTGGCATGTTTTCACTATTTTTCATGACAGTTTTATAGATTGAATCACTCTAGAGGCAGAAACAACAATTATGCAAACATTTTTTGTTTATTTTTGATTTATCACAAAGCCTCCATTTTTAGTGTCCAATCGGCTTTTCATGATTTGTGTGCGCTTTTTTTTGTGGTTTTTTACAATGTTTTATTTAACTTTTTTTGCTAAGTCCTACTGTGTGGACATATTTTTTACTTTGATTGTTGGTCTCATGCATTGCGGTACTCCTGTACTGCAGTGCCTGAGAACTGTCAGTGACTCACTGACAGAGCCTGTTAGACTCTGAGTCAGTGAGATCTAACAGGCCACAGTACCATGGGGTCATCCGATGACCTCAGAGTACCATGACAGCGATCTGCACCCGTGCGGTCGATCCTGTCAAAGGGGGCCTTTATACCCCCTTTTAACCACTCAAATATTTCTATTGCGAGTGACAGCGGTATTTAAGAGGTTAATCGGCCCCGATGGGTTCCTCAGGTTGTCAGCTGTCACTCATGAGAATTTCACCCACAGGGCAGTGCTATTTATTTATTCCCAATTGCCTTTTAAAACGGCAGTCCAAAATAAGGCCTCTTACCGACTGCTGTTTTAACACGTATTGGAGGTCAGTATGGGGTTAAGGGAATTGCTGAACTGCCGTACCAAGACAGGTTATCAAACTTGGAGTTATTCAGTTTGGAAAACAAAGGCTTAGGGATGATTATTACAATATACAGAGGGAGGGTACAATGTGAGGGGAGAGTACAGAGTAGTGATACTCGCTGCTCGGGTTTTCCCGAGCACGCTCAGGTGGTCTCTCCGAGTATTTGTGACTGCTCAGAGATTAAGTTTTTTTCACCGCAACTGCATGATTTACAGCTACTAGACAGCTTGATTACATGTGGGGATTACCTAGCAACCAGGCAACTCCCACATGTACTCAGGCTGGCTAGCAGCTGTAAATCATGCAGCTACGTCAACAAAAACTAAATCTCCAAACAGCCACCAATACTCGGAGATTACACGAGCATGCTCTGGAAAACCCCAGCAACGAGTACACTCGCTCCTCACTAGTACATCTAGTAGATCTTTGTAATGATCTTTTGCATGTGGGCCTGCAATGATCACAGCAGAGCATCCTCTACCTCTGTAAGAAAGATGGTTTAACGAACGTCGATTCTTTGCTGTAAGAGCTGTGAGATTATGGAACTTATTCATATTATGGGGCAATTTGCATCTGCCTCATGGGGTTGGACTCAATGGTCCAGTTCTTTCAACCTTAAAACTTTGAAACTGTCCCAGCTAGTATGCAACAGCAGCTCTCAACAACTATTGGGATATATTTCTCATACCTCTTTCATACATGTGCTATACTTTGCGGAATGTCACTCCAATGTCCCTCTATAAGGCACTGTTGAAAATAGCTATAAAACCCAATAACATTTTCATTTTTCGAAATAATATTATTTTGGGGGTCTTTATATAGATGAAGGTTTTATATTCCAAAAAGATGGATTATTTTTTAGAATATTGTCTATTACATTGATAGCTAGACCATACATTACAAGCAATTGTTACCATCCACATTTCGTGTCCTCCCTATTTCCTCATAGATAGTAAGCTTGCAAGCAGGACCCTCACTCCTCTTGTATCTGTTGATTTATGTGATTATTGCTTTTCTATAATGTCTTTTATTGTCTGTACAAGTCACCTCTAAACTGTAAAGTGCTACGGAATATGTTGGCACTATAGAAACAAAACTATTGTTACTAAAATTATTATTATTTAGATGGATATTAATAAGATTTGATAATGCTTCAGTGTACTTTAGCTCTAAGAAGTTCAGAAGACCTACCTTCTACTATATAATTGTTTGTCATAGCAATGGCATTGTCTACTTCAGCCGTGATAATCCAATTGGTAAAGGCCCCGCACACATTAGACAGCTGTTGGCCGAACGGTCAGTTGGCCGACAGCTATTGCTGTTGACTTTCCCATACCCTGGAGTACTTAGCTTGGCCAAGCATTTATGGGTTCTCCATGAGAAAACCTCTGCCAGACTCTTCTGCTAGAGGGCCTGATTATGGGGAGAACAAAAGGATCGGCCTTTGGAAATACAGCAGTTTGGATCCTTTTCTCGCCGACATCATCTGTAGGGAGGAGAGTTGGGAAGTCCCTATACACATTATACAGCTGTCTGATATCACTGATATGGGCACAATCTATTATTTTGGTCTAATGTGCACGGTAGCCTTTCATATTTACAGTCAAAGAGGAATAATTTCTATTAGGTGATATGTAACGTGTCGCCGATCGGTAGCCATGGGTGAGGTACTCGTGTTTTACACCTCGGCGCACTATATTAACATGGGAGTCCTGGCTGTGTGTGCGCTCTTGTTACCTGGGCGATATGTCTCTGCGGACTGCATGGTGCCATTATACAGGGCAGGCCAAGACCAGATGTTAGGGAACGAATTGAGGGAGACCAAAGTCCAACATTAAATTTGTTTTAACTGATCGTGAACTTGATAAGAGCTGTGTACATCAGATAATAGGCATGTTTCTTCAGTAAGGTTTCTCTTGCATTAAGCAGACATGGGCACTTCTCAGTTATATTTAATAACACTTCATTTCTCTTGGTTTTCACACTCTTACATCTCAGGACAATCCAGCAAATGATTATGAGAGACTTTGTCTTCTTGTGAGAGGCATGGGTTAAGGTGTAATGCTATGGCCGCTCCAGGGCCAGACTGGCCATCTGGCAATTCTGGCAAATGCCAGCAGGGCCTGTCTGGTCATGAGCTGCCGTGTCTGCTATGTTGTTAACAGAATCGGTGTTCTCAAGACACCCATATGGTTAACAGTTGTGATGGAGCACAAAGTCACTGACTACGTCACTTACTCCAGGAGGCCACAAGTATCATTAGAAATATTAATCTTGTAGTAAATCTTGCTTTCCTCCATTCAGTGTAATATTAGTAATATATCCCCATCTGGTGCTTGGGGACGAGGACAACATGGGCCTGTGTGATTGCAAATGCCAGGGCTGAATTTCATCCCAGTCCGTACCTGGGAGGCTCCCAGCTATTCTTAGTTTACAACCTAGTAATGAGGACCCCTTTGCTTCAGATGTATCGGCATGACATCCTCACTAAAACCGTGAAAGTCCACTGATCTCTGAAGGAGAGTTTAAGTCCAAGTATGGTGATCATTGCTTCCATATAATACACACAATTGAGTTCCTTTTCAATACAGATAACAATTCACTAAAGTCCTGCTAATACAATTCTTTCTCAATCAATCCCCTTTAAGTGGGCCTTCTACTTCCCCTGGGTTAAGTTTCATACTGTTTAAGTGGCCTCCTGGTTGGAATTCCAATCTGTCAAATGTCTTCATCAAATCTCTCCATCAAATATCTCTTCATGCTTCCTTGGTCCTTAGGACCAACTGTTAGGTCTTAGGTCTGTCTCTTCTGAGTACCGGGCTCTAACTAACTCACTATCAGTGAGTCATCTTCTGTCTTCCCACATAACTCCTCCCATTCTGGGCTAGTCCCAACTATTAACTCTATGTGTACCCAACTAAATGCATGCAAATTACTAAGCAGGCAAAGTCACATTTAAAACAGTGCAATGCATTATATACTGTAACAACCCACATCTTCAAGGGGGTGTGGGCAGCACCTCCACTTTATTACAGATATTTTAGAGTTGAACAATAGATTTAGGAAAAGGACAATTTCATAAGAAAACATAAAATTATTATTATTATTTATTTATATAGCACCATTAATTCCATGGTGCTGTACATGAGAAAGGAGTTACATACAGGGTTATAGATATCGATTACAGTAAGCAGGTTTACATTGACAGACTGGTACAGAGGGGAGAGGACCCTGTCCTTGCGGACTTACATTCTATGGGATAGTGGGGAAGAGACAGAAGGTTGGGGCGAGGCGGCGGCTCTGGCGATGGTGATCAAGCCTATACTACAGAAAGGAGAGATCTAGAACAAAAATTAAATAATCTTTGAAAGTAAGTGCACTTAAAAGTAATATTTGCACTTACGATGGACAGACTGCAAACATAACTGTGGCCTATATTAGCTGAGCCACGTATTTTAGAGATTACAACCCTCAAGCCCTATGATTAGACTCAGAAGAGTTATAAAAATCCATCCATAATTTACAGCCTAATAAGAGCACAAATCATCCTGAGTCCAATAGGCAGTTGGTAAAAAACATTAAAGGTACCTTCACACTCAGCGACGCTGCAGCGATACCGACAATGATGTCGATCGCTGCAGCGTCGCTGTTTGGTCGCTGGAGAGCTGTCACACAGACCGCTCTCCAGCGACCAACGATCCCGAGGTCCCCGGGTAACCAGGGTAAACATCGGGTTACTAAGCGCAGGGCTGCGCTTAGTAACCCGATGTTTACCCTGGTTACCAGCGTAAAAGTAAAAAAAACAAACATTACATACTTACCTACCGCTGTCTGTCCCCGGCGCTCTGCTTCTCTGCACTCCTCCTGCACTGACTGTGAGCACAGTGGCCGGAAAGCACAGTGGTGACGTCACCGCTCTGCTTTCCGGCTGACCGACGCTCACAGCCAGTGCAGGAGGAGTGCAGAGCACAGCGCTGAAGGACAGACAGCGGTAGGTAAGTATGTAGTGTTTGTTTTTTTTACTTTTACGCTGGTAACCAGGGTAAACATCGGGTTACTAAGCGCGGCCCTGCGCTTAGTAACCCGATGTCTATCCTGGTTACCAGTGAAGACATCGCTGGATCGGTGTCACACACGCCGATCCAGCGATGTCAGCAGGGAGTCCAGCGACGAAATAAAGTTCTGGACTTTCCTCAGCGACCAACGATCTCCCAGCAGGGGCCTGATCGTTGGTCGCTGTCACACAGAACGATTTCCTTAACGATATCGTTGCTACGTCACAAAAAGCAACGATATCGTTAATGATATCGTTATGTGTGAAGGTACCTTAACCCTCTAAGTACACAGATGTTTCCGCATTATCGTTTGAATTAAGATTTTATGTTAAACTATTGTTAATTTTTTTTTTTAATTTTCAAAATCACAATCTAGTTTTAAAAAAAAGCCTTAAATTTTGAAATCTTTACTGTGGCCATAAAGGGCCTCTTTACATTGTCTGAATGATGGCTTGTATAAACCTTTTTACTGACTATTGCCCAACAATAGAGCAAGAAAACGATAATTTGCTCTTTTGTCATTGATTGCATCCTTTATGAAGACATAAAAATCATTGTTTGTCGCCGACACTTCCCATCAAATACAAAGTGTAATTGGATGTGATGACAACAATAATGTAAAAAGATCAATAATACAGAATCCTCACTATACTTGCAATATGGGAATTTTATGCAAACCTACCTGCTATATTGCTGACCAGTGATTGTTATGGGCCATATATCTGTCTATACTAGATGGTGGCCCGATTCTAATGTATCGGGTATTCTAGAATATGTAGGTAGTATATAGCACAGGCTACGTACTATATTGCACAGTGACGTAGTATATAACATAGCTACGTAGTATATAGCAGAGCTAAGTAGTATATAACACAGCCACGTAGTATATAACATAGCATACGTAGTATATAGCAGAGCTACGTAGTATATAACACAGGCCACGTAGTGTATTCCACAGGTATGTAGTATATTTGTCAGTCACGTAGTATATAGCAGAGCTACGTAGTATATTGCACAGCCAGGTAGTATATTGGACAGTCATGTTGTATATTGCACAGTCACATTGTATATTGCCCAGCTACATAGTATATAGCACAGAGATGTAGTACTGTACATAACAGAGCCCACGCAGTATGTAACACAGCCCACGTAGTATATAGCAATGTGGGCACTATATGCGTGGTTAAAAAAGAGTTCAAATAAAAAATTAACATATATTCACCTTCTGAAGGCCCCTTAAAGTCCTGGCCCTGTGTGCGGTGCACGCGGCAGCTTCCGGTCCCAGGATTGGTATGAGCGCAGGACCTGTGATGATGTCACGGTCACATGACCATGACGTCATGGCAGGTCCTTCTCACATAGCATCCTTGGCACCGGAACCTGCCGCTTGCACTGCCGAAGACAGCGGGCGACGTTGGAGGGTGAGAACCTTTTTGTGTATTATTATTATTATTATTTGTAACATTAGATCTTTTTACTATTGATGCTGCATACGCAGCATCAATAGTAAAAAGTTGGTCACACAGGGTTAATAGCTGCGTTAATGGAGTGCGTTACACCGCGGTCTGTTAACACTGGCATTAACCCTGTGTGAGCGCTCAGCGCTGACTGCAGGGCAGTAAAGCAGCGGCCATTTCGCTGCCAGACTATGGCCTTCGCTGATTGGTCGTGGCAAAACGCCCACAACCATCGGCACGATCAATCAGCGACTTGGATTTCCATGACACAGAGGCCGCGACCAATGAATGACAGACACAGAAAGACGGAAGTGACCCTTAGACAATTATATAGTAGATAAAAGAATCCTAAACTTAACATCTCCAAGATCCTATCCCATTATATCAGTGTTCCCCAACTCCGGTCCTCAAGAGCCACCAACAGGTCTTGTTTTCAGGATTTCCTTAGTATTGCCCAGGTGATAATTGCCTCACATGGACAGGCAAGCATTCAATAACCTGTGCAATACTAAGGATATCCTCAAAACATGACCTGTTGGTGGCTCTTGAGGACCAGAGTTGGGGAACACTACATTATATAGTAGGGGTAATAATAACATTATTAGCAAATACCTCCAATTAGAAGTGTAGTATAGTTCTTCTGATTCACTATGTCCCTTACCCCATGTGCAGGGCATTACAGCAGCTTAAGTATCCGTGGTTACGATCACTCATATGGTGATAGTTAGTTAGCTGTTAATGGTCATAACCTAAGCTACTGCAATGCCCTGCACATGGGGTATGAAGCATAGCCAATCAAAAGAACTATACTACATTTCTAATTGGAGGTATTTGCTTATATTATTAATATTACACCTACTACATAATGGGAAACACAAAGCCATAAAGATCTCCAAGAAAATTGTGTATGCATCACGCTATGGGCTTAAAAAAAGACGGCCTTGACGCTCGTAAAGTGGAGGAATTGTCACTCAAAATCTTCAAAAAAATGGTGCAGGTCTTATACTTTAGACTCCTTCAGAATGGCCATGACGCCTATGCAATGTGAAGAAATGTCAAAGTCTTCAAAAGATGGTGCTGATCTTATACTTTCATCTTCTTCAAACTGTCCACAGTGCTTGCACCATAAAGTATAATGTATTAGAGGAGACCTGTATTGGACAATGGCCTGAAGAATCATCTAGAGAGATTGTGCCCACTTAGAATAACCATCATTTAAAGAGACAGCACCCACTTAGTAATTAATTAAAGAGATAGCGATAGGTTAAAAGAAGACACAAATTTATCTCATTCAATCCATAATCCTCTATCGATTTCAGCAGAGGTTATTAGATAAAGGAACACATGGGCTACTTGCACAGTGAACAAGTCTGTAGAATGTTCACACACCACCAAGAAACCTGAAGACACAAAAGAGAATAGTAAAACCAAAAACACTCAGTTTGAAAAAAATCGCAGTAATCCGCAAGTGCAAGTAAAAGATGTAAAAAACAGGGTATTTGGTTGATACGTTTTTTGCAAAAAATGTATACTAAGCTGCTCTACCAAACTTCACGGTATACCCATATCAGAGCAGTCCTAACTAATGTATGCAATCCCTATCTGATGTATTTAAAAACCTGATCATCTGTATATTACCTGTATGAACAGGGTTCAGAGAGGAAAAATCCATGTGTGCATACAGGGTAGAACAGCTTTTGTGCAGATAGCCCAAGAGGAGTGGTGGATAACTCCCCAGTCTTGTAGACACAAGAGAACAATTATGGAAACAGGAACACATGGGCTACTCGCACAGTGAACAAGTCTGTAGGATCATGTTCACACACCACCAAGAAACCTGAAGACACAAAAGAGAATAGTAAAACCAAAAACACTCAGTTTGAAAAAAATCGCAGTAATCCGCAAGTGCTAGTAAAAGATGTAAAAAACAGGGTATTTGGTTGATACGTTTTTTGCAATGAGTACTGTCATAGAGAGATGAGGGAGGTGTCATGATGTGCCAGTCTGAACTAAGGGAGAGGTGCATAAAACTGTCCCTGGAACTGGGACCCTCACTATCCATGTCCCAGGGGTACTCTTGATGGTAAAGAGGCCTGGGTCTCCAACCTTATTATGCTCCTGAATGCACACTGAACTATTTCCTCTCCCATCCAGGGAGTTATGGGACAGACATTAAAAGGATAACACAAATCAGACAGATAGGGGAAACAGACTTGGGTCGAAAGAAAACTGCAATCATACAAAACCACTCATGAAACAACAAAATGGAAATCAGGGAAACAGAAGGAGCGACCAACCAAGTCGGAGACGATGAGGAAATACACACACTACCACAAACGTGCAGATATCTCCTAGTGAAAACACCAACAAACTGCCACAAACAAGGACAACTGCTTCACCACCAAACGAGGTAGTTGTAAGCTATCACTAGCAGGGAACATAAGCAGCAGTGATGTTTAAATAGAAGTCCCTGCAGAGTGATAGGAAAGGCCTAATACCAAATGGAAAACACCTGCTGTAAGAAAGGAGACGACGAAAGGCAAAGAGTAATCAGCAGCTGGACAGCAACAGGATCTACAGTGGCTCACTGGATAAAGACGAAGGCAGACAAACAGAAGACTGCTGGATCAAATCCCGAGGCATTACAGGAGGAGAGGGAGGGCAGTGCCGAACTGTGGGTAGCTTTGTGAGTGAAAATGATAAGTTTATATTGTACTCTGTAGTAGATGCGCAACCAGTGCAATGCCTGGCCCAGGATGAAGGTATTGGTGTAGTGGCTGGACAGAAATATGACTCTAGCTAATAGATTGGTGTCATATAGAATGGTGCTCTTCTGTCAGCATCCCTGTCCGCTGAGCCACAGCAGGTGCTGATTACCTTTTGCCTTTGTCCATTCTTTTCAGGCAACAGTTGTTTTTCATTTGTTATCTAGCCTCTCCTATCACACTGCATGTGGTACTATTTAAACCCAGGGCTGCCACTAGAAATTTTGGGGCCCCATACTGGCAAAATTTTCGGGGCCCCCTTGAGACTCCGCCCAGGCTCCACCCCAGCCCCGCCTCCAGGCTCCACCCCTCGAACTGTCCACAGTCCCACCGCTATCTCTTGGAAAATCTCCACTTCTCACCTATCACACATTAACAGTTCCCATCACCAGATCACACATATAGCCGGCAGCTTTTGTTTTGGCCAAAAGATTTTTTAAGCCGCCACCAGAACATGGTAGACACTTTTGGCCGGGCCCTACTGTACTGTAACCTACTAAATATTTGTTAAAATATGCAATACAATTTAGGTATATTTTTATTTATTTTTCAATTTTTAAAATGACCTATAATACTACATACAAGGAACAAATACCACAACACTATGACCAGATGACATATTACCACCACAGTGATCGAATAATATAAAATACAAGGAACAAACACCACAACACCATGACCAGACCGCATATTACCACCACATAGTGACTGAATACTACAATACTGATCAGTAATAAAAAAAAACAACCACAATACTATCACCATCAGTGCCATTATACACAGGAGTTCAGTAATTAGTAAGCAGTGTCTGTGTACAGGTAATACAGTGATCACCGGTGACATTATACACAGGAGCTCTGTATATAGTATACAGTGTATAGTGTCAGTGTATAGTTAACACTGACTCACCAGTGACGTCTCTAGGTGAAGTCCTTCATCTTTCATCCAGCACAGACCGCCATCATTTCTTCCAGCCAGGACTCGTCTCTGCAGGAAATAACACAGTTATCTCGAGTTCCACTTGCAGAATACATTACTTAATTTTCACAGCCTCTACATTACACCACATAAAGAAGGTGACATAGTATCACTCTGCACAGTAACAGGACCTCCCCCCATTTAAAACAGTATACTCAAAAAATAAAATAAATACATCACTGCAATAATAATATCCCTTAATTAGCCCCTATGATAATATTCGCCATCCTAGCCCCCGTGTGTCTCATTGCAGGCTCCAGCCATATGTTCTCCCATCCTGCCCTCATGAGTATCCATTCTGCCCCATATGATCTCCCCATCCTGCCCCATCTGTCTCCATCGTATCCATCCTGCCCCATCTGTCTCCAATCCTGCCCCATCTGTCTCCATTCTGCCCCATCTGTTTCCAATCCTGCCCCAGTTGTGTCCAGCACTCTGCCCCATCTGTGTCCAGCACTCTGCCCCATCTGTTTCCAATCCTGCCCCATCTATGTCCAGCACTCTGCTCCATCTGTGTTCAGCACTCTGCCCCATCTGTGTCCAATCCTGCCCCATCTGTGTCCAGCGCTCTGCCCCATCTCTGTCCAGCGCTCTGCCCCATCTCTGTCCAGCGCTCTGCCCCATCTCTGTCCAGCGCTCTGCCCCATCTCTGTCCAGCGCTCTGCCCCATCTCTGTCCAGCGCTCTGCCCCATCTCTGTCCAGCGCTCTGCCCCATCTCTGTCCAGCGCTCTGCCCCATCTCTGTCCAGCGCTCTGCCCCATCTCTGTCCAGCGCTCTGCCCCATCTCTGTCCAGCGCTCTGCCCCATCTCTGTCCAGCGCTCTGCCCCATCTCTGTCCAGCGCTCTGCCCCATCTCTGTCCAGCTTTCTGCCCCATCTCTTCCCAGCACTCTGCCCAGCACTCTGCCCCATCTCTGCCCAGCACTCTGCCCCATCTCTTCCCAGCACTCTGCCCAGCACTCTGCCCCATCTCTGCCCAGCACTCTGCCCCATCTCTGCCCAGCACTCTGCCCCATCTCTTCCCAGCACTCTGCCCAGCACTCTGCCCCATCTCTGTCCAGCACTCTGCCCCATCTCTGTCCAGCACTCTGCCCCATATCTGTCCAGCACTCTGCCCCATCTCTGTCCAGCACTCTGCCCCATCTCTGTCCAGCACTCTGCCCCATCTCTGTCCAGCACTCTGCCCCATCTCTTCCCAGCACTCTGCCCCATCTCTTCCCAGCACTCTGCCCCATCTCTGTCTAGCACTCTGCCCCATCTCTGTCCAGCGTTTTGCCCCATCTCTGTCCAGCGTTTTGCCCCATCTCTGTCCAGCGTTTTGCCCCATCTCTGTCCAGCGCTCTGCCCCATCTCTGTCCAGCGCTCTGCCCCATCTCTGTCCAGCGCTCTGCCCCATCTCTGTCCAGCGCTCTGCCCCATCTCTGTCCAGCGCTCTGCCCCATCTCTGTCCAGCGCTCTGCCCCATCTCTGTCCAGCTCTCTGCCCCATCTCTGTCCAGCACTCTGCCCCATCTCTGTCCAGCACTCTGCCCCATCTCTGTCCAGCACTCTGCCCCATCTCTTCCCAGCACTCTGCCCAGCACTCTGCCCCATCTCTGCCCAGCACTCTGCCCTATCTCTTCCCAGCACTCTGCCCAGCACTCTGCCCCATCTCTGTCCAGCACTCTGCCCCATCTCTGTCCAGCACTCTGCCCCATCTCTGTCCAGCACTCTGCCCCATCTCTGTCCAGCACTCTGCCCCATCTCTGTCCAGCACTCTGCCCCATCTCTGTCCAGCACTCTGCCCCATCTCTTCCCAGCACTCTGCCCCATCTCTTCCCAGCACTCTGCCCCATCTCTGTCCAGCGTTCTTCCTTGGGCCCCCGGATCGCCGCGCTAAAAAAAAAAAAAAGAAGTTCTTCTTACCTGCCGCGCTCCTGCGGCGGGCGAAGTCTCCACGCAGCTGCAGCGTGCATGCACTCGCCGGCGACTGACAATGATGTCAGACGCCGGCGACATGCACGCACGCTGCGGCTGACGTCAGCGCCTGCCAGCCTCAGATTGGCTGGCGGCGCCGCGGCTGTTAACTATTGACGTGCGGGCCCGCGCCCGCACGTCAATAGCTTTAAACAGCTGCAGCGTCGGCGCTAAGGGCCCGGTTCAGCCTGCGGCTGCCGGTAGGGGCCCGGTGAGCAGATAAGAGGGGGCCCGATGCGGGCCCCCTCTGCTCACCGGGCCCCATACGCCAGTCACGGCCGTCATGCCCTGATGGCGGCCCTGTTTAAACCTACCCCTGCTGGTCTTCTTAGCTGGTGATAGTCTTTTGTGGATTCTGCTTGGAGTCCTAGTCCTACTTCTGAGTCTCTAGGCCAGTCAAATAAGTGTATTGTGAGGTTTCTTTCTTATGCTGCACTCTCCCTCGATTCCTTAGGAAGTATGTGATACATTTGATGGCCTTTTTAGGGAGCCAAGTCTGAGTTGTCTCCTCTTGTTTTTACCTTCAGGGTTTATCCAGGTAGCACTGAAGCCGCTAGGGCCTGCGTTACCGAATACTATCGTCTGCACAAGACCCGGGTGGGGTTTGTCCAGCTTTTCATAGTTAAATGCTTTATCCCCATGGTGACTACCATGTGTGCATAACAATTGGAGAGAGGAGAGTTTAGTAAGAGGGAGACAGATTATTGAGAGTCCAGTAAAGAATGAATAAAAGCAGCAGTAAGAGTTTTGAAGGTAAAAGTAGTTGAATTTTTAATAAGTATTTGAGGTTCAGGTGACAAGGGTGAGGAAGTGATTGGATATATGGAGTAAAGAAAAGGTCTGAGTCAAATCTAACCTCAAGACTTGATTTGAAGTTATGGTAGAACCACCCACAGAAATAGCAATTTTGGAGGCTTGTAGAGGGTGAAACAAAAGAATTTAGGTTTTGAATAAATGTAATTTTAAAGATGCAGAGAGGACATGATGTTACTGACAGTGGACAGACTATCATTGGTATTTTGTAGTAATATGGGGGTGATGTCAGGAGAAGAAGTGTGTAATTAGGTGTCATCATCAGCATAAAAATGGGACCGCGAAACCAAATCTGCTAATTATTGTCCAAATAGGGGCCTGAACTCTGAGGAACCCCAACATTAAGGAGAAGAGGAGGGGAAGAGGAGCCAGGAATTGATACACTGAAGGAGTGGTCTGAGAGGTAGGAGGATAACCAGGAGAGCGTGGTGTCCTTGAGGCCAATGGAGTGGAGCAAAGTGAGGAGGAGCTGATGATCCACAGTGTCAAAAACAGCAAAGAGATCCAGGAGAATCAGCAGGGAGTAGTGACCATTAGATTTTGCTGTTAGTAGATCATTAGAAGGTTTAGTAAAGGCAGTTTCTGTAGAGTGTAAAGAGCAAACACCAGAATGAATAATAATAATAATAATAATAATAATAATAATTGTAGAGGGTCAAGAAGAAATTTATTGGAAAAATAGCAGATTAGATGAGGTTTAATCAAGCATGCCACGCCAAGGCATGAATTCAGCCTTAATTTTGTGGATGGGGGTAGCTTTAATAATTGGAAAATATTAGGTATCTTTTACGTGGATGGACCAAATTATAGCTGCGACCCTTTTCCGCTCATTGGTATACTAGTATAGGACCTTCTACATTAATCTTTGACTCGTGTACGGAAGCTGGTGCTTATTTCTGCTTACAATATGCATGTATTTTCTTCCCCTGAAGCACTTTAGTCTTTTGTTCTTGAAGTAAATGCTTTGTGTGAATGTTTTAGTTTTACAGCTACATTCTGTCTTCAGAAGAATTGTTGCTACTGATCACAGACAGAGATTGTTGACAGGTGGAGAATTGTTCTTACAGATAAATCCCTTTCTTGCTCTGTCACTGTATTAACCAGCATATATTATACACTTGGAATATTTTTTTCCTTTTCTCCAGTTTCATCAATGGTTGAATATAAACAGATTTTCTTGATTATCAAGGCTACATTCAGTCAGCACTTTTTATATGAATCACATCTAGTGATAAGAACAAGCCTCCCTCTCCATTGGCTCCAGCAGTCACCACTCACCAGTCATCATCATTCCCTTTCTGCATCTGTTTGCATGGGCAATCACATGTTCTGCGTGGTGTTCCCCGGCAGTGCTCTCTGCAGCCACCCTCTTCTCCAGGGGTGGACATAGGTGCTTCATTTATAGGGATAATATACAGACGGTCTAAAATGCACCATCTGATAAACTTCTGAACCTCAAATGTATTCCTGTTCATGCCTTCATACTAGGTTCTCTGAATTCCTGTTTGTGCACGTGTCAGGAGTGGACACTGACAGCTTGGGGCCCCTGTGCAAGAAATATGTCTGGCCCCACACTCCCTGCCCAGCATGGCGCTTATGATGAAGACAGTGTTAGGAGTCGAGTTCCCACCGCTGCACAGGAGGAATCTCGAGCCATGTCTGCTGCGGTCTCCCATTCTGCATCTGCCGCAGTGCAGCCTGCTCAGCGGAGACGTCGGTCCCAGCGTCTCATTGGATCTGATACTGTGCAAAGGGTTACTGCTGGCTCTACAGGCGCTGCTATTGAACCCTGCACTGGTCTGCGGCAAGCAGGCTTTTCTGGGACTGAGTCCTGCTTTGCACACAATGAGCATGCCCAGGGTAAGATCTCTCAGTGGAGGTCTAGGGTCACATGCTCAGGTACTGCAGCAACTTCCATTGGTCCTCCAGGAAGGCCCTGTACCTGATCAAGTTCTGTGGCAGCCTTCCATTGGTCCTTCTGGGAAGGTCCTGTACATGCTGCAGCTATAAAAGGTTTGCATGACCGCACGGCCATGCGCTAGTATCAATTTATGTATGAGCTCAGCGTCAGTGTAGTTGTGTTTGTATGCAGTCAGGGACCTGGCTGAAATAAGCCCCTAGAAAGCTGGCACCTCTGGCGAGGAGTTTCGTGTGTGTGTATTCAGGGACCCGGCTGAAATAATCCCCTAGAATGCTGGCACCTCCGGCGAGGAGTTTCATGTGAGTGGATTCAGGGCTGGCGTATAGCCATTAGAATTCCGGCTCCACCAGAAAGGAGCTGTGTGTTTGCATTTGACTGCATGACCACTAACTGCTCTACTAAGTAGCTGTGTTCCTCTGTGAGCTAAACAGGGCACAGCGTTCTCTTTGCTAACAAACTCTGTGAAGTAACAGTAGGGTTGAGCGAAACGGGTCGTTCATTTTCAAAAGTCGCCGACTTTTGGCAAAGTCGGGTTTCATGAAACCCGATCCGACCCCTGTGCGGGGTCGGCCATGCGGTACGCGACTTTCGCGCCAAAGTCGCGTTTCAATGACGCGAAAAGCGCCATTTCTCAGCCAATGAAGGTAAACGCAGAGTGTGGGCAGCGTGATGACATAGGTCCTGGTCCCCACCATCTTAGAGAAGGGCATTGCAGTGATTGGCTTGCTGTCTGCGGCGTCACAGGGGCTATAAAGGGGCGTTCCCGCCGACCGCCATGTTACTGCTGCTGATCTGAGCTTAGGGAGAGGTTGCTGCCGCTTCGTCAGAAGCAGGGATAGCGTTAGGCAGGGTCCATTAACCACCAAACCGCTTGTGCTGTAGCGATTTCCACTGCCCAACACCACCTTCGGTGTGCAGGGACAGTGGAAGCTACATTTTTTTTTTTCCTCAGCGCTGTAGCTCATTGGGCTGCCCTAGAAGGCTCCCTGATAGCTGCATTGCTGTGTGTACGCCGCTGTGCAAACCAACTGCTTTTTTCAAAGCACAAATCCTCTTGTTCCTTCCTTTCTGCACAGCTATCTTTTTTGTTTGTCCACACTTTTTATTTAATTTGTGCATCAGTCCACTCCTTATTGCTGCCTGCCATACCTGGCTGAGATTACTGCAGGGAGATAGTAATTGAAGGACAGTTCCTTTTTTTCTTTTTTTTTTTTTGTGGGAGATTAAGATTGGCATTTCTGCTAGAGTGCCATCCCTGTCTGTGTCATCTCTCACTCAGTGGGCCATAGAAAGCCTATTTATTTTTTTGCTTGATTTGGGTTCTAAAATCTACCTGAAAAAAATCACTACATCAATCAGTGGGAGAAAAATATTTGCCTCTGGGCTTGTGTGCCACTCCTTACTCCTGTGTGTGCCATCTCTCACTCAGTGGGCCATAGAAAGCCTATTTATTTTTTTGCTTGATTTGGGTTCTAAAATCTACCTGAAAAAATCACTACATCAATCAGTGGGAGAAAAATATTGGCCTCAGGGCTTGTGTGCCACTCCTGACTCCTGTGTGTGCCATCTCTCACTCAGTGGGCCATAGAAAGCCTATTAATTTTTTTGCTTGATTTGGGTTCTAAATTCTACCTGAAAAAATCAATAAATCAATCAGTGGGAGATTAATATTGGCCTTTGGGCTTGTGTGCCAGTCCTAAGCGTGCCATCTCTCTCTCTCAGATAGTGGGCCATAGAAAGCCTATTTATTATTTTTTTTATTGGGTTTATAAATTTTCCCTGGAAAAAAAAAAAAGTGGGAGATTAATATTGGCCTCTGGGCTTGTGTGCCATTCCTGAGCGTGCCATCTCTCTCACAAATAGTGGGCCATAGAAAGCCTATGTATTTTTTGGGTTGATTTGGGTTCTAAATTCTACCTGAAAAAATCAATAAATCAATCAGTGGGAGATTAATATTGGCCTTTGGGCTTGTGTGCCAGTCCTAAGCGTGCCATCTCTCTCTCTCAGATAGTGGGCCATAGAAAGACTATTTATTATTTTTTTTATTGGGTTTATAAATTTTCCCTGGAAAAAAAAAAAAAAGTGGGAGATTAATATTGGCCTCTGGGCTTGTGTGCCAGTCCTGAGCGTGCCATCTCTCTCACAAATAGTGGGCCATAGAAAGCCTATTTATTTTTTGGGTTGATTTGGGTTCTAAATTCTACCTGAAAAAATCAATAAATCAATCAGTGGGAGATAAATATTGGCCTCTGGGCTTGTGTGCCACTCCTGACTCCTGTGTGCGTCATCTCTCACTCAGTGGGCCCTAGAAAGCCTATTTTTTGTTTTATTTGTTTTCTAAATTCTCCCTGAAAAAATCATTTTATTTTATTTGGTTTCTAAATTATTCCTGAAAAAATCATTTTTTTGTATTTTTTTTTTCTAAAGTCTCCCTGAAAAAAGAAAAAAAAATCAAATCAGTGGGAGATTAATATTGCCCTTTCTGCTTGTGTGCCAGTCTTGACTCCTGGGTGTGCCATCTCTCTCTCTCTCTCTCCAATTGTGGGCCATAGAAAGCCTATTTATATTTTTGCTTGATTTGGGTTCCAATATCTACCTGAAAAAATCACTAAATCAATCAGTGGGAGATAAATATTGGCCTCTGGGCTTGTGTGCCACTCCTGACTCCTGTGTGCGTCATCTCTCACTCAGTGGGCCCTAGAAAGCCTATTTTTTTTTTATTTGTTTTCTAAATTCTCCCTGAAAAAATCATTTTATTTTATTTGGTTTCTAAATTATTCCTGAAAAAATCATTTTTTTTGTATTTTTTTTTTTCTAAAGTCTCCCTGAAACAAAAAAAAAAAAAAAAAATCAAATCAGTGGGAGATTAATATTGCCCTTTCTGCTTGTGTGCCAGTCTTGACTCCTGGGTGTGCCATCTCTCTCTCTCCAATTGTGGGCCATAGAAAGCCTATTAATTTTTTTGCTTGATTTGGGTTCCAAAATCTACCTGAAAAAATCACTAAATCAATCAGTGGGAGATAAATATTGGCCTCTGGACTTGTGTGCCACTCCTGACTCCTGTGTGCGTCCTCTCTCACTCAGTGGGCCCTACAAAGCCTATTTTTTTTTTTATTTGTTTTCTAAATTCTCCCTGAAAAAATCATTTTATTTTATTTGGTTTCTAAATTATTTCTGAAAAAAATCATTTTTTTTGTATTTTTTTTTCTAAAGTCTCCCTGAAACAAAAAAAAAAAATCAAATCAGTGGGAGATTAATATTGCCCTTTCTGCTTGTGTGCCAGTCTTGACTCCTGGGTGTGCCATCTCTCTCTCTCCAATTGTGGGCCATAGAAAGCCTATTAATTTTTTTGCTTGATTTGGGTTCCAAAATCCACCTGAAAAAATCACTAAATCAATCAGTGGGAGATAAATATTGGCCTCTGGGCTTGTGTGCCACTCCTGACTCCTGTGTGCGTCCTCTCTCACTCAGTGGGCCCTACAAAGCCTATTTTTTTTTATTTGTTTTCTAAATTCTCCCTGAAAAAATCATTTTATTTTATTTGGTTTCTAAATTATTCCTGAAAAAATCATTTTTTTTGTATTTTTTTTTTTCTAAAGTCTCCCTGAAACAAAAAAAAAAAAAAATCAAATCAGTGGGAGATTAATATTGCCCTTTCTGCTTGTGTGCCAGTCTTGACTCCTGGGTGTGCCATCTCTCTCTCTCCAATTGTGGGCCATAGAAAGCCTATTAATTTTTTTGCTTGATTTGGGTTCCAAAATCTACCTGAAAAAATCACTAAATCAATCAGTGGGAGATAAATATTGGCCTCTGGGCTTGTGTGCCACTCCTGACTCCTGTGTGCGTCCTCTCTCACTCAGTGGGCCATAGAAAGCCTATTTTTTTTTTATTTGTTTTCTAAATTCTCCCTGAAACAATCATTTCATTTTATTTGGTTTATAAATTCTTCCTTAAAAAATCATTTTTTTTAATTATTTTTTTTTTTCTAAAGTCTCCCTGTTAAAAAAAACAAAACAAATCAGTGGGAGAATAATATTTACATTTGCGCTTCAGTGACAGTCCTGCGTGTGTGGCATCTCTCTCATTTGTTGCCACCAACAACAGAGTGTGTAACATTGTGCCTGATTTTCGTTGTGGTCTCACCCACCTGTAAAGGGGTAGCTAAATCATACTGAAGTTATAGCTCACCGTGTAAGTTGTGTGACAGCAACAAATACCGTTAGTTTGGTAACGTTTTTAAAAAAATGAGGAAGTCTGGTGGAAGAGGTCGTGGCCGGGGGCGTTCATTGTCAGCTGGTAATGAGGGTAGTGGTAGTGGTGGAGCATCAGCTGGTCGTGGGAAAAAAAATATTGCACCTAAGTCTGGAGCTGTGGAGCCAGGTTCGTCGTCTGGCTACACAAGGCCTCGAATGCTCCCTTTTCTGGGAGTAGGAAAACCGCTTTTAAAGCCGGAGCAGCAAGAGCAAGTTTTGGCTTATCTTGCTGACTCAGCCTCTAGCTCTTTTGCCTCCTCTCGTGAAACTGGTAAAAGTAAAAGCAGCGCGTCGTTAGTGGATGTTCACTGTCAGGGACAAGTCGCTTCCTTGTCCTCTTCAGCAAAAACAACAACAGAGAAGAATGCAGCAGGCGACACAACGGGTTACTCCATGGAGCTCTTTACACATACCGTCCCTGGCTTAGAAAGTGAAGCAGTTAACAGTCCATGTCCATTACAAGTTGAATCTGACATGGAGTGCACTGATGCACAGCCACAGCCAGACTACTATGCTGGTCCTTTGACTCAGACCACAACATTGCCCTCGCAGGGTGCTGATCAAGAATCAGACCCTGATGAGACTATGTTGCCCGAACGCTATACCACCGACCGACACGGTGACACAGACGAAGTTGCACACGAGCTACAAGAAGAGGTAATAGATGACCCAGTTCTTGACCCCGATTGGCAGCCATTGGGGGAACAGGGTGCAGGCGGCAGCAGTTCTGAAGCGGAGGAGGAGGGGCCGCAGCAGGCATCAACATCGCAACAGGTTCCATCTGCCGGGCCCGTATCTTGCCCAAAACGCGTGGCAAAGCCAAAACCTGTTGGAGGACAGCGTGGCCATCCGGTTAAAGCTCAGTCTGCAATTCCTGAAAAGGTATCCGATGCTAGAAAGAGTGCAGTCTGGCATTTTTTTAAACAACATCCAATTGATCAGCGCAAAGTCATCTGTCAAAAATGTTCAACTACCTTAAGCAGAGGGCAGAATCTGAAAAGTCTCAATACAAGTTGCATGCATAGACATTTAACCACCATGCATTTGCAAGCTTGGACTAACTACCAAACGTCCCTTAAGGTTGTAGCACCCTCGGCCAATGAAGCTAGTCATCAACGCAACATCCCTTCCGGCAGTGTAGGGCCACCATTTTCTGCACCACCTGCAGTATCTGTGCAGGTTTCTTTGCCAGGCCAAAGCAGTCAGGGTCAGGGAATCACCAGTTTCGTAGTAGGAAACACTGCATCTAGGGCACCGGCGGCAACAATACCATCTCCCACCGTCTCTCAGTCTGCCATGTCCACCGGCACCCCCGCTAGTTCCACGATCTCCAGCTCTCCAGTCCAGCTCACCCTACATGAGACTATGGTTAGAAAAAGGAAGTACTTAGCCTCGCATCCGCGTACACAGGGTTTGAACGCCCACATAGCTAGACTAATCTCGTTAGAGATGATGCCCTACCGGTTAGTTGAAAGCGAAGCTTTCAAAGCCCTGATGGACTACGCTGTACCACGCTACGAGCTACCCAGTCGACACTTTTTTTCCAGAAAAGCCATCCCAGCCCTCCACCAGCATGTTAAAGAGCGCATCGTCCATGCACTCAGGCAATGTGTGAGCACAAAGGTGCACCTGACAACAGATGCATGGACCAGTAGGCATGGCCAGGGACGTTACGTGTCCATCACGGCACACTGGGTAAATGTGGTGGATGCAGGGTCCACAGGGGACAGCAAGTTTGGGACAGTTCTGCCTAGCCCACGGTCTAGGAAACAGTTGGCTGTAGCCGTTCGCACCCCCTCCTCCTCCTCCTCGTCCTCCTGCAGAAGCGAGACCTCGTCCACAGACCGCAGTCGCACAACCACTCCATCCGCAGCTGCCACTGTTGCACACCAGGTCTCCCATTATGGGGCAGCTACTGGCAAACGTCAGCAGGCTGTATTGGCTATGAAGTGTTTGGGCGACAACAGACACACCGCTGAAGTTCTGTCCGAGTTCTTGCAGAAAGAAACGCAGTCGTGGCTGGGCACTGTAGATCTTGAGGCAGGCAAGGTAGTGAGTGATAACGGAAGGAATTTCATGGCTGCCATCTCCCTTTCCCAACTGAAACACATTCCTTGCCTGGCTCACACCTTAAACCTGGTGGTGCAGTGCTTCCTGAAAAGTTATCCGGGGTTATCCGACCTGCTCCTCAAAGTGCGTGGACTTTGCTCACATATCCGCCGTTCGCCCGTACACTCCAGCCGTATGCAGACCTATCAGCGTTCTTTGAACCTTCCCCAGCATCGCCTAATCATAGACGTTGCAACAAGGTGGAACTCAACACTGCACATGCTTCAGAGACTGTGTGAACAGAGGCGGGCTGTTATGTTTTTGTGGGAGGATACACATACACGGGCAGGCAGTAGGATGGCAGACATGGAGTTGTCAGGTGTGCAGTGGTCGAAGATTCAAGACATGTGTCAAGTCCTTCAGTGTTTTGAGGAATGCACACGGCTGGTTAGTGCAGACAACGCCATAATAAGCATGAGCATCCCCCTAATGCGTCTGCTGATGCAAAGTTTGACGCACATAAAGGATCAGGCGTCTGCAGCTGAGGAAGAGGAAAGCCTTGATGACAGTCAGCCATTGTCTGGCCAGGGCAGTGTACAGGACGAGGTAGCGGGCGAACAGGAGGAGGAGGACGAGGAGGATGATGGGGATGATTATATTTTTAATGAGGAAGCTTTTCCGGGGCCACTGGAAATTGTTGGCGCGGCAAGGCCGGGTTCTGGTTTTTGGAGGGACACAAGTGACGTGGATTTGCCTGAAACTGCCCCTCAACCAAGCACAACCACAGATTTGAGAACTGGAACTTTGGGCCACATGGCGGATTATGCCTTACGTAACCTCAAAAGGGACACACGCATAACAAAAATGATGAACGATGACGATTACTGGTTGGCCTGCCTCCTTGATCCTCGCTATAAAGGCAAATTGCAAAATATAATGCCACATGAGAACTTGGAACTAATATTAGCAACCAAACAATCAACTCTTATTGACCGTTTGCTTCTGGCATTCCCTGCACACAGCGCCCGTGATCGTTCTAACACGAGCTGCAGGGGCCAGCAGACCAGAGGTGTTAGAGGGGCAGAAATCAGAAGTGGCGTTGGCCAGAGGGGTTTTCTGACCAGGTTGTGGAGTGATTTTGCTATGACCGCAGACAGGACAGGTACTGCAGCATCAATTCAAAGTGACAGGAGACAACATTTGTCCAGTATGGTTACTAACTATTTTTCATCCCTTATCGACGTTCTCCCTCAACCGTCATTCCCATTTGATTACTGGGCATCAAAATTAGACACCTGGCCAGAATTGGCAGAATATGCATTGCAGGAGCTTGCTTGCCCGGCAGCTAGTGTCCTATCAGAAAGAGTATTCAGTGCTGCAGGTTCAATACTAACAGAAAAAAGGACTCGTCTGGCTACCCAAAATGTAGATGATCTAACCTTCATTAAAATGAACCACAACTGGATTTCGAAATCTTTTGCCCCACCTTGCCCGGCTGACACCTAGCTTTCCTATGTAAAGGTCTTGCCTGTCGACTATTCTGAACGACTTTTCCAATCTCGTAATTTGCAGCACCTGATTGTCCAGCATCCGACATGTTAACACCTCCCTAAATGGCCAAAGTCCCCACACGGGGCCGTGGTATCGCCACTTGGCGCCAGCACCCGTGAGAGTACTGTTTGTCTGAAGAGGTGGGTGTGCCCGCTTTTGGTCGACGGCACTGCCACTAGGTCCCTCATAGTACAATAAAGTGTCTGGCGGTGGTGGTGCGCACCCAACGTCAGACACACCGTTGTAATATGAGGGGCCCTGGGCCTGTACCGCCTGCCACAAGACAGTCCCCCCCCCAGGTCAAACAGTGCTCTACCACTTGCAAAATTTTCTCTCACAGCTCCACCAATGTTTAGTCTATGCGCTGACATCCTTCAATGCCTGGCACTGACAATACCATTGTATTGACATTTTTCTTATGTTAGGCCTTCGAAGCCTGTCTGCGGTCACTCCTTCCACTAGGCCTCCACTGACCTGTCTACTGCTGCCCGTGTTCCCCTGGAACCAATTTTAAATTGCCTACAGCCAGCCCAATTTATTATGTTAGGGCTTCGAAGCCTGTCTGCGGTCCCTCCTTCCACTAGGCCTCCACTGACCTGTCTACTGCCGCCCGTGTTCCCCTGGAACCAATTTTAAATTGCCTACAGCCAGCCCAATTTATTATGTTAGGGCTTCGAAGCCTGTCTGCGGTCCCTCCTTCCACTAGGCCTCCACTGACCTGTCTACTGCTGCCCGTGTACCCCTTGAACCAACATCAGAAAATATAAAAATAAGTATTTTGCTTATAAAAAAGAAAATACTGGAGAGATATCAAATGCAGACATTTTAACATTAAAAACAAACACATACAACAAAAATCTGGTACAGTACTAAAAATGGCCACCAGCTACAATAACTTTCTTCTGCAAGTAGTTAACTGAAAGTTTTTTCAATTTAAGTGTGAGTGTTGTCCTGTCGCGTCTTCTTTATATTATTGCCAAGAAGATGCAAAACAATGAAAATAATAAAATCATTATTTACCAAAAAAATAGAGTAAGTCAAAACCACATTGCAAATAAACATTCATTACAAATAAAGAAGCAGGGCGCGTCCGAGGGTGAGTATATACCTAATAAGAATATAATCACCCTCGGACGCGCCCTGCTTCTTTCCGACAGCCTTCCTTCCTAAGAATCAGCCCTTCCGTGGTGTAGAGAGAGGGTGTGTTACACTCCAAGGTGTTCCCCAGGTTGCCTTTCCTGAGCTTCGATCTTCATGCTCTCGTTTAGTAGTTGTCGGAAAGTAGGCTGCATTAGGCCTACAAATTGGGTATGGGGTGGAGAGAGATGGTGTGTTACACTCCAAGGTGTTCCCCAGGTTTCCTTGCCATTGCTTCGGTCTTCCGACTCTCGTTTAGTAGTTGTAGAAAACTACACTGCATTAGGCCTACAAAATGGGTATCGGGTGGAGAGAGATGGTGTGTTACACTCCAAGGTGTTCCCCAGGTTTCCTTGCCATTGCTTCGGTCTTCCGACTCTCGTTTAGTAGTTGTAGAAAACTACACTGCATTAGGCCTACAAAATGGGTATCGGGTGGAGAGAGATGGTGTGTTACACTCCAAGGTGTTCCCCAGGTTTCCTTGCCATTGCTTCGGTCTTCCGACTCTCGTTTAGTAGTTGAAGAAAACGACACTGCATTAGGCCTACAAAATGGGTATCGGGTGGAGAGAGATGGTGTGTTCCACTCCAAGGTGTTCTCCAGGTTGCCTTTCCTGAGCTTCTATCTTCAGGCTCTCGTTAAATTGTGGTTAAATGGAACAACTGCATTTGGCGTACTAGTTGGTTTGGGGACTACTAATAGTGTCTGCCGCTCCTTGCTGTTCTCCTGGCTTCCTGTCCTGAAATTCCGTTTTCAGGCGCTCGTTAAGTAGTTGTTAATGTTAGACTGCATTTGGCCTACTAGTTGGGTTGGGGCCTACTATCGGTGTCTGCCTCTCATTCCAGTTGTCCTCCACTGCAATGCCCCCTGGTTATTCCTGTGTTACCAATTTTGAACTGCATTTAGCCAACTTTATTCTTTGGGCCTATATCTGTGTTTCCTCCTCATCCTGCCCATTGCCCAGCCAGTGATAGATGAGTCTGCTGGTACATTGACCCATAACGCAACATTCCCCGTGCACGCTACACAACAACATTGTGACCCTGCTGAAAGTCAGGTTGCTCTTCCCGCATACCATACCACCTTACACGGGGACAAAGAGGAAGGTGCAGATGAAAGTGCAGGTTCCTTCATCAGGTGGGGGGAGGAATACTAGTTGGCGACGTCACTGGCACAGGGCCTCTCATAGTACGCAAAAGTGTTGCTGCCGGTGGGAGGCGCCCCCGCCGTGCAAACACACCGCTGTACTTTGAGGGGCCCTGTGCCAGTGCCAATGCCAACGAGTGGGCCCCCCCTGCTTGCTCAGGTTCACAGCACTTGCAAAGTTGAAATACTTACCTCTCCCTGCTCCACTGCCGTGACGTGGTCCAGATTTCCTGGGCCCACTAATTACTTGAACCAGCCCTACCCACCACAACTTTAGCCAAATGACCCCCAATTTCAAATGCCTTCCAATTATTATAAGGTAAATTACGCTTGACAAGCTTCATTAAGAAGAATGGATGGTTTTGACATTAAAATGGGCACTCTAGGTGTTTTCCTGGCCCCCACTCACTGCCGACTATGCTGCCCCATTGACTTGCATTGGGTTTCGTGTTTCGGTCGATCCCGACTTTACGTCATAATCGGCCGATTTCACTCGACCCGACTTTTGAGATAGTCGGGTTTCGCGAAACCCGGCTCGACTCTAAAAAGGTCAAGGTCGCTCAACTCTAAGTAACAGAGTTTGTTGATAGTATTATATTGTACCGCCATACTTAGCAGCAGGTTCTTTCCTGCATGGTGGATCCCGGGTTGCGAACGTACCTACTACTACTAATAAAAATATATATTCGGTGCGTTCCGCCAACCCTAACAGACAGTCTGGCCATGGGACCCCCGGAGCCTTGGCTCTGAGCATCCCCACACCTCTAAAAATATATATATTTATATTTTTTTACTGAGATGGAGATATACATCTCTGGTAGGATTCAGTTCTGCTGAGCCCAACCATATGTATATTATATTACATTATATGTCTGGTATCTGTACCGTCTGGTATCTGATAAAGGGTTATTCCCTAAATAAATCAAGTTATCCCCAATCCCGATGATAAGGGATAACTTACTGATTGTTGGGGTACTGACATAGGGACCCCCAGCAATTCTGAGAACAGGACTCTGCAGCTCAGCCATGAATAGATTGGAGGGTGCATGCTTGATTTCTGCTTTATTTATTGTCTATGGAACTGATGGAAACAGCCGAGCGTTGAGCTCAGCAGCTCTATAGATAATGAGGCTACCTTCAGGACGAGACTGCAGACCCCTGTTCTCAGAATTTCTGAGGGAGGGGGGGAGGCAGTGGTTGGATCTTATGGATCAGAGATACCTTGATTATTTAAAAAAAACTTTTAAAGAGATTGGCTGATTTTCCTAATAATTACAATAACAGCATTTACAATTACAGTATCATACATGAACCAAAAACAAATATGTTCACACATACATGCATACACATACACATATACTGTACATATACATACATAAATATACACACACTCACACATATACATACATGCACACACATACTGTATTTATGCACACAATCAAAACACACATACAGACATGCACAAACATGCACACACACCTATACATACATGCATATATATATATATATATATATATATATATATATATATATATAAAATACATACTGTACAGTATAGTGGGGGTGCGGAAAGTATTCATACTCCTTTAAATTTTTCTTGTTGGAAGATGAACCTTCGTCTAAGTCTGAGGTCTAGAGCACTCTGAAAGAGGTTTTCATCCAGGATATTTTGAACTTGGCCGAATTCATGTTTCCTTCGATGACAACCAGTCATCCTGTCGCTGCAGCTGAAAAACACCCCATAGCATGATGCTGCTGCCACCATCTTTCACTGGTGGGATTGTATTGGGCATGTGATGAGCAGTGCCTGGTTTTCTAAGGGGACTTCTGGCATCGCACTTAGGTGGCCCGCAGTGGAACGCACGACAGTCACCTAATCGAGCACTTTCGGAGGTCAGAGAGAGTCTGGGCCCGGCGCGTGTGCCGAAACGTCGCTACTATGCACACCCTGGTAACATCCAATGATGTGGCAAGAGTAGGTAAGCTTAAAAATCATCAATATTAGC
The DNA here is from genome assembly GCF_032444005.1 of Ranitomeya imitator. NCBI lineage: Eukaryota > Metazoa > Chordata > Amphibia > Anura > Dendrobatidae > Ranitomeya > Ranitomeya imitator. The sequence continues at coordinate 88,526,084 of NC_091291.1, forward strand.
AGCACATCATGCTGTGTTTAACAGGGGATAACATAATATTCTTTATGCACGGTGCGATCGTACTAAATAGAGATGATCGAACCTTTGTATTTCAAATTTGCCCGGCTTGGTGAGTTTTTTTCCCACAAAAATTCTATTTGAGGCAAATTTATTTGCAACTAATCTCAAGTCATTCAGTTGCTGTGGAAAGATGTTTGTGTTCCCCGAATACTGAATCCAATCTGCTTTATCATTAATATGGCCTTAGGGCATTTGGTGGAGGGGATGGAGGAGAGGAGCAAGGAGAGGGAGAAAGATTCCAAATTTTTGTGCTGCGCGGAGAATTAAATTGTGTGCACAGTAGAATAGACACCAAAGGCGCCACGTCATTAATCGAGAAAAATGCTATTTCTACTGCAATCTGCCCTATCTTTTTCCCTATTTCCCTATTCCCTACACAACCCGATTTTGACTTTTTTCTGTCCCTAAGTGGAATAACCTGTGCTCTCAGACCTGTATTCCTACATTGTACAAGCAGAAAATGGCGCATCTTAGCCAGCTCTCATCTGTTATGCTGACTGCGATAGTCCCCCCTGATTGGCTGCATGAGACCATGTGATGTCAAACGCCCGCCAGGCAGTGCCTGAAGTAATTAGTCCACTCTGTGACTATTCAGCTGTGTGTGAAATGACACCGGGCGCAAAATTGCAAGCTGTTTGAATTCATGTGGACCTGTAGTTTTCAGGAGATACTATTCAAATTCCATCTTTACCGTGGATCGATCCGATTATCTCTAGACTAACCACGATCATTCAGTGCGAATAGAATTTTGATCACCCTGTTTAAACATGCCATTAAAAGACCATTGATTGGTTTTCTTGTAGTACATCAGAGGTCATTTAGCTGTAACAATCGTTCCATGTAAATCTGGCATAAGGGCGAAGAACAGATAACTTTATAAACTATGGTATTACTTTGGTGCTCCAGATGTGTCGAGTATCAGTGGAGAAAATCCTTTTTGGTCAAAGATTTAATCCATTATAAATTTATGGTAATTACGTATAAATCTGCCCTTTACCTCTCCAAACAAACCTACTTCACCATCCCTTGTCACCACATTATCCAACATTCCTAAATAACTCTTTCATACTTTTCACTCACTCCTCCTCAGTCCAAAAGTGCAGACCCCAATTACCAACCCCAGCACTGATGATCTGGCAAAATATTTCAAAGACATAATTGACAGAAAACTTTCTCCAAATCCCCTAATATCATGGATCCTCTTCCCTCCCGCACTCCATCAAGCTCCTTTTCTGTCTTTGAACCAGTGACAGAAGAAGAAGTTACCAGGCTCCTTGTTTCTTCTTGTGCTACCACCTGCACCACTGACCCCGTTCCCTCTCACCTTCTTCTTCTCCCCAGTTGTCACTACCTACTTAGCTAAAATATTCAACCTCTTGCTTTTTTCCGTTATCCTCTCCTCTTTCAATCACGCCATCATACACTCATTGGTAAAAAATCATCCCTCAACCAGAACTGAGCTGCTAATTACAGACTGGTCTCTTATCTCCCCTTTAACACTAACCTACAAGAATGCTTGGTCCACTCTTGTCTAATTCACTATCTCTCAGACAGCGCTCTACTTGATCCTTTACAATCTGGATTCAACCCTTTACACTATAAAGTCTCTAATAATCTACTAACAGCTGAATCTCATGGTCCCTACTCCCCCCTGATTCTCCCAGATCTCTCTGCAGCATTGGACACTGTGGTTCACCACCTACTCCCCACTATACTCCTCTCATTAGGTGTCAAGGATACTGCCTGCTCTTGGTCCTCCTCCTTCCTCTCAGACTGCTCATTCACGGTTTATTTTACTGGTTCCTATTCCTCCCCTCTTCCCTTTAACGTCAGCGTTTCTCAGGGTTCAGTCCTAGCTGTTATGAACAAAACACACACTCAATCACAGGTAACGTAAAAAGGAAAGATCTTCTGCAGAGAGATTCCGCACCCACATCCAACTGGTTCCTGTATAGATTAGAAAGAGCCTAGCAGCATAACTAAAAAACATTAACTTGAACATGGTTCCCTAAAAGGCCATTGAGTGATTTCTTGTACCTCCCGAGCAACCAGAGGGAAGGCTACAACATACTGCTAACAAGAGGAGAGGAAAGTGTGCAGGAAGATACGAAAGCCTAGGGTGAGAAAATTAAAACACGTTCAAATAGGTTAGATATGGGAAAGCTTAGGAGAGCCAAAAGTAAAGGAACAAGTATAATCTCCCAGACACCTAAGGAGGTGAAAGGAAGAAAAACTCGGAAGGAAAATCAACTGGTGTTTACCATGAAAGGAAAACCCCTTATCTGAAGGGCTGGAACTCCTAAACCCAAGTCCACATAGAGGTATAGTTAGCAAGGAAGTGCAGTGAATGGTGAACATGTAAAACCAAACCCAGAATGTAATAGGGCAGATCAATACGGGAAAATGGAAATCACCTGGAGAGAAGCAAACCAAAAATGGGGAAAAAAGACAAATAAATTTGGTTTTCAGTACTATCTCTATGCTAATGACACACAATTATACACTTCTTCTCCTGAAATAAAACTCACATTGCTTCAAAATACCAGTGATTTTCTGTATGCTGTCTCTAATATTATGTCCTCCCCTATCAGGGATAGGAAACAAAGGGTGGTTATTAATGGAGCACACTCGGACTGGGTCGTGGTTAGCAGTGGGGTACCGCATGGGTCGGTGTTGGGCCCGCTTCTTTTAAACATTTTTATTAATGACCTTGTAGGGGGCATACAGAGTAGAATTTCAATATTTGCAGATTACACTAAACTCTGCAGGGTAATCAATACAGAGGAGGACAATTTTATATTACAGGAGGATTTATGTAAACTAGAAGTTTCGGATGATAAATGGCAAATCAGATTTAATGGGGATAAATGTAAGGTTATGCACTTGGGCAGAAGAAATAAGATGTATAATTATGTGCTTAATTGTAAAACACTGAGCAAAACTGTCACTGAAAAAGACCTGAAGGTATGGGTGGACAACACACTCACATTTAGTGGCCAGTGTCAGGCAGCTGCTACAAAGGCAAATAAAATAATGGGATGCATTAAAAGAGGCATAGATGCTCATGAGGAGAACATAATTTTACCTCTATACAAGTTACTAGTTCGACCACACTTAGAATACTGTGCACAGTTCTGGTCTCCGGTGTATAAGAAAGACATAGCTGAACTAGAGCGGGTACAGAGAAGAGCGACCAAGGTTATTAGAGGACTGGGGGGTCTGCAATACCAAGATAGGTTATTACACTTGGGGCTATTTAGTTTGGAAAAATTAAGGCTAAGGGGTGATCTTATTACAATGTATAAATATACAGTATGAGGAGACAGTACAAATCTTTTTACTCATAGACTTGAGACAGGGACAAGGGGGCATCCTCTACGTCTGGAGGAAAGAAGGTTTAAGCATAATAACAGACGCGGGTTCTTTACTGTAAGAGCAGTGAGACTATGGAACTCTCTGCCGTATGATGTTGTAATGAGTGATTCATTACTTAAATTTAAGAGGGGACTGGATACCTTTCTTGAAAAATATAATGTAACAGGTTATATATACTAGATTCCTTGATAGGGCGTTGATCCAGGGAACTAGTCTGATTGCCGTATGTGGAGTCGGGAAGGAATTTTTTTCCCCAATGTGGAGCTTACTCTTTGCGACATGGGTTTTTTTTGCCTTCCTCTGGATCAACATGTTAGGGCATATTAGGTTAGGCTATGGGTTGAACTAGATGGACTTAAAGTCTTCCTTCAACTTTAAATACTATGTTGCTATGTATCTACAACTGAATCTGTAAAAAATCAACTTTGTATTCCCTCCTTCTACTAATCTTCCTAAACCTGAAATCTGTGTAGTTCTACCATAACTTCCAAGCAGCTCGCCTGCTGTCTAGGCGTTACATTTGACTCAGATCTTTCATTCACTCCCTATATCCGATCACTCACTTGCTCATTCCACATGCACCTCAAAAACATACCTAGAATTCAAAATATTCTTACCTTTGACGCTGCAAAAACTGTATTGCCTTTATCCATTCTAATCAGCCTTTCTTTTTCTAAACTCTTCTCTCTCAAATCCATCCTGAAGGCAGCAGCCAGGATCAAATTCCCATCCAACCTCTACACAGATGCCTCACCACTTGCCAGTCATTGCACCGATTGCCCATCTATTACAGAATACAAGACAATGTTATCACTCTCACTCACAAATCTCTTCACAGTTCAGCACCACCCTATATCTCCTCCCTCATCGCAGTCTACCACCATACTTGTGCTCTCCATTTTGCTAATGATCTAAGACAAACATCCTCAATTTTCCAAACCTCCCATTCCTGTCTCCAAAAACTCTCTTGTGTTGCACTAGTTCTCTTGAATGCACTACCTTGGGCAATTTGTCTAATTCGCAGTATTCACAGTCTTAAGCATCTTCTAAGAATGTAATCCTTTAGACAGGCGTATCACCTCACCTCACTAATATAATTATTTCCTTATTGCCCTTCCTAAATTTTCCTTAGAATCTTGTTCTTCATGTCATCTGTTTACACACCCTCCATGCACTAAGTAGCACTTTGTATCTGTACTTATACACATGCTGACTGGTGACCGGTTCATGCTGCCTTATGTGAGTACCCTATTTATTAGATTGATGGCTGGACCATACAATACAAGCACTTTTATCATTTACCTTTTGCGCCTTCTCAAATTTCCTTTAGATTGTAAGCTTGTGAGCAGGGCCCTCACATCTCTTGGCATCTGTTGAATTATGTGTTACTCTGTAATGTTTTATACTGTTTGTACAAGTCCCCTCTGAATTGTAAAATGCTGTAGGATATGTTGGTGCTACAGAAATAACATTTTTATTATTTATTAGATATTGGATTGCAAGTGGCTCATATATTATTCTTGCATTGGGGCCCTCTTATGGCGGTGTCTGCCTCTGCAATATCCATTGTGCAACAGTATCAAACACAAAGAATTTATGATGTAATAGTACGAATTTCAAAAAAAGTATAACATTAGATGGTACAATAATTAGATGGAAACACAGACACGAACATAATGCAAGACTAAAATAAACATAGGCCATAAACAAGGATATTTAAAGATATTAAACCCTTAACGACCGCCGATACGTGTTTTAACGGCGGCAATTAAAAGTACTTATGCCTCAGCACCACTTTTTAATGGCGCTGAGAAATAAGTGTATAGCGCCCCCCAGAGTCGGAATTTCTCCGGGGTCTGAGCTACTGGGGGGTAGCTGAGACCCCAGGAAACATGATTTGGGTCAGTTTTGTTTTTACCATCCCCAGTGTTGGGATCGCTGTTATTAACGGAATAACGGCGACCGCAAAAAAAAAAGGTCACATTTCCCATTTATTTAATTTCTCTCTCCACTGATGTGATTGCACATCAAGGTAGAGAGAACTGGGGTCCCCCAATTCCCCCCGGTACCTCTGATGTCTCTGCACCCCCTATGAAGTTCCCCTGGGCCACCGGCGTCTTCTTACTGGAAGAAAATGGTGGGCGCATGCGCAGTGTGCCAGCCGGCTGAGATCTGACGGCCAGCACCCTGCAACAATTGGAAATTTTTCCTATTGGTTCATTTTGATCACTGTCATAGACCCTATCACTGTAATCAAAATAAAAAAATAGTAAATAAACCCCCCTTTATCACACCCTTAGTTAGGGAAAAATAATAAAATACAAAAATATATTTTTATTTCCATTTATCCATTAGGGTTAGAGTTGGGCTAAAGTTAGGGTTGGGATAAAGCTAGTGTACAGGTTGAGCTAAAGCTAGGGTTATGATTGGGCTAAAGCTAGGGTTAGGGTTGGGCTAAAGCTAGGCTTAGGGCTGGGCTAAAGCTAGGGTTAGGGTTGGGCTAAAGCTAGAGTTAACGTTGGGCTATGGTTAGAGTCTGGGCTAGGGTTAGGTTAAATTTACGGTTGGGCTAAAGTTAGGGTTGAGCTAAAGGTAGGGTTGGGCTAGGGTTAGGGTTGTGGTTATGGTTGATATTACGGTTAGGGTTTGGTTTAGGGTTAGAGGTTAGTGATGAGCGAGTATACTCATTGCTCGGGTTTTCCTGAGCATGCATGAGTGGTCTTCGAGTGTTTATGACTGCTCGGAGATTTAGTTTTCATCACCGCAGCTGAATGATTTACAACTACTAGCTAACTTGATTACATGTGGGGATTCTCTAGCAACCAGGCAACCCCCACATGTACTCGGCCTGGCTAGTAGCTGTAAATCATTCAGCTGCGGCGATGTAAACTAAATTTACAAATACTACCCGAGCAACGAGTATACGCGCTCATGACTATTAGGGGTGTGTTAGGGTTAGGTTTTTAGTTAGGGTTATGGTTAGGGTAGGGTTGGGATTGGGGTTAGGGGTGTGCTGGGGATAGGGTTGTGGTTAGGGTTAGGATTAGGGTCATGGGTGTGTTGGGTCTAGGGTTGGAGTTAGAATTGGGGGGATCCACAGTTTAGGTACATCAGGGGGTCTCCAAACGGGATATGGCGCCTCCATTGATTCCTGCCAATTTTGCGTTCATAAAGTCAAACTGTGCTCCCTCCCTTCTGAGCCCTACCATGCGCCCAACTAGTGGCTTTCCCCCCACATACGGGGTATCAGCGTACTCAGGAGAAATTGCACAATAAATTTTGTGGTTCATTTTCTCCTGATACCCTTGTGAAAATAAAAAAATTGGTTATAAAGTGAATTTTTTTGTGAAATAAAGTAAAATGTTCATTTTTTCCTTCCACATTGCTTTAGTTCTCATGAAGCACCTGATGAGTTAATAATAAACTTCTTGAGTGTTATTTTGCGCACCTTGAGGGTGCAGTTTTTAGAATGGTGTCACTTTTGGGTATTTTCTGTTATATTGGCCCCCCCAAACTCACTTCAAATGTAAGGAGGTCCAGAAGCATTCCAGCGACGGGCACAGCGACGATGATGTCATAAAGGACGTAGACATCCCACGTTTCTGATTCAGCGATGGGCACAGTATCGACATAGATGTCATAATGGTTGCCATGGCGACGATGATGTCATAAAGGTTGCCTCAACCAATCAGCGACGGGCACAGTCTGCCGCGAATTCTGGAATCATCATTGTCCATATACTACGGGGACATGCATATTCTAGAATACCTGATGCATTAGAATCGGGCCACCATCTAGTAACCTCATAAAGTGACAGTGGTCAGAATTATAAAAATTTGCCTGGTCATTAAGTACCAAATTCGTTCTGTCACTCAGGGGTTAAATATACTGCATAAAATTATTTTTGTCAAGGAAAAGCAATACACATGACAAATACAAAAGAGATACCCCAGCAAATAATACACACATGTCAGAAACCTTTATCGATATAATAAAGGAAAAGGTTATAAGGACATTCTTTGCAGATAAAAGCACATAAACATTTTATCAAGAGCACAACCAAAATGATGCACTGGCTTCAAATTCTGAACCAAAGGTAAAACTGCTATAATCCAGGAGCTAGAGACAAGGCTATAGCCTCAATACATGATTTAAAAAAATGTGTGTAAAAGTGTTAAAAATAAATGTCTGCCTGACATAGCAGGAAGATGAAAAAAGCACATTAGTAAGCAGAAAGGTGGCAGGGAGAGAAGACTGCAGCAATCTTCCTATAAATGTGCAAATCTTAAAGTTCAGTTTAAGGGTATGTGCACACAGAGTTTTTTCAAGGCGGTCAGAAATGACGATTTTTCTAATGGAAACCACCTCAGAAAATGCTGCTTCTTTGAGGTGCTTTTGGAGGAGTTTTTGGTTGTTGTCGCTAAAGCAGTTTTGAAAAGTTCTAAGTGTTTTGGAAGAAATATATTTCCTTGAAGCTTATTTTGGAGACTACTGATTGGGCAGTGCTGAATTTGGAGCATTTTCCATCATAAGCGACTTCAAAGAAGTAATATGGACTTTTTCTCTCATTAGACATTTTTAAAAACCTGAAGAGAAATAAGAACGCTCAAAAAGCTGAATATATGAAGAACAAAGTGATTTTTCAATGAAATGAATAGGCAGAGTCTTTCATTACATTTTTAAAAACATTTTCCATGCTTTTTTTTGAGTAAACCTAGTACTCCAAAAGATTCCTCATACATATACCCTTAGGTTGAAAATACAAAAGGATAATGCTGGAATAATGCTTATTACTGTATATTTTGCATCAACTACTATTTACTACTGTTTAATAATGCACAAGATTCGGTCTCCAGCAATATTGTTATATTGCCAGTAAAGCATTGTTAAAAAAGCAGGAAGATCCTGCTCACTGTGTGTGTGGCTGGAGCACATTTTACTTTCACTTTGTAAGCTGACACACAAGATGCCGAGATCCTAAGCTGTAACAAATACCAATTGTAAGCTGTGTTATTTTTGTTCCTGAATAAATATATATTCACTCTTGCACGGCTGGACAGTACAGAGATTAATCGGCTGCCAACAGTTAATTTAAATAGAATGTATCATCATGAAAATTATATACTGTTTAATCAGATTTTTGTGTTAACTGTATTTTTTTTATTTTGCCAATGGTTTTTTTTCCCTTTTTTAATATTAAACAAACGAAACCTTGCAATTTTCACACTGGCCACCTAGACCTTTTTAAACTTTAGCTTGCTATTATTTCGGGAAATTGCACAAGGACATTAGCCGCAATAATTGAATCCTGACCCTATCTTTTGTATTGACATATCTAATGAGACAGTTACAGAGATTATCATGAATGGAGGAAAAACAGGATCAGCCGAGACATCACCTTTTGGGTTTGTTGGATTCTTTGCTCTCAGCTGTTTATAGAGGTGGGACCCAGGGGCGCCGCTATCATGGGGCAAGTTGAGCCCTTTGCTTCAGGCGGCAGTCATCACTGAAAGACAGGGGGCGGCAGAGCGGCAGTCAGAACACCTGGTGCCGACTCTCCATAATCCCTGACATTTGCTGTCACTAGTGCGGTGCGCGCACCCCTGCTCACAACCCACGGTGTGCAATATCAGCTGGTCATCCCTGCACCCGCAGAGCATCACACCACATATTGGCGGCTCTGTTCAAGCAGGACCTGTGATGAGGTCACAGGAGGGGAGGAGTCAGGGGTCACATGATCGGGACCTCCATGGATTGCAGGACTCTGCTGTGCTGGTTGCCATGGTAAGTGTGTGTATGAGGTGTATGGAGCGGAGCCGTGTGTGTATGAGGTGTATGGAGCAGAGCCGTGTGTGTATGAGGTGTATGGAGCGGAGCCGTGTGTGTGAGGTGTATGGAGCGGAACTGAATGCGTACGAGGTGTATGGAGCGGAACCGTGTGTGTATAAGGTGTATGAAGCGGAGCCGTGTGTGTATGAGGTGTATGGAGCGGAGCTGAATGTGTATGAGGTGCATGGAGCAGAGCCATGTGTGTATGAGGTGTATGGAGCGGAGCTGAATGTGTACGAGGTGTATTGAGCGTAGCCGTGTGTGTATGAGGTGTATGGATCGGAGCCATGTGTGTATGAGGTGTATGGAGTGGAGCTGAATGTGTACGAGGTGTATGGAGCGGAGCCGCATGTGTATGAGGTGTATGGAGCGGAACCACATGTGTATGAGGTGTATGGAGCGGAGCCGGGTGTGTATTCAGTGTACGGAGCGGAGCCAGGTGTGTATGAGGTGTACGCGGAGCTGCATGTGTATGAGGTGTACGGAGCGGAGCCGGGTGTGTATGAAGTGTATGGAGCAGAGCCGGGTGTGTGCAAGGTGTATGGAGCGGAGCCACGTGAGTACAGAGTGGAGCTGTGTGTGCAAGGTGTATGGAGCACAGCCGCATGTGTAGGAGTAACTATGTGTGGCCATTATACAGTATGGAGCATCATGTGTGGCCGTTATACAGTATGGGGCATCATGTGTGGCCGTTATACAGTATAGAGCATCATGTGTGGCCCCATTATACAGTATAGAGCACTGTGTGGCCATTATACAGTATAGAGCATCATGTGTGGCCAATATACAGTATAGAGCACTGTGTGGCCATTATACAGTATAGAGCATCATGTGTGGCCATTATACAGTATGGAGCATCATGTGTGGCCATTATACAGTATAGAGCATCATGTGTGGCCATTATACAGTATTGAGCATCATGTGTGGCCATTATTGTTGTGAATTCTGTTGTCGGGCTCCCTCCTGTGGTCATGAATGGTACTTCGGCTGGTTCTGTCCATGGACTTTCTCTGGTGGGTGTTTCTGAGTTTCACAGGTGACTAGGTTAATTCGTTAGCTGCTGCTCTATTTAACTCCACTTAGATCTTTGCTCTATGCCACCTGCACCACTTGGAGCTGTCTTAGCAGCTACTTAAAGGTCAACGACAATCTATATTATACCAATAGGAACCCTTTATGCAGGGTTATCCCAGAGTGCACGGTTGTGTGTTTTATGTGTTTATCTGATTGTATTTGTGGCATGGTTTTAATTGGTATATTAATTAAAAGCTATATTTTATCTGTGTTATCTTTAGTACATAAAGGGTTCCTATTGGTATAAACTCTATGCCACCTGTCAATGTTCCAGTATTGGTCTAGTTCACTCCTGGATCGTTCTTGTGACCTGTCTTCCCATCAGAAGCTAAGTTCAGCTTGTATTTCTTTGGTTTTCTATTTTTCTGTCCAGCTTGCTATTTAATTTGTTGTCTTGCTTGCTGGAAGCTCTGGGACGCAGAGGGAGCGCCTCCGCACCGTGAGTCGGTGCGGAGGGTCTTTTTGCGCCCTCTGCATGGTCTTTTTGTAGGTTTTTGTGCTGACCGCAAAGTAACCTTTCCTATCCTCGGTCTGTTCAGTAAGTCGGGCCTCACTTTGCTAAATCTATTTCATCTCTGTGTTTGTATTTTCATCTTTACTCACAGTCATTATATGTGGGGGGCTGCCTTTTCCTTTGGGGAATTTCTCTGAGGCAAGGTAGGCTTTATTTTTCTATTTTCAGGGCTAGCTAGTTTCTTAGGCTGTGCCGAGTTGCATAGGGAGCGTTAGGCGCAATCCACGGCTATTTCTAGTGTGTGTGATAGGATTAGGGATTGCGGTCAGCAGAGTTCCCATGTCTCAGAGCTCGTCCTGTATTATTAGTAACTATCAGGTCATTCCGTGTTCTCTTTACCACCAGGTCCATTATTGTCCTAAACACCAGGTCATAACAGTACAGGTGGCCCAAAGTATTAATGCATCTCAATAGAGGGATAAGAGAAGTTCTGAGACCATTTTTTTTTCTCAGCAGAGTTCCCACGTCCCAGAGCTCGTCCTTATTATCAGTAACTATCAGGTCATTCCGTGTGCTCTTAACCACCAGGTCCGTTATTGTCCTGACCACCAGGTCATAACACATTATACAGTATGGAGCATTGTGTGGCCATAATACAGTATGGAGCATCATGTGTGGCCATTGTACAGTATGGAGCACTGTGTGGCCATTATACAGTATGGAGCACTGTGTGGCCATTATACAGTATGGAGCACTGTGTTGCCATTATACAGTATGGAGCATCATGTGTGGCCATTGTACAGTATGGAGCATCATGTGTGGCCATTGTACAGTATGGAGCACTGTGCGGCCATTGTACAGTATGGAGCACTGTGTGGCCATTGTACAGTATGGAGCATCGTGTGTGGCTATTGTACAGTATGGAGCACTGTGTGGCCATTGTACAGTATGGAGCATCATGTGGCCATTATACAGTATGGAGCATCGTGTGGCCATTATACAGTATGGAGCACTGTGTGGCCATTATACAGTATGGAGCACTGTGTGGCCATTATACAGTATTGAGCATCATGTGTGGCCATTATACAGTATGGAGCATCATGTGGGGCTCATTATACTGTATGGAGCAATATATGGGGCATGTTATTCTGTATGGGGAGCTGTGCGTTGCCCACAATACTGTATGGAGCAATATATGGGGCTCATTATTCTTTATGGAGCACTGTGGTGCCCCAAATATTGTTTGGAGGACTATACTGTCTGATTTATGACCTATTGTAGAATGTACAATAGTTATCACTCATGTAATGTATGGGGGGACTGTATATGAGATGGGAGCCCTATAGGGGGGGCCGCCGTTTTGAAGTTCCCCTCAGGCAGCAGTGTGGCTAGGTTCACCCCTGGTGGGACCTGGCTTTTTAATCCTGCCTCTGATGATAAGGAGCTTGCTGCAAACTCTTCTTGAAAGGACAGGAAGTATGAGTCTAGAAGAGCCCCAGTGGCCAGTGCTAAAATTACAAGTTTACAAATGTTTTCTTTTTTTACCCATAAAGATAGTAGTGGAAAAAAAAACCCATAACATTGCCATTTTTTTAAAATACCGTATATACTTGAGTATAAGTAAAGATTTTCAGTCCATTTTTTTAGGCTGAAAGTGCCCCTCTCGGCTTATACTCGAGTCATTGTCCCAGGGGGTCGATGAGGGAGGGGGAGCAGCGGCTGTCACATCATATTCACCTGCTCCCGGCGTGGTCCCTGCATCTCCGATGGTCTCCGGGGACCGGCAGCTCTTCCTGTGTTCAGCGGTCATGTGGTTCCACTCATTAAAATAATGAATATGGACGCAACTCCGCTCCCATAGGGGTGGAGCCACATATTCATTACTTTAATGAGCGGTACCAGTGACCACTGAATACAGGAACAAGCTGTCGACGCCGAGACCATCTGTCAGTGAGAAGCTGCCAGGGACCGCGCCGAGAGCAGATGAGTATAAGGGAGGAGGGTGAGCATTGTGCGATATTCACCTATCCTCATTCCACCACCAGGCGCCGCTCCATCTTCTGCATCCTCTGGCCGTGACGTTCAGGTCAGAGGGCGCGATGACGTGTTTAGTGTGCGCACCGCCCTCTGCCTGAACAGTCAGAGACCCAGAAGATGGTGGAACAGGGACAGGTGAATATCGCAAGTGCCGGGGGCCTGAGTGACGAGAGGTGAGTATGTCATTTTTTTTTTAATCGCAGCAACAGCATATGAGGCATAATCTATGGAGCATCTTATGGGGCCATAATCGACCTTTATGCAGCATTGTATGGGGCAAATGTTTCTATGGAGCATCTTATGGGGCTATAATCAACCTTTATGCAGCATTATATGGGGCAAATGTATGTATGGAGTATCTTATGGAGTCATAATCCGCATTTGTGCACCATTATATGGGGCATATTTTAATATGGAGCATCTTATGGGGCCCATCATAAACTGTATGAAGCATTATATGGGCTCCTGATTCAATATGGATATTCAAAAACACTTAACCTACTGATGTATCAATTAATTTTACTTTTATTGGTATCTATTTTTATTTTTGAAATTTACCAGTAGCTGCTGCATTTCCCACTCTAGGCTTATACTCGAGTCATTAAGTTTTCCCACTTTTGTTGTGGCAAAATTAGGGGGGTCTGCTTATACTCAGGTAGGCTTATACACGAGTATATACGGTACATGTTTTAAATTATGATACATTCCCTTTAAAACCAATGGGTCTCCAACAGTAAAGTTATTATGATTAATAGATGTGGTTATTCAGTATATATTCAGCAAAAGCAGGTTAGAATAGCAACATTTTTTTTAGGAAGAATCATCAAACTACTTTGATAAGAACATGCTCATAACTATCTTTTAAATGTAAGGAACCATCTTGGTTTCTGCCTATTTACCTTGAAGCTTAATCAGATTATTTTAAAGACGCAACCCCTATGTCAGGATTATGTTGTTTTCCTCCATGTATTCCTCCTTTCAATATGCCCTTCATGCTAGTTTATGAAGATGTTTATCCAATTCTTTTGTGCTCTTTCTTAATTTTTTTTAGGCTATTTGATTTCAGCAGTAGTTGACTGATTTCATAGCACCAAGTCGATAATCCCTGTTGAGGATATGCCATAGAGGTGGGATCACCTATTCAAGGTCCCCTATTTGAGGAAGGACAGAAGGGTGCCTTGTGATAGCAAATCTTGCACTAATGGATCGGATGCATTTATTCACCTGAATAGATTTCCATTGAGCACTTCATAAAGTCTGGGCAATGAAGGTTTATTCTGGCAAAATCAGTTGTTTGGGGGAAGCAAGCAGCTCTATGCCGGCCACTAAACTTTTGAAGTTGTTCTTTCTGACAAGACATTTAGATGGGGGCTAAAATATTATCTAAATATTAGATAGCCACAGAATTTGACTCATTGGGCGTAGCAGTGTATATGGTTGGACTGGCCCACAGGAGGACAAATTAATTTCACCAGTAGGCCCCCACTTCCCTCTATGAGCAGTGATTCACTTTATCCAGACACAATCAGCATTTCATTCATTGAACAAACAACCCAACTCAGGGGCAAACATCATTGGTGCTACCTGTGCAGCCACACAGGAGTCCAAGAGGTAAAGTGCCCTTTATCACCTCCAGAACAGCTTATTTTTACACACACAACGAGGGGCCTAATTATACTGTTATATAGTTATACTGTTACACCAGTATTTTCTTCTGTCTGTTCCCAATGTATTATTATTAGTGATGAGGAATGTGCTTGTTACTGGAATTTCTCCGAGCATGCTCAGGTGGTCTCCGAGTATTTCGGCGTGCTCGGAGGTTTAGTTTATGTCGCCGCAGCTGCATGATTTGCAGCTGCTAGACAGCCTGAATACATTGTGGGGCTTGCCTGTTTGTTAGAGAATCCCCACATGTATTCAGGCTGTCTAGCAGCCGCAAATCATGCAGCTGTGGCGACATAAACTAAATCTCCGAGCACGCCGAAATACTCGGAGACCACCCAAGCATGCTCGGTGAAACTCAAGTAACAAGTATACTCGCTCATCACTACTTATTATTAGTTTTGACTGAGGGTAATGTAATGTTTGCAGTGGGCCACTAGGTACAATGTTACTGAGGGGCCCTTGTCATCTCAGTCTGTGTTAGCACTATCTTTAAACCAGTATTTTGTACTTTTAGAGGAGGGCGATTTGCAATTTCTAATTTTGATAACTTGTACACATAATACTTTGGATTGTTTATTGTACTGCCAAATAACCTTCTGTCTTCTGACTTAACATTTGTTTTCAAAGTTTGCAAAGCTCCATCAATCCATAGGAATAGCTGAACTTATGACTAGCCTCGCTCTTTTCCTGTTGACCTTTTCATTTTTCCATACATGTTTGGACAGTCTGCCACATGTTAGCTAAGTCTTTGTATAGATTCCATCTTCCATCTGCTTGTATTAGCTTTGGTTCGTTATTTTCCAATATGCTGGATATTTACACACACTTATTAATTAGCTTCCAATGACAGTACATAAGCGCCAAATAGGCAAGAATAAATTGCAACTGGAATTTAGCTTGACTTCGAAAGCAAAGTTTTATTCCTTAATGGTGGTGATGATTAAATAGGAACATTGATATCGCAGCTAAATGTTTATTAGATTATCTACAATTTTCAGCTCTTGCAAATAAATAAGCACAAAACAATTATTTTTATCTGTACAATAGGATTTCCTGTGAATGAGACGCAAATTTATCATAGATCTTCCTAGTTGTAGTATGATTACTTAGTAATGAGTCATTTACAACACTCATTTATCATTACTTTTTCATTCTTTTCAAAATTTTGTAATACCTTATGTGAATAATGATGTAGGGCAAACAATGCAGCCCAAAAAAGTGGGTTGGAGATACTTTTCCATGCAATTTAATCTTTATCAGTGCACATGCCATAGAAGTAACCGATTCAGATGTTTTGTATTTATTTACAGACATTATCCCTGTCCTCATTGGGGCTCACATATTAGATTCTGTATCAGTATGTTTTTTTGGAGTGTGGGATGAAGCAGGAGAACCCGGAAAAAAAACCCACGCAAACATGGGGAGAGCATAAAAACTCCTTGCAAATGTTGTCATTGGTGGGATTTGAACCCAGGACCCCAGTGAGGCAAGGCTGCAGTGATAACCACTGAGCCACTGTGCTGTGCATTTTTGGCCCTTAAAGAAAAAGAATGCCAGATTTTGCCAGATTTTTTTCTTACACAATCAATAATCTGGTATTGACCACCCCCCCCCCCCAATAAAAAAAAAATAGGAATGGCCTTTTCACAAAATTATGGACTTATCGTAAAGAACAGTCAGATGTTTTGATCGACAGCGGTCCCTATGCTGCTCCAATTGCAAAAGCAAATAGGCAGAATTTCTAAGCCCAATGATGTCTAATCTATCCTTATTGGAAGACTGACTCATAGTCTTTCTATCCAGTCTGACTTTAGTCTTGGAGGAAAGCAGGGTTTGACTGAGCGATTCTGTTCCTTCGTTTTATTGCAAGTCCCATGGCTCGGCGTAACCCTCGACTCTGTCCATGCCCTTACCACCTCCTGCAGCCTCCAACTCAAACAAAATCTCCAAAATCAGCCCTGAATCTACTAAAATGCTAGTGCATACCCTCATCATCTCCCACCTTGACTACTGCAATATCCTTCTCTGTGGCCTCCCTCCTAACATTCTTACACTATTCCACTCCGTCCTTAACTCTACTGCTAGACAAATCCACCTCCTTGTTACTCCTCCGCTCAGCAAATCCCTTCATCGAATCACAATTCTCCAAGTATCCAGTTCAAACTACTAACATTGACCTACAAAGCCATCCATAATCTGTCTCCTCCATAGATCTCCAAACTAATCTCCTGCAATCTTCCAAAGCGTCATCTCATGTCCTCTCAATACCTGCTTCTCTCCTCCACACTTTTACCTTCCTCACCCAATCGCCTCCAAGACTTCTACTGAGTATCTTTCAACCTCTGGATATCTGTGACTGATTATATCCGATTATCCACCACAGTCAGAACTTTCAGACGGAACTTGAAAACCCATCACTTCAAGAAAGTTTACAGCTTGTAATTACCCCGTTGCCACCTCTCCACCACCGGAGATGCCACAACTCCCCAACCTACAGTCTCTTTCCCCTTTTTCCTGTAAGTCTGCAAAGGCAGGGCTGTCATGGGTATATCAGAAGCTGCAGACAGTCAAACTACATCTAGCTGCAGAAGGTCTATACGTTTGGCTTTGCAAACACCTTCTTAACACTTCTGACTCTTTGACCTAGTGTCAAGCTTTCCCCAGCTCTAATTGACACACCTGGATCTGAATGTTTATAGGCTCCCAGCCTGCTGCTGGGAATTGCCAGTGTTATTTTACATTTTCCCCTGTTGATGCTTAGAGCTATAGCAGTCAGCTATCTTCCTGTTTGCTGTTGCTGGGGGACATCTGCGTTACATCCCTGAGTCTACGCAAGATAAGTGTTCCCCTTTGTTTGTCTATCCCAGCTGTCTTTAGTGGTAGTGGGGATTAACTAGTGTTGGCCCCGTCCTTCCCTAAGCAGGGATTATTGCCAGGGTCAGGCAGGGATTGGGTTCCTGCTCGGCGATACGTGCAGAACCTATATAGGGACATTTAGGGCAGACAGGGTGACTTTAGATCTGCCTAGAGGTCTTGACTCCCCCTTCCCTACTGTTGGTCTCTCTTCCCCTCATCCCTTCGTGTTGTACTTTCCTACACTGTGAGTGACAAGGGCCCTCTCTCTTCTTTAACCAGTTTGTCATTGCTAGTTTTGTTCATTGTAATTTATATTTGTATTTTGCATGTAACCCCTTCTCATGTACAACACCATTGAATCAATGGTGCTCTAAAAATAAATTATAATAATAATTTTATCCATCATTGGGGTTCCCACCATTAGAAAACCTCTGAAATGTCTCTTTGAACCAAGCTTTGGGACTCCATAAGTTCTCAACATCTTATTTGTAATTTTTTTTTATTCTGGCACCATATATACTGCTATAATAACACTAATGCACTTGGCACTGAATGAGGACATTTTATATCTGGCACTTGGCATCACTTGTGGAACTAATATACACTGTTACATGGATAATAAAGCAGAACAAAGACATTAGGTAGACTATACTACATTAGATCAAAACCATTATTATAATATGGATGTTTAATGTCACTGGATGCGGAGTATGCATCTGTCATTCATTTGGATTGGGGCATTGGTTGAACAGTCTTGTCCGTCTCAGGTCTGTGTGTTCTGACATATGACAAAGCGGCGTATGACCATTTTCTGCCGTGCTTACAGTATGGGACACATTTACACATGTGGAATCGGATTATTAGTGGAATGTTAAATTGCAGGGGAAAGAATGAATCAATGTCAAACACAATGTCGACGTTCACAGTATACATTACACATAAACAGGCAGAAATCTCCAGCTACCAATTATTCATCATATTATTCCTGATTCCTCCTGCTGTTGATATACAAACTACTGTAAACCATTGAATATGAGCTGTGCACATTCTGTGGCTATAATGATAACCTTCAGCGTTAATGAATTTATTAACTATATACTCGATTTTACCAACAGGCAATGGAATGATTTAGAGATTTTGAAAAAAAAATCCTTTAAAGTGTCAAAAAATGTATAAATATCTCATTCTTGCCTTGGATAATCATAAATTACAATTGTAGGCCTCCTGCAGAAATCAAGTCTGTGCCTTGTTCCGGATATCGACACTATTTGTCCCTGCAATCTGGCAGCTCGATATGCGCTAGACCCCAAAAGTATTTTCCTACAATCTTCAAAAAGTGAACTGCTTGAAATTCATGGTAGAAATGCAAAAAAAGGACACATATGAACATATCCTTATGTATCACAGAAGCATAGACATATTATGGGCTGCCATTCTCTCCAAGAAGAAATACCTCTAGGGTAGAATATCACCATAATTCAGCTGGCTATGGAGCATGACACAGTCATTTGTTCACGGATTCTCAGGGAATCGATAAGTAAAAGCGCTATGTGCCAGAACATAAAATAAGAAGTACAAACAAATAAAAAACAGTGATGTGACCTTGTGAATGGGATCTAATATAAAGGGTGTTCCGGTAGGAAGAAGTTACCAGCTATATGCAAAGTCTGGAACCCCCACCTACCGTTGGGACCCCAATTATCACCAGAAGAGGACACTTTTATCTTTGCAGGTCAGCGCACATGTTCGATTGCCATTCCATTAATTTTCTGCTTGATTGTCGGCATACTGTATTCAATTTCTCTGTCAGTTGCATAGAGAATGAATGGAGCCGCGGTTGAGCATCTACACCGCTGATAAATTCTAACAGGGATAAAAGTGTCCCATTCTGGGGATCGATGAACGTCCAAGCTGTCAGAGTCACACTGATTCATAAGGTATACCTATCCTTGGATACATGATAACTAGAGATCAGAGCATTAATTAAAGGAACTCCAGTCCAGCCTCCAAGTCAGTGGTACGTGGCGGCTAGATGGGAGGCCATCGAATCTCGAACCTTCCTGTTTCCCCAACGTGGCCTTTGACTGTCCAGGGTTTGCAGACATCATCTGTGCATCACATCACACAGATGGCGACATTGCGCCAGCTTGACAAATCAAATTCTGTGCCGGAAATGCCGGAAGCTAAAGTATTCCTAGCCGCAGCTAGGCATGCCGGAATCTAAGAGAGTCTAGCCGCCAGGTACCTCTGACCTGGATGCTGAACCAGAGTCCCACAAATTGTTCCTCTCATCCATAGTGATTACTTCTATGTACTAGATTATCCACTTAAAGCTGGATGAACCAATTGTGATTTGGTTCTGCAGAACATCTAACATGTGTGGGGGCATCCCAGCCGAACAAGCATTTGGCTTACAGCTATCGATGTACGGACAACCCAGAACCCATAGTTACCTAATTCCAGCCCTGAATGTAAAAGAACACTGGCAACTATGACTGCGCCTATTGCTTGTTAAAATATGGCATTTACCTTGGAGGACTTGTCTTCTCCTATCACATCTGTCAGGAATAAATGATCTTTTACAAAGCAGCATCACCGGGAAAACACTTTTAACAGAAACTATGTAACTAATACAAATAAAGCAGACAACAAAATGAAATGTGGCATTTATTAAAGAGATTTAATTAGTGATGAGACAACCAGAACATCTTTCTTGACAATATTTAATAGAGGAGACTCAAAATCTTAACATTTCAAGAAGGCAAAACAAATCCAGACAAAAGAAGCATTACCGCTCATAGACTGGGATAAAAGCCACAAATAGACATTAAAAACAAATTTTGAATAATTCTTGTTGCACATAAAAATGGCCAAAAATCAAACAGTTAAATCAAGAGAAAACATTTTTCTTTAAATAAAAAGTAATGGTGTCCAAATCTAAGAAAAAGAGCTTTTCATCGACTAGATACAGAACAAAGAGGGGGATGCATTAAAGAACTACAAGGGAAATAATATGACCCGTAAAAATGAATATAAAGCTGGAAATGGAAAGACAAATTGCCAAATAAAGTAAAATGTTCCTGGAATATACAAAGAGCACCGACATTAAAGCTGAAAGAATTGGAACATTTCAAGAATATTCTAGGTAGACTGATTGGAGGAGATAGCTTACTTCTTGATAGCAAAAAGATCCTTCAGATACCCTCTACAATCAAGTCTCTACAGACCATATCCAATTGTTCTTAAAGAAACACTTCACTGATTTTTGGGGGGTTAGTCAGTAAAAATAGTCATACTATTTCTTTTTGGTTGAAACTGGTTAACTGTGAGCTTTATTCAAACTATTATTCTTTGAGTTCTTTGAGTTAATTCATGTGACTCCATTCTGATCGGTGATCTAAAGTAGCTCTGAAAGGAGCTGGATGACAATCAATAGGAGATGATCTTTTTGAAAATTGAGGTGCTTTTCATGAAATTGAAGTGTTGTCTGACTGTAGACAACACTTGGACTGAACACTTACCAATTAGACAAGGGTCAGACGAGCATGTGAAAAATTGTCCAATAACTATCCTAAAACATGGACTATTCTCATGCATATTTTCATTCTTGTGAGATCTGTGCACCATCCACGTGTCCATACGTTACATCCGTGTGGCATCCATATTTATACATCAACAGTTTAAAATGTTAAACTGTTTAAATGGTGAAATACAACTTTCTAGGTTAATAATGGCAATGCATCCAGAAAAATCAGATGCTATATTGATGATGTGCATGGGATCCAATATTTTTTGCGCACCCACATACTTGAGTGAGCGAGTCTCATCCGATATACAGAAGAGAATATTGCATGCTGGGATTTTTTTTGCAAGGATACTTTGTCCTTCTGAAAAAACTGTCAAGTAAGAAGGGCTATTGAACTGCTTAGTGTGCTGTCCACTCTTTCACTCACACAGTACACATCCGTATACTATGGTCGTCTGAATAAGCCCTTACAGTTGGTTGACCAACTCATAAGTGCTATTTTCTGCATAGACCATCGTCCACATACCAAACTACATCAGTCCAATTCTGGTATGTGACTGTAACATCCAGGCCATCCCCTCAACGTAGCCTTGTGTTGCTGGGTGGAACCGCACCTTTTGTGCAGGAGTCCTATTTAAGGTCTTGGACATTTGGTGCTATTGAGTTATTGAGCTACAGGGTTGTTTCCTAGCTCTATCCTGTGAACTTGGGGTGAGGCCTTGTTTTTTTTTTAAACCCCTGAACCTCTGATTCCCACTGCCAGTTAAAAGTTTATCTTTTTAGGTTCTGTCCCTAGGCTTTCTGTTCATGTCATGCTTTGCTTGTTATTTTCCTGTTCTCTGACCACAGCCTGGTTTATGACCATTCATTTGCCTTTAAAATTTGTACCTTGACTAACCTACTGCCTTTGACTTAGCTACCTGACCATTCCTGCCAGCCTGTAACATCGGGCAGCAGTTGACTCTTTGGCCCCAATGTAGTGGTCCCATTGTAAGTCCAGATCCCTGTACAGGGGTTAAAGGATGAAGTCAGGGCAACCTATGGGATCTGGTAAATGGAGTGCCGTACATTAAGTCTGTCCGTAGTAGACGTTAGTGTCTCCCCCATTCAAAGTCAATGGGATTGTGAAAATTTAAACAGTTTTGAAAATAATTGATTCAACTTCAAAAACACACACACAAGTTCATCTGAATCAGCAGGATTGGATTATTTAACATTAGTACAAAAAATATAGCTTTCTTCCAGAAGAAACTTCAGGGTTCTTTGCTTCATGTGCACAACACAATGCCATGCATATAAAACAAATAATGTAGGCAGATTCCCCTTTAAGCAAAAAGCCAGCTGGATGTACTGACATAAAAAGGAAATATTTAAAGACTAAAATAAATTGCAGAGACTAATGCCAGGCAGCTGCTGTCCGAGCACATAAGATCATGGAATACGCTGAGAAATTCACAGATGCACATACGGAACATCTCATTTTAACTCATCATATATTCTAGAGATTTATGCTCATTTTAATATAAAGACTTTATCTGGTTTATCTCACAATGCCGATGAAAACCTTACAGAACTTCTGAAAGACGTAGTATGTGCGTGCTTTTACATTCTTATTAGATATCTCCTGTTGGTTGCTTAGAACCTTCTACATTATGGACATCCAAATTACACTGACTGTACGGTGAAGAACAAAGCCAGGAAAACCTTCTGGTTCTGGAGGGACCAGCCGACTATCATTTGTGTATTTGGTCCTCCAGACCCTTCCTAATCTGAAGGGAAATAAGGATTTTTAATGTCAAGTTTCAATGGCCAAACCTTTTGTTCTCGGAGAAGATATGCCACCATCAAAGGAGTCCAGCAATGTCTTATGCCTTCTTATTCTGCTCTCTCCTCTGGAAACAGATGCATGGGCAAAGCTCGTGTATGGTAGATCCGGAGGGATAGTTGTCGGCTGCGGGTGTATGGGCACGGTTAGGCAGGTGGTCCTATGAAAGCTGTAGGTTTACGCTGCCTGCTTCGGCATAAGGCATTAAAGCCTCTTTAGTACTAGCATGCTGTTTGTATATTAAATACTATCAATCACGATCAACAAGCAACAAGCTCACATGCGCTTCTCTTTCTCTTAATGTCGTCTTTACTCACGGATGCCTTACAGAATAAGGTCTTGCCAGTGTGTGGTCTATTTCTTGGTCACGACTCATAGTTTTACATCCAGACTCCTGGATCATCCTGGATCCGAAAGTTTTATCTCCCTAATTGAGCGTGATTGGTGACTTGTGTCACCGCGGGAGAAAGTACAGTAGAATAATGTGTGGTGGGAAGAGAGAATGCCATGGGAAGGTAAAGACGTGTCGTAAGAGGTTGGATGGAGGATAGTATGGACAGAAAGACGAGAGAATAATGAAAGTAAGGGAGTACATGAAGAAGTAAGTTCTGGTAATAATGGAAACCCAACTCACATGTGAACAGAGTCTTAGCAGAAGGGTAATAGCTGGTTATTACCACGCAGTTCAGTGTTCACATAAAGCTTCTATAACATGCCTAAAGGTCTATTAATGATCCATGGAAGTCTATATTTCCACACTTTACTCTCAGTTACCTCTTTAAATTAGCCCTGTCGGAAATGTGACACACTATAATTATTCATTATTAGTGATGAGCGAGAATACTCGTTGCTCGGGTGGTCTCCGAGTATTTATGACTGCTCGGAGATTTAGTTTTCTTTGCCGCAGGTGTATGATTTACAGCTACTAGACAGCTTGATTACATGTGGGGATTCCCTAGCAACCAGGCAACCCCCACATGTACTCAGGCTAACTAGTAGCTGTAAATCATTCAGCTGCGGCAAGGAAAACTAAATCTCCGAGCACTAACAAATACTCGGAGACCACCCGAGCGTGCTCAGGAAAACCCGAGCAACGAGTATACTCACTCATCACTAGTCATTATTCAACACTTGGCACTATAGTTATAAAAAGTTACTTTTTTTTCCACTCATGACAAATATTGTAAACCAGATAGACTTCAGAAAGTAGAACTATGGAAACATTGCCCGACAAAAGGACAAGCCGGCAAGAACAAGTTACCCGCCTCTTTGTCATTAAGGCTGTATCCGCTCCGATAATGTTGGTTATGAATCTCCAGTCTCTTCACTGTTGCCATCCATCTGTAATGGATCAATTATAAAAAAAACAACAGCAAAAAATGGACTTGCTACAAATACGATACGAACTGGAAACCAAAGTATCCGGTTTTGTTGGGATCCATTCTTAAACATTTTAAAAATGGACACTGTTTTCCGTTTTGTATGTGTTTTGTTTTCTTCCATTTGTAGATGATCCATTTTTAATAGCGGTGTCTGTGATCACCTGTAGTGCTCTATATATGTGCACCATAAAAGGATCCACAGCTGATCATGATCCATTATCATTCATTTCCTGCAGACTCCCTGCCCATTTAATCAAACAGTTTACACAATTTTTCTCTCCTAAAACTACTTCAAAGATCTCAAAAATGTTGCAAATTTTGTCATTTTTACACCCCTCCTGGCAAATCTTCAACCAGTTTGAGAGAGTGGACACAACTGACAACTTCATAATAATTTATGGCACAAAAGGGGCATCAATAGCGAAAGAAGCATACGCCATGCTCTGACTGGCATACATTTCTTGTGGTGCTGCATATTGGCTGAAGGATGCGCCAAGTTCATTAAGACGTTAAGACTGACATACAAAATGTCAGTCGTAAAGGGAACCTTCCAGCTGGTCTTTGCTCTCTAATCTGGCAGCAGCACAATTTAGGGACAGACACCGATTCCACAAATGTATCCCTTAATTTACTGGGTGCAGCAGTTGTGATACAATCATAGCTTTCTCAGCTGCCGATCTAGCAGAGCTCAAATGCTGAGCTGTGGATAACCCCGCCCACACCACTGATTGGCAGATTTATGTGTACACTGTATGTTAACAGAGAGCTGCCAATCAGTGAGTGGTGGGGGCGGGGTTACATAGAACAAGTTGACCGGGTGGCACGAGACAACTAGTCCTGTATGAATAATCTCCTGCTGATAAAGCAATGATAATATTGAAACCGCAAAAGACAGCCCAGTAAGTGACATATCACAGGAATCAGGTCTCTGCCCCTACATCATGCTTCTCTCTGATTATATAGCAAAAACTTGCTGACAGATTTCAATTAATTAAAATAAGTTCTATGCTTTTTAGTCCAGCAAAAAAATGGATAGCAGCTAGAAAGGAAGCAAATGATAGAAAATTAATGACTCTTCCGTTCCCATTCGAATGAATGGGTTCTGTATTGGAATACTTTATTTCTGTTTTTATGATTCTAAAAATGAATCCAGAAAACTGAAATAACTACTGGACATGTGAACAGCGCCTGAGTTATATTGTAGCTTTCTATTGTTTGGTTAATGATAAAGTAACACTATGCAGATCCATGCAAATACTGCTTTGTAATTAGGCAAGTTGGTTCTGCATAAAGATATAAAGGCACCGAAGTGCAGTGTCCTGAATAATGGCCACGGTGTAAGGCTTATAGCCTCTCTGTATGGGTCCTTGCAGCACAGCTTCTATTACAATCAATAGCATCATTACGGCATTACAGAATATGGGAACCTTAGTAACAGAGCAATCAGCCGTGTGAAGATTCCCTCCGTTTTTGCACAGCATGCAGCATGGCCTACAGGTGGTCAGGGCAGCAATAACTGGAATATCTTTACATAACACACCACAGGCTAAATTCATTGAGAATAAGTCCAACTATCTAATCATTTTATTTTATTAGTTAAATTTAAGGTATACACTACAAAGGCAAAAATATCTCCAGGTGCCTGAATAAAAATTTGCAATGGCAGGATCATCTTGTAATAACAAAAAAGGAAATACAAGATAATTATAATTATCATCAGTAATGTATCTCCCATTTCCACATCATCTATTTAGTAGTGTGTAGAGATGGGCTAAGCCGAAAGGTAAACGGTGCACGGACCATGAACACGGACTCATCCCCGAAGTCCGTGTTAATGTTTGGATTTGGCAGCCTAAACAAAGCTTGTTGAAAGATTGTCAGATGTGTCTTGGCTGATTATCAAAAACAGAGGGGTCCCTATTTCATTTTTTTATTATTTAAATAAATAATTTAAAAAAACTGGAGTGGGGTCCCACCTATTTTTGATAACCAGCCAAGCTAAACTGGACAACTGGGGGCTGGGAAGGAGTCATGGATATTGGCCCTCCCCATCCTAAAAATAGCAGCCCGCCGCTGTCCCAGAAAAGGCACATCCATTAAAATGTGCCAATTATGGTGCTTTCTCCCTTCCTAGGTTATTAATACCAGTCCTCAGGTGTCTATTTAGCCATAGCTGGTTAGTAAATGTAGGGGGGAACCCACATAAGTTTTTGGAGGGAGACCCCATATAATAACTAGTAAGGGCTATGCAAACAGCTGTTAGCTAATATGAATAGCCTGGGAACCATTATGGCTATTGGCCCCTTCCCAGAATATCAATATTAATCCCCAGCCGTCAGCTTTCCCTCAGCTGGTTATGAAAATTTTGGGGGATTCCACACTGCTTTTTCATTTTTTTTACATTTATTAACAATTACAGTAAAATACACACCCAAGGTATCCTTGGTTCACAGCTGCTAGATGTCCATCAAAGGTTCCCATGATATTTCTGGGCCTCACAGCTGCTGGTAGGCTCAGTAGCTGTGAACTCTGGTAACCTTTACCTGAGTTTACAGAGTTTACAGCCACTGGGTCTCATAGCAGCTTGAGTGCCGGACTGATGAATTCTGGAGTGCCGGTTTCATGGTTGTTCAACAGTTCGGTTCTGGCATTGTGCAGATTGAGAACCAGCTGCTATGAACTCAGGTGACCTTACAGTAAGGTTCTCAGTTCACAAAGGCCCTACCCGTGTAAGAATCGGGCACTGTGAACTGAGATAACCTTACTGATGTCACCTCTGTTCCCAGCAGCTGGGTGTCGCAGAGCACAGTGCAACACTCTTCAGTTGCTGCAGCTCCAGTGTATTTAAATAAATAAGTTAGCAAAATGCTGTTATGGATCTGCAACACAGGACTTAGGTAGAAGGGGGAAAACTGACCCTGCACTATGACTAAGCTGAAACCCTACGATGGAGTGGTCGACCCATTGCTTGCGAATATACCCACCGACGATCCTAGGTTAATCTCAAGTAAAGACCTACGAGGAAGGGGTACCCTAAAAGAACTAAGAACTGGGTTAAAAAACGGGTCACCTCCTAGTAGAAAACACAGAGAAGGCTGCAGAAACCAATAGAAAACAGAAACTAAGGCTAGCAGACCCAGAGGTACCAGTATTGCACAAATAACACACACACAACACTAAGCAAAGCTTTGTCTGTGAAGCATTTTTTTGCAGCCTTGATGTGTCTCTGGAGATGCAGATATACCCTCCATGTCTTTAGTCAGATGTGGTGTTTTGTATTTTCTGTGGTGGATATTTTCTAGTGTTTTAATACTGACCGCATAGTACTCTATTCTATTCTTTCTATTTAGCTACTATGGCCTCCTATGCTAAATCCTGATTTCATGTCTGCGTATGTTTTTTCCCTCTCCTCTCACAGTCAATATATGTGGGGGGCTGTCTGTCCTTTGGGGATTTTCTCTGAGGCAAGATAGGTTTCCTGTTTCTGTCTTTAGGGGTAGTTAGTTTCTTAGGCTGTGTCGAGGGGTCTACGGAGTGTTAGGTACCCCCCACGTCTAGTTCTAGTTGCGCTGCTAGGTTCAGGGTTTGCGGTCAGTACAGGGGCCACCTTCTCCAGAGTACGTCTCATGCTGCTCCAAGGCCACCAGATCATAACAGTACAACTGGCCAACAATGACTTAATTGCATCTCAGAAGAAGGGAGGGAAGGTTTTGAGCCATTTTTTTTCTTTAGCCTGTTCCTCCCGCTTAATCTCTGGGTGGCTGCGGAACCTAGTAATAACATGAGTGTTCAGGAGTTAGTTTCAGCTTGCTGCTAGGGTACAGGGTATTTCAGATTATATTGTTCAGACTCCTGCCTTAGAACCTAGGATTCCCACTCCTGATTTATTCTTTGGTGACAGATCCAAATTTTTGAGTTTCAAAAATAACTGTAAACTGTTTTTTGCATTGAGACCCCGGTCTTCTGGTGATCCCATTCAGCAGGTTAAAATTATCATATCCCTGCTGCGTGGTGACCCACAGGATTGCGCATTTTCCTTGGAAACTGGCATTCCTGCTTTGCTTAATGTTGATTCTTTCTTTCAAGCATTGGGGTTATTGTATGATGAGCCTAATTCTGTGGATCAAGCTGAGAAGATCTTGTTGGCCCTGTGTCAGGGTCAAGAAGCGGCAGAATCGTATTGCCAGAAATTTAGAAAATGGTCTGTACTGACTAAATGAAATGAGGATGCCTTGGTGGCAATTTTCAGAAAGGGTCTTTCTGAATCCGTTAAAGATGTTATGGTGGGGTTCCCCACGCCTGCAGGTCTGAGTGATTCTATGTCTCTGGCCATTCAGATTGATCGGCGCTTGCGCGAGCGCAGAGTTGTGCACACTGTGGCGTTGTCCCGGAGCCTATGCAGTGTGATAGGATTTTGTCTAGAGCTGAACGGCTAAGATTCAGGTCCCAGAATAGGTTGTGTTTTTACTGCGGCGATTCTGCTCATGTTATTTCTGATTGCCCTAAGCGTACAAAGAGAATCGCTAGTTCTGTTACTATCAGTACTGCGCAACCTAAATTTCTGTTATCTGTGACCTTGATCTGCTCATTATCATCATTTTCTGTCATGGCATTTGTGGATTCAGGTGCCGCTCTGAACGTAATGGACTTAAAATTTGCCAGACGTTGTGGTTTCCCCTTGCAGCCTTTGCAGAACCCTATTCCTTTAAGGGGCATTGATGCTACACCGTTGGCTAAAAATAAACCTCAGTTTTGGACACAGCTGACCATGCGCATGGCGCCAGCCCATCAGGAAGATTGTCGTTTTCTGGTGTTGCATAATTTGCATGATGATATTGTGCTGGGTTCCCCATGGTAACAGGAACATAATCCGGTGTTAGATTGGAGATCTATGTCTGTGACTAGTTGGGGTTGTCAGGGGGTTCATAATCACGTTCCTTTGATGTCAATTTCCTCTTCCCCCTCTTCTGAAATTCCTGAGTTTTTGTCAGATTTCCAGGATGTATTCGATGAGCCCAAATCCAGTTCCCTTCCACCGCATAGGGACTGTGATTGTGCTATTGACTTGATTCCAGGTTGTAAGTTCCCTAAGGGTCGACTTTTCAACCTGTCTGTGCCAGAACATGCCGCCATGTGGAGCTATATTAAGGAGTCTTTGGAGAAGGGGCATATTCGGCCATCTTCTTCACCATTGGGAGCAGGTTTTTTTGTTGCCAAGAAGGATGGCTCCTTGAGACCCTGTATTGATTATCGCCTCTTGAATAAGATCACGGTCAAATTTCAATACCCTTTGCCTTTGCTTACTGATTTGTTTGCTTGGATTAAGGGGGCTAGCTTGTTTACCAAGATAGACCTTCGAGGGGCATATAATCTTATTCGTATTAAGCAGGGTGACGAATGGAAAACTGCATTTAATACGCCTGAAGGCCATTTTGAATACCTTGTGATGCCATTCGGACTCTCTAATGCCCCATCTCTGTTCCAATCCTTCATGCATGATATCTTTCGGAGTTATCTTGATAAATTCATGGTTGTATATTTGGATGATATTTTGATTTTTTCCGATGATTGGGAGTCTCATGTGAAACAGGTCAGGATGGTATTTCAGATCCTCCGTAGTAATGCTTTATTTGTGAAGGGGTCGAAGTGCCTCTTTGGAGTGCAGAAGGTTTCTATTTTGGGCTTCATTTTTTCTCCCTCATCTATAGAAATGGATCCGGTTAAGGTTCAGGCCATTCATGATTGGATTCAGCCCACATCTGTGAAGAGCCTTCAGAAATTCTTGAAATTGCTAATTTTTATCGTCGTTTCATTGCCAACTTCTCCAGTGTGGTTAAACCTCTGACCGATTTGACAAAGAAAGGCGCTGATGTGACGAATTGGTCCTCCGCGGCTGTTTCTGCCTTTCAGGAGCTTAAACGCCGATTTACTTCTGCCCCTGTGTTGCGTCAGCCAGATGTTTCTCTTCCATTTCAGGTTGAAGTTGACGCGTCTGAGATTGGGGCAGGGGCCGTTTTGTCTCAGAGGAATTCTGATGGGTCCTTGATGAAACCGTTTACCTTCTTTTCTCGGAAGTTTTCGCCTGCGGAACGCAATTATGATGTCGGCAATCAGGAGTTGTTGGCTATGAAGTGGGCATTTGAGGAGTGGTGACATTGGCTTGAGGGGGCCAAGCTCCGTATTGTGGTCCTGACCGATCATAAGAATCTGATTTACCTCGAGTCTGCCAAACGGCTGAATCCTAGACAGGCTCGATGGTCCCTGTTTTTCTCCCCTTTTGATTTTGTGGTCTCATACATTCCTGGTACTAAGAAAGTTAAGGCGGATGCCCTCTCTAGGAGTTTTTTTTCCTGATTCCCCTGGGGTTCTTGAGCCGGTCGGCATTCTGAAGGAAGGGGGGGTCCTTTCTGCCATTTCCCCTGATTTACGACGGATTCTTCAGGAATTTCAGGCTGATAAAACTGACCGCTGTCCAGTGGGGAAACTGTTTGTTCCTGATAGATGGACTAGTAAAGTGATTTCTGAGGTTCATTGTTCTGTGTTGGCTGGCCATTTTTGGTACCAGAGATTTGGTTGGTAGGTCCTTTTGGTGGCCTTCTTTGTCGCAGGATGTGCGTTCTTTCGTGCAGTCCTGTCGGATTTGTGCGCGGGCTAAGCCTTGCTGTTCCCGCGCTAGCGGGTTGCTTTTGCCATTACTGGTCCCCGAGAGGCCCTGGACACATATTTCTATGGATTTTAGTTCCGATCTTCCTGTTTCCCAAAGGATGTCGGTAATCTGGGTTGTCTGTGACCGGTTTTCTAAGATGGTTAATTTGGTACCTTTGCCTAAATTGCCTTCTTCTTCTGATTTGGTTCCGGTATTTTTTCAGCATGTGGTCCGTTTGCATGGTATTCCGGAGAATATTGTGTCCGACAGAGGTTCCCAGTTTGTTTCTAGGTTTTGGCGGGCCTTTTGTGCCAAGCTGGGCATTGATTTGTCTTTTTCTTCTGCACAGAAAAAATGCTGGCGCACTACAAATACTACCTATGCACTAATATCAAACGGGGGTGCAGTAAAGTGGCCAAAAGCAATCTAACCAAAAGGAAAAGAAGCCACAATATAATCTGCACACCACCAATAAGTTATATGAAACAGAAGACAATTTTATTGGTAACAAAGGTAATTTAAAAACAGTTAAAAATACACAGAACAACTCCCCCATGAGGCCTGTCCAAAACAATATCTCATAAATGGTATAGATAACACATGGTGCCTGACACAAGTACACAAAATATAAAGGCACAGCTGGGTTTAATCCATACAAATGTATACACCACCTGTTATTCCATCCCAGTAGGGAAATCCAAGTCCCGGCTACAAGCCTAATAATATAGATAACCCATGGGAGAAAATATAGAAGATAATAAGATATCAGTCCCTACTGAAGGATGGATAGAGCATGGCCATTGCCCCTAATAAGGCTGTCAAATAAACAAAAAACAAAAAAACCTCAACAGCGTGCGTAGAGAACCCAAAAAGGAACCTATAGTAAGGAGGGTAACTCCGGCAACCAATGCATGGATCAGGACCGCAGGGTGGGAGAACCCAACGCGTATCGCGGTTACAACGACCGCTTCGTCAGGGGTGATAGCTTACCGAATAAAACCTCCGTCTTTATATCCTAAATAGAGCGGCCATCAGTGCGCACCGGTGTATGTGACTACCTCCGAACCGGAAGTAAAGAAACCGGAACCCGCATGGAGGAATGTCAGCGGCGCGATGTACTCGCGCTTGCGCACACGATAGAAGAAACCACATGAGGGCAGACGTCTCTGCCCATACTGTTCCAGTGCGCACGCGCCGGAACTATAGCCGGCGGTCCGCATCGGAGCAGAGAGAACAAGAAGGGGAATCGCCTACAGAGGCGTGTGATAATATGAGGTGACAGTGTACTACGGGAAGAAGAGAACAGGAAGGGATATGGCCGACCTAAATCCTAATACTAAAGGAAAAACATATAATTAGCACAATAATCTTATACAATAAGAAATAACAAAAAACACCCAATGACAAAAATAAATATAAAAGGAAATAAACATAAACATGAAAATGAAAATAAATATAACGATAACATAAACAAAAAACACTGACCAATCACCAAACAAAACCCTTATAAACAATAACCATAATACAAAATACACAAATAACCAAGAATATAAAAATACCCATATAACCCATGGTAGAAATTGCCAACCCTCCATAGACCTAATAGTCCATAAGATATCACTGGTGTCCCCAGAATAGTTCACAATGATAAAGATCCATTGGGAAAAGGGAAAAAATTCCCGCCGATCAATCCAATTCCACAAAAAAGTACGTCACAAGTCCCGATGTTATCCATTCCAGAAATAAATGCGGTATCCAGTATGTCCAAACATCGAAGTGAAACTTTGGGGGAGACCTTCTCAAGATAGCCATCCAACCAAAAAACCTCGTCAAAGAATCATCCGTCACGTAAGGATCAAACAAGAAGGAGTCCGATATAGAGATCATGACTATCCCAGGAAGCCTGTAAAAAGGAGATCTTCATTAATGCCCTGAGGTGCTATAGACTTAAGCAGATAAATCCACCGAGACTCCAATTGTAGGAGCCGTTTATGCAAGGAACCACCCCTCCCTGAGCCCCTAACATGTTCCAAGCCAATAATCTTGGTGTTGGCATAGCTACCACCATGGTGAAGCAGGTAATGAGAGGCCACCGTGGTAAGAGTCTTACCCTTTCGGCTGTCCGCGGCCGCCATGTTAATAGTGGAGAAATGACCCTGCATTCTCCTGCGTAATTCCTGCGAAGTCTGACCTACATAAATGCAGGGACATGAGCATATTAGAGCATAAATGACGTGAGTGGTTTTACAGTTGATATACGATTTTATTCTATGTTGCACCTGATCTACCGGGTTGCAAAAAGAATCACGCGTCGGATGCATGTATGGACACATATTGCAATCCCCGCATGGAAATGAGCCTCTCAAAATAATACCCCGATTAAGTCTTCGTGTGGGTCTATTATAATGGCTTTGGGTAAGAATGTCCTTAAAATTAGGCGCCCTCCTAGCCGTTGTTAGTGGCCGCGCACTGACAACCTGAGATGTTTGAGTGTCAGTGGTCAAAATCCTCCAGTGGTTATTCAAAATCCTACTCACCTGAGACCATTGGGTGTGATATCCGGTGATGAATCGCGCATAGCTATCTGGTCTCCTCTTGTTGGTAACAAGTAAAGAATCTTGTGTCTGCTGTTTTGCCCTCTGATAAGCCCGAGAGATGCATTTTTTAGGATAATTCCTTGTTAGAAACCTTTTAGTCAGGTCCTGGGCTGTCGCCTTGAAGTCCGAATCCTGCGTACAGTTCCGTCTCGCCCTAAGAAATTGCCCAGTCGGAATTCCGTCCCTGGTGTGTTTCGGATGAAAACTCCGATATTCCAGCAGGCTATTGACAGCAGTGGGCTTCCGGTATAGACATGTAGATAGCATGCCGTCCTGACTCTTGACTTCCAGGTCCAAAAAATTAACTACAATGGAGGAGAAATGATGAGTCAAGAAAATATTGAAAGTATTATTGTTAAGGAACCCCAGAAACTGAAGACATTTCCGCTTATGGCGGCGCAAAAACAAGGTATTAAATTATTGTGGAATATTCGTTGCCTTGAGGAATACCTTAAATTGAACTTGGTACCGAGAGGTTTGAGAATTCCCATCTTTCCGGCATGGGAGCCCTCAGTAGCCTTCCGTGCTACATGGGAGGACGGCTTGTTACGGTGTTCACAGATTTTGATCAATCTATTAATCTCACACGATAGAGAACTCCTGTGCCATGTTAAAACTGAAATTAAGAGTTTGGAGAATGGTCTCAATAAATTTGATGAGATAACACAGATCCAGCCTTTTAAGGTGAAATTAAAGGAGGCTCTGGACAAATATGATAAAGAGATCAGGGATAAAAAGAGATCAAAATTTCTAAGAGACAAGTCAGACTTTGATCGGAAGGTGGCTTTTAATTGGAGACATCAAGGGAATCAGCGCCGGGGGCCGAGTACTAGATCCAATCTGAAGGAGCCAGCACGATACGGTCCAACTATGGATGGACATTTATCGAGCGATTTTTTATCTTCCGCGGAAAGCGAGTCAGAAGTAGGACCAGAGTCAGACGGGGGCGGAGGAGACACAAGTCTCTTCACTCGAGTCACCAGCAACAGGAATTCCAGACCGGTGTTCCAGAATCAACGGAGGAAGAACCGCAAATAAATACACAGTCCATGGACAATTTCCGTGAGTATGACAACCTTGATGCTGATACTCTACAAATTATTAATTTGTCTGAACATCAATTAACCACTGTAGAGGCTTCTATATTGAGGAGGGGGTTGACCTTCTCGCCATCACAACTGACGGACAAATTCACGCTAATAAAGGATCTTTTTCTCTTTTGTAGAAAAATTACGTTGCAGGTGTTGCATAATCATCCACAAAGTATGTCTACTATTGATCAAACGGAACAGAGAACGTTTCAGGATCTTATGGATTTGCTACAGGAAGGGGAGTCCTCCACAGGTAGGCCACGATTTCCTCACCAAAACAGGTCTTTGGTATGTCCTCCCCTCTCTACTGTTCCAGCTGTTAAAATTTATTTTGAGATGGTTAAACAGGACATTGAGGCGTTACCTGATAGGTCGGGTGTTGGTATTAACCTCACTGACCAGGAGCGCAGGGCTATGCTTAACCTCAAGAATAACAAAGAGTTTCTAATCAGGGAAGCGGATAAAGGGGGCAATATTGTTCTATGGCCCCATAATATGTATTTGGAAGAAGCCCATAGACAATTGGACGATACACGCTTTTATCGTAGGCTCCCCTCTGATCCCACGGGGGTTTATGCCACCAAGCTGAGGAGACTCATTGATAGGACGTTTGAACTGGGGATCATCAATGTTCAGGAGCGGGACTTTATTTGGGTAGAACAACCAGTTACGCCAACTTTCTACATGTTACCCAAAGTCCACAAGAGTACCAACAAGCCTCCGGGTCGTCCGATAGTCTCCAGCATTGGCAGCTTGTGTGAGAGGGCTTGTACCTATGTCGACTTTTTTCTGCAGCCGCTTGTGGCGGTATTGCCATCATATACGAGAGACTCTTCGCATTTTATCAGCATGTACAAAGGGGTGTCACTAGAACCAGGGGAGCTCATGGTCACCTGCGACGTTGAGTCGTTGTACTCAAACATCAATCATGATGACGGCATACATGCAGTCATGTTCTTTCTTGACCAACAGATTAATTCAGATAGAATGCATGATTCTTTTATTGTTGATTTGCTTAATTTTGCTTTGAGACACAATTTTTTTCTGTTTGACAGGACTTATTTTTTGCAGACATCTGGTGTGGCCATGGGGGCGAGGTGTGCCCCGGCCTTCGCTAATCTTTTTTTAGGGTGGTGGGAGTCGACTATCGTCTATACATCTGATATTTTTAACAGCAGGGTGCGACATTGGTCGCGCTTTATAGACGATATATTTTTCATTTGGTCTGGCTCTCCTGAGGAATGTCTTCAGTTTCTGGGGTTCCTTAACAATAATACTTTCAATATTTTCTTGACTCATCATTTCTCCTCCATTGTAGTTAATTTTTTGGACCTGGAAGTCAAGAGTCAGGACGGCATGCTATCTACATGTCTATACCGGAAGCCCACTGCTGTCAATAGCCTGCTGGAATATCGGAGTTTTCATCCGAAACACACCAGGGACGGAATTCCGACTGGGCAATTTCTTAGGGCGAGACGGAACTGTACGCAGGATTCGGACTTCAAGGCGACAGCCCAGGACCTGACTAAAAGGTTTCTAACAAGGAATTATCCTAAAAAATGCATCTCTCGGGCTTATCAGAGGGCAAAACAGCAGACACAAGATTCTTTACTTGTTACCAACAAGAGGAGACCAGATAGCTATGCGCGATTCATCACGGGATATCACACCCAATGGTCTCAGGTGAGTAGGATTTTGAATAACCACTGGAGGATTTTGACCACTGACACTCAAACATCTCAGGTTGTCAGTGCGCGGCCACTAACAACGGCTAGGAGGGCGCCTAATTTTAAGGACATTCTTACCCAAAGCCATTATAATAGACCCACACGAAGACTTAATCGGGGTATTATTTTGAGAGGCTCATTTCCATGCGGGGATTGCAATATGTGTCCATACATGCATCCGACGCGTGATTCTTTTTGCAACCCGGTAGATCAGGTGCAACATAGAATAAAATCGTATATCAACTGTAAAACCACTCACGTCATTTATGCTCTAATATGCTCATGTCCCTGCATTTATGTAGGTCAGACTTCGCAGGAATTACGCAGGAGAATGCAGGGTCATTTCTCCACTATTAACATGGCGGCCGCGGACAGCCGAAAGGGTAAGACTCTTACCACGGTGGCCTCTCATTACCTGCTTCACCATGGTGGTAGCTATGCCAACACCAAGATTATTGGCTTGGAACATGTTAGGGGCTCTGGGAGGGGTGGTTCCTTGCATAAACAGCTCCTACAATTGGAGTCTCGGTGGATTTATCTGCTTAAGTCTATAGCACCTCAGGGCATTAATGAAGATCTCCTTTTTACAGGCTTCCTGGGATAGTCATTCCCTGTATGATCTCTATATCGGACTCCTTCTTGTTTGATCCTTACGTGACGGATGATTCTTTGACGAGGTTTTTTGGTTGGATGGCTATCTTGAGAAGGTCTCCCCCAAAGTTTCACTTCGATGTTTGGACATACTGGATACCGCATTTATTTCTGGAATGGATAACATCGGGACTTGTGACGTACTTTTTTGTGGAATTGGATTGATCGGCGGGAATTTTTTCCCTTTTCCCAATGGATCTTTATCATTGTGAACTATTCTGGGGACACCAGTGATATCTTATGGACTATTAGGTCTATGGAGGGTTGGCAATTTCTACCATGGGTGGCAGGCTATGTTATATGGGTATTTTTATATTATATTCTTGGTTATTTGTGTATTTTGTATTATGGTTATTGTTTATAAGGGTTTTGTTTGGTGATTGGTCAGTGTTTTTTGTTTATGTTATCGTTATATTTATTTTCATTTTCATGTTTATGTTTATTTCCTTTTATATTTATTTTTGTCATTGGGTGTTTTTTGTTATTTCTTATTGTATAAGATTATTGTGCTAATTATATGTTTTTCCTTTAGTATTAGGATTTAGGTCAGCCATATCCCTTCCTGTTCTCTTCTTCCCGTAGTACACTGTCACCTCATATTATCACACGCCTCTGTAGGCGATTCCCCTTCTTGTTCTCTCTGCTCCGATGCGGACCGCCGGCTATAGTTCCGGCGCGTGCGCACTGGAACAGTATGGGCAGAGACGTCTGCCCTCACGTGGTTTCTTCTATCGTGTGCGCAAGCGCGAGTACATCGCGCCGCTGACATTCCTCCATGCGGGTTCCGGTTTCTTTACTTCCGGTTCGGAGGTAGTCACATACACCGGTGCGCACTGATGGCTGCTCTATTTAGGATATAAAGACGGAGGTTTTATTCGGTAAGCTATCACCCCTGACGAAGCGGTCGTTGTAACCGCGATACGCGTTGGGTTCTCCCACCCTGCGGTCCTGATCCATGCATTGGTTGCCGGAGTTACCCTCCTTACTATAGGTTCCTTTTTGGGTTCTCTACGCACGCTGTTGAGGTTTTTTTGTTTTTTGTTTATTTGACAGCCTTATTAGGGGCAATGGCCATGCTCTATCCATCCTTCAGTAGGGACTGATATCTTATTATCTTCTATATTTTCTCCCATGGGTTATCTATATTATTAGGCTTGTAGCCGGGACTTGGATTTCCCTACTGGGATGGAATAACAGGTGGTGTATACATTTGTATGGATTAAACCCAGCTGTGCCTTTATATTTTGTGTACTTGTGTCAGGCACCATGTGTTATCTATACCATTTATGAGATATTGTTTTGGACAGGCCTCATGGGGGAGTTGTTCTGTGTATTTTTAACTGTTTTTAAATTACCTTTGTTACCAATAAAATTGTCTTCTGTTTCATATAACTTATTGGTGGTGTGCAGATTATATTGTGGCTTCTTTTCCTTTTGGTTAGGTCTTTTTCTTCTGCATTTCATCCTCAGACAAATGGCCAAACTGAGCGAACTAATCAGACCTTGGAGACCTATTTGAGATGCTTTGTGTCTGCTGATCAGGATGATTGGGTGGCTTTTTTGCCATTGGCCGAGTTTGCCCTTAATAATCGGGCTAGTTCAGCTACTTTGGTTTCGCCTTTTTTTTGTGATTTTGGTTTTCATCCTCGTTTTTCTTCTGGGCAGGTTGAGCCTTCTGATCTTCCTGGTGTGGATTCTGTGGTCGACAGGTTGCAGCAGATTTGGGCTCATGTGGTGGACAATTTGGTGCTGTCTCAGGAGGAGGCTCAACGTTTTGCTAACCGTCGTCAGTGTGTTGGTTCCCGGCTTCGGGTTGGGGATCTGGTTTGGTTATCTTCCCGTCATGTTCCTATGAAGGTTTCTTCCCCTAAGTTTAAGCCTCGATTTATTGGTCCTTATAGGATTTCTGAGATTATTAATCCGGTGTCCTTTCGCCTGCCTCTTCCGGCCTCTTTTGCTATTCATAATGTCTTTCATAGATGTTTGTTGCGGAAATATGTGGAGCCCGTTGTTCCCTGTGTTGATCCTCCGGCCCCTGTGTTGGTCGATGGGGAGTTGGAATATGTTGTTGATAGGATTTTGGATTCTCGTTTTTCGAGGCGGAAGCTTCAGTACCTTGTCAAATGGAAGGGTTATGGCCAGGAGGATAATTCTTGGGTTTCTGCCTCTTATGTCCATGCCGCTGATTTGGTTCGTACCTTTCATCGGGCTCATCCTAATCGGCCTGGGGGCTCTGGTGAGGGTTCGGTGACTCCTCCTCAAGGGGGGGGGGGTACTGTTGTGAATTCAGCTTTTGGGCTCCCTCCGGTGGATGTAGAGGGTAATGCAGTTGTGCCTGGACTGCAGGATTGGACAGGTGTATCTACTAATTGCAAAACTGACTGGGGCATATAGCTTTGCAGGACTCTTTAGTCCCTGCCAGTTGTCCATTGTTTTTGGAGGATTCACATCCCTTCTGGTCTCTCCTGTTCGCTGTGCTTTTCTTCAAAGATAAGTCCTGGCTTTGTTTTTGCTGTCCACCTGCTGTGGACCTTATAGTTCTGTGCATTTTCATGTTTTT
This sequence comes from Ranitomeya imitator, assembly GCF_032444005.1. Lineage (NCBI taxonomy): Eukaryota > Metazoa > Chordata > Amphibia > Anura > Dendrobatidae > Ranitomeya > Ranitomeya imitator. The sequence goes on from NC_091291.1 coordinate 88,565,439, forward strand.
TCTTGTCCAGCTTTGTCTGTGAAGTATTTTTTGCAGCCTTGCTGTGTCTCTGGAGATGCAGATATACCCTCCATGTCTTTAGTCAGATGTGGTGTTTTGTATTTTCTGTGGTGGATATTTTCTAGTGTTTTAATACTGACCGCATAGTACTCTGTTCTATTCTTTCTATTTAGCTAGTATGGCCTCCTATGCTAAATCCTGGTTTCATGTCTGCGTATGTTTTTTCCCTCTCCTCTCACAGTCAATATTTGTGGGGGCTGTCTGTCCTTTGGGGATTTTCTCTGAGGCAAGATAGGTTTCCTGTTTCTGTCTTTAGGGGTAGTTAGTTTCTTAGGCTGTGTCGAGGGGTCTAGGGAGTGTTAGGTACCCCCCACGGCTAGTTCTAGTTGCGCTGCTAGGTTCAGGGTTTGTGGTCAGTACAGGGGCCACCTTCTCCAGAGTACGTCTCATGCTGCTCCAAGGCCACCAGATCATAACATGCATCCCTAATTTTTTTTAAAAACGATGCGGAGTCCCCCCCATCTTTGATAACCAGCCAAGCTAAAGCAGAGAGTTGGTGGGCTGGTATTCTCAGACTGGGAAGGGGCCATGGATATTGGCCCTCCCCAACCTAAAAATAGCAGCTCCCAGACACCCCAGAAAAGGCACATCTATTAAATGCACCAATTCTGGTGCTTTGCTCAGCTCTTCCACTTTGTCATGATGGGTGGCAAGTGTGATAATAGTATTGGGGCATATGTCAGCTTTGTAATGTCAGTTGACAACAAGCCAAGGGGTTAGTAATGGAGAGGCGTCTATTAGACGTCCCCGGTACCAACCCTGCAAGTTTAAGTTAAGAAACACACATAGAAAAAGGCATTTAATTGAACAAAACACACAGAAAAACTCCTTTGTTTGAAGTAAGCACTCCCCAAACTCTTTTACCATTTATTAATGTAAAAATAAAAAACACAGTATTCCTCACCTGTTCACTGATAATCCATATGTGCTCCAACTCTGCTTTATCTAGGAGACACTGAGCTGAGCGTGAGAACGCAGCTTAAGTGCAGAGCAGTTACGTCAATAGGGTGAACAGAGTTCATAATCAATGAACTCTAGTCAACTTGGTGATGTTAGTGCTCAGCACTGAAGCGGAGTTCTCATGCTTAGTGTTTCCTGGATGCACCACTGAGCGGTCATATCATGCCATCACTCAGCAATGCATCCAGATGTAGCAGAGTTGGAGCATGTCATGGAACATATGGATTATTGGCGGACAGATTAGGAATACTGTGTTTTTTTTATTTTAACAGTAATAAATGGGTAAATGAAAGTGGGGATTGTTTATTTCAAATAAAGGAGTTTTTTCTATGTGTTTTTCAATTAAAGAACTTTTTTTCTGTGTCTCTCTTTATTTCATTTTCACTATGGGGTTAGTGATGGGGTGTCATATAAAAAAAACTCTCCATTACTAACCGCTGGGATTGATGTCAGCTCACATTACAAAGCTGTAATACTTTTACCCCACTTACTACCACACCAGGGCAAGTGGGAAGAGACCCGGACAAAGAGCCAGAGTTGGCGCATGTAATAAATTTGCCTTTTCTGGGGTGGCTGTGAGTTGCTTTTTTAGGCTGGGAAGGGTTAATAGCCATGGTCCCTCCCAGTCTGAGAATACCAGCCATCAACTGTCTGCTTTATCTTGGCTGATAGTCAAAAATGGGGCGACCACACACCATTTTTTACATTTTTTATTTTTTTCAAGTAGTACTCTGATCATCTGACATCTGTGACCGTCGGTAGCCCTTTTACCGCCGGTCACAGCTGCTGACTCACACACTGCCATCTGTGTGACAGCGTGAGAACCGCAGTGCTCTCACCAACAGTAACGAACTTACCACCGATCAGAGCCAGTGTTTTCCATGCTGTCACATAGATGACATCGATGGAAACGCCGAATGTTCAGGCCCCCATTCATTTGAATGAGGCCCGGGTTTGTGTTCGAGTTTGGGTATCAGAATGGTACCCGAACCAAACTGTTTTTTAATGTTTGGCCGAAACTCAATGGACCCGAACATCCATGGGTCTACCTATCACTAGCAGTGTGCATGGAAAACCATCTGATCAGATACACATGTAGTAATAGTCATCTAATACTGGTTTCTAAGGTTCTTGGAAAATATCTCTTTTCCAGAGCTGTTGTGACAATGTAATAAATTCTAATCGCTCATTAGTCGAAGTCTCCTTGTCGATATCTATTCATTTGTCTTATTTTCCATACACATAGTTTAGTTTTGACATTTTAGTTTGAAGTCTGTTAGAGGTGTTGCGTTTGCTAGTCCGGGACCTTACTTATGGAGCTGAAACTTTGGCCACCTTTTCCGTAGCATCAACCACATCCAAAGAATCTGCTTTTATGTATCATTAAAACTCTTGGTGATTTTGTGATTCTTTGTTATCATTTTTAACTTTTTCGGCTTACATCAGTAATGCACTGATATTGGTGAAGGAAGGATGTATCATTCGTGAAGAAGACAAAATGCTTGATCAGGGTTTCTATACGAATGTAGCCCAGGTATGCAGCAGTCTAAAAATAGCTGAAATAATAAAGATTAATGCAGCATATGAGCCACTGATTAATTATTATTATTATTTATTTATATAGAACCATTAATTCCATGGCGCTGTACATGAGACGGGGTTACATCAAAATGCAAATACAGTAATCAAACTAACAATGACAGACTGATACAGAGGGGCGAGGACCCTGCCCTTGCGGACTAAAGGTACCTTCACACTAAACGATATCGCTAGCAATCCGTGACGTTGCAGCGTCCTCGCTAGCGATATCGTTTAGTTTGACACACAGCAGCGATCAGAATCCTGCTGTGATGTCGTTGGTCGGGGCTAGAGGGCCAGACCTTTCTTTGGTCGCTGGCTCTCCCGCTGACATCGCTGAATCGGCGTGTGTGACACCGATTCAGCGATGTCTTCGCTGGTAACCAGGGTAAACATCGGGTTACTAAGCGCAGGGCCGCGCTTAGTAACCCGATGTTTACCCTGGTTACCATCCTAAAAGTTAAAAAAACAAACGCTACATACTTACCTACCTCTGTCTATCCTCGGCGCTCTGCTTCTCTGCTCTGGCTGTGAGCACAGCGGCCGGAAAGCAGAGCGGTGACGTCACCGCTCTGCTTTCCGGCTGCCCGGCGCTCACAGCCAGACCAGAGAAGCAGAGCGCCGAGGATAGACAGAGGTAGGTAAGTATGTAGCGTTTGTTTTTTTAACTTTTAGGATGGTAACCAGGGTAAACATCGGGTTACTAAGCGCGGCCCTGCGCTTAGTAACCCGATGTTTACCCTGGTTACCGGCATCGTTGGTCGCTGGAGAGCGGTCTGTGTGACAGCTCTCCAGCGACCAAACAGCGACGCTGCAGTGATCCCGATCGTTGTCTGGATCGCTGCAGCGTCGTTTAGTGTGAAGGTACCTTTACATTCTACAGGATGGTGGGGAAGGAGACAATAGGTCGGGGGTTGCAGTAGCTCCAATGGTGTTGAGGTGGCCGTGTGGTCATTACAGGCTGTAATCTTCTTTGAAGAGATGGTTTTCAGGTTTCTTTTGAAGGATCCAAATGTGGTGGATAACCAGACATGTAGGGGCACAGAATTCCAGAGGATAATCAAGGCGATTTTAAGAATTCTTGCGTAAATTTCTTTGAAAATTCACAACATTTGTGCACGATTCAGAGTTGTGCAAATATTTTGCAACTTTTCACATTCCCCACACGTTTCTCCTACATCTGACAAAATGAGAGGAGATAATGTGGTACGTAGCTGTAGGTGAGGGAGAGACAGCTCAGCTCAGCTAATTCATGATGAGGCGTTCCTTGCTCAAGAAATCTTGCTCCAATCAGCTACTGGAGTAACATTTCTGGTGTGGCAATTGGAGGAACATGCCAGTCTTCAGATGCTCCTGAATCATTAAAATGCATACTCTTTTCAATGAAACAGAAGCTTCTGACTCCAACATGCTCTTTGGTGGCCGCTGAGGTCCACGCAGGTATGATTTTCCGAGTCAAACAGGTCAAAGTTTTTTTCTTGCATAAACTTTCAATACAACATAAACAGCTTATTTTCATCCAAAACATTCAATAACAAAAACACAGTCCTTTTTCAAGGTAGGCACAATAAAGTAGTACGATCTTACTTATGCAGCAATCAGGCACTGCTTTGCTCTCAGTTTGGTCAGCAATAATGAACACACTGCAGTTTCCAGACATAAGACATACTTGAGCCACTTCAGTTGCCTTTTGGAGGTATGGGAGTGACCCTTCCCACCTAGACTCTTTTGGTCGCTCCTAACTCCTAGGCACAACATCCGGTCCCAATAAAAACCTTCTCAGCAAGCTACCATTGCTTGAGCCTTAAATTCCAGGACTTACATAACAGAGGTCAGCCACCTCGGTGACACATACCTGCCATCGAGGACTTTTCCTCCAACTATTTTAAAGACTATGCAAAGAGAACAATGAACAATGTTCATGCTGACATGTAGTACAGATTTGAGTGCATTCAATCAACATAAGACATAATAGCACTCCCTATGTTGGGTCTCCATATATAAAGAGGGTTCAGGAGCAGAGCTCGCACCATACCCAGAATTTTCCTGTAACAGCAACTGTAAATTATTTGAGGATAGGAGAGAAATGGCTCATCCACAAATCTCATTAAAAATATATTACTTCTTTATTGATTATCCATAAGAAATAGAAAACAGATTAATATGCACATGGCATGATCAGGAAATTCACTGACGCGTTTCTGGTGTCTTTTCGCCCTCATTCGTAGTGTGAATTAGAGTATCATGGTGAAATATTTAAAAACAAAGTGAACAATTCTGGGCGAGTACAATTAATACATAGAAATATAGCAAATATTCCAATGAATAATTTATATACATTAGGTAAATTCAGTATTGAACATATCATCAATTTAACATACAGTCACCAAGTGTACATATAATCATGGCTAAAAGTGTTGGCACCCTTGAAATTGTTCCAGAAAATGAAGTACTGTATTTTTTTCCAGAAATTACGCATGTTTTGTTATACACATGTATATTTCATTTTTGTGTATTGGAACAACACAAAAAACAGAAAAAAGTCAAATTGTACATAATTTCATACAAAACCCCAAAAATGGGATAATCAAAATTGTTGGCACCCTTAACCTAATATTTGATTGTACAACCTTTCAAATATATAACTGCACTTAACCCATTAGTTGCCAAATTAGACATTTTCATTTTATGGATTTTTCAGAAAAGGTGTCCCAATATTCAATTAAAAACGACAGTGACATGATTTCCTATTTTGAAAACATTCATTTTACAAGCACAACACAAAAAATTGGACCTAATTATAAAAATTATAAAATCCTTAGTTGCTAGAAGCAAAAGATTAGGCGTCCCAAAAACAGGACATTGGTAGATAATGGGTTAATCGCTTCCTATAACCATCAGCAAGCTTCTTACACCCCTCAACTAGAATGTGGGACCACTATTGTTTTGCAACCGGTTCAATGGGATTTAGATCCGGACTCATTGCTGTCCACTTCAGAACTTTGCAGAGCTTTGATTAAAATAATTTCTGGGCGCTTCTTGAAGTATGTTTGGAGTCATTCTCCTGCTGGAAGACCCATCATCTAGTATGCAAACCCAGTTTCCAGACACTGGATACAATAATGTGACCCAAAAACCTTTGGTAAGCTTCAGACAAATCCAAAATTTCTATGAACCTCCACCATATTTGACTGTAGGTATTGTGTTTTCTTTTTTGCAAGCCTCATTTCATTTTAAGTAAACAGTAAAATAATGTACTTTATATTACTCTCATCTGTCTACAAAGTGCTTTCCCAGCAGGATTTTGGCTTATTCACATACATTTTGGCAAACTGCAGTATAGCTTTTTGTATGTGCCTGTGTCAGCAGTGAAGTCCTCATGAGTCTCCTGCCACAGTGTTTCACTTCATTCAAATGTCGATGGATAGTTCATGCTGACACTGAGGTACCCTGAGCCTGCAGGACAGCTTGAATTTCTTTGGAACTTGATTGAGGCTACTTATCCACCATCCGGACTATCCTACTTTACAACTTTTCAGCACATTTTCTCTGTTGTCCACATCCAGGGAGATTAGCTATAGTGCTATAGGTTGTAAAACGTCTTGATTATGTTGTGCACCACGGACAAAGGAACATCAAGATCTCTGGAGATGGACTTGTAACCTTGAAATTGTGTTCAACAATTTTGTTTCTCATGTCCTCAGACAGTTCTCTTCTCCTCTTTCTGTTCTCCATGCTTAGTGTGGCACACACAGACACACAATGCAAAGATGGAGTCAACTTCTCCCCTCTTTACCTGGTTTCAGGTGTGATTTTCATATTGCCCACACCTGTTACTTGCCACTGGTGAGTTTGAATGACCATCAAATGCTTGAAACAATGTTGCTTAAACAATTTTGGAAAGGTGCCATCAAAATTATCCAATCCATTTTAGGCTTAGTATGAAATTATGCAAAATTTGTTTTTTTTTCTCTGTTTTTTGTGCTGATCCACACAAAGGCAATAAACATGCGTATAACAAAACAAGTGTAATTAATATAGTTTTTGGGGGGAGAAATACTTCCTTTTTTGGAACAATTTCAAGGTTGCCATCACTTTCAGCCATGACTGTATTTCTAAAGGTGTTTCTTGATATGAAATTTGCATTAGAAGTTGGTAACAACCCATCCAATCCACACAAGCAAACAAGTCAGACCAATAGATGTTCATAAATTAAGCTATGTGTAATAATGAGAAATGGCAGAGGAAAAAAGTATTGAACACATGAAGAAAGAGAGGTGCAAAAAGCTATGGAAAGTCATGACACCAGCTGAAATCTATCAGTAATTAGAATACAGTCCTGCCACTTAGTGAAAAATATCAGCTGGTTCAACTGATGGCCTATACAAAGATGTCTCATTACCAAAGGCCGCATAAGCAGCATCTCATGATGGGTAAAACCATTGAGCTGACTCAAAACCTTTGCAGCCTTATTGATGCAAAATATACTGATGGCACAGGTTACCAAATAATGTCTAAACCACTGAAGGTTCCAGTGAGCAATGTTGGGGCCTTAATCCGTAACCATAATTTCACCATAAACCCGCCATGACCTGGTGCTCCCCGAAAGATTTCAGACAGAAGGGTGAAAGGAATTATCATAAGAGTTGTCCAAGAGCCATGGACCACTTGTGGAAAGCTACAGAAATTTCTGGAATCAGCAAGTACAATTGTTTAAAAGAAAACAATAAGTAATGCATTCAACCTCCATACCCTGTATGCATGTTCAAGACTCCATTACTGAACAAAAAAAATGTTCAAGTGCACTTAAAGTTTGCTCAACAACATTCAGACAAGCCTGTGAAATATTGGGACAATATTGTCCGATTAGATGAGACCAAAATGGAACTCTTTGGATGCCATAATGCACACCATGTTTGGGGGCCAAAACACATGACATATCTCCCTAAAAACACCATACCAGCAGTGAAGTTTGGAGGTGGGAACATCATGATGTGGGGCTGTTTTTCAGCATATGACACTGGCAAACTTCATATGATTGAAGGAAGCATGAATAAACAAATGTACCAAGACATTTTTTATAACAATCTGCTGCCATCTACCAGGATGATGAAGATGAAACGACGGTGGACATTTCAGCAAGACAATGATCCCAAACACAAAGCCAAAGCAAGCCAGTCTCATTTAGTTGCAAAGAAAGAAAATAAAGCTTCTAGAATGGCCCAGCCAATCATCTGACCTAAATCTAATAGAACATTTATGGGAGGAACTAAAGCTCAGAGCCCATAGAAGGAGCCCACGGGACCTTCAGGATGTGAAGAGTGTTTGTATGGAAGAATGTGACAAAATCACACCTGAGCAATGCATGCGACTAGTTTCTCCATACAAGAGATGTCATCCCCAAAAAAGACTTTTGTACGAAGTATTAAATAAACTTCAGTAAGCCTGTCTTGTTCAATACTTTTCCCTGTGTCATTTCTCATTATTGCACATAACTTAATTTCTGGAAATCTATGGTTTTATTTCTTTGCCTCTGTGGATTGGATGGGTTTTACCAACATCTGGTGAGAGTTTCACGTCAATAGCACCTCTACGTTCAATACTTATTTCACCTGCTGTATGTACTTGGCAATAATATAATGACAATAAAAAATGATAAATCACATTTTGAATTCATACCGCATGACTGTCTTACATCCAACTTTAGAATCCAAATTGCTTCTCTTAGCTGCAGCTGCCTCCGCCATTCCCCTCCCCTTGGTGGTTGATTGATTCTTTTGACGCCATAGAAAACCAAGGAGTCTATATTAGACTTGTGTGTTTCAACAAAATGTTTCACTGCTTCTGAATATGTTGCATTTTTTTTAGAAACATCAGAAATATGTTCACTAATCCTGTTCTTTCAATTCCGAATGGTGCAGCCTATATATTTAATGTTGCATGATTTGCATTCTATGTAATATACCACATGATTATTATTGCAGTTAATAAATTGGTTTATTTTATTGTCCGCGCCCTGAGGCATCGCTATTGTTTTTTTTCTTTTTTACTTTGTCACATATAGTTCACCTACTGGTTCCACATTTGTGAAACCCTTTGGAAGAGAACTATGTCAAATTAGCATTTTTTTTCAAGATATAAACTTGGAGATAACATTTTATTAAGTGTTTTTCTTTTCTTTTTTTTGCTACAAAATGACTTATAGTAGTAATATTTTTTTTAAATGGGATATTGGTTAATTATCAGAAACTATTTGGTTATTATATTTTTTATGGTATTATATCGCCGACTGCTGAATATCAAATGTTTTCCAATGCATTAATAGGTTTATTTTTCTATTAACGATTGTCTGGATCTGTTATGTACTTTAATTTCTGCAATGTCAATTAATCTCTGATTGCATCCTCTACACAGGAGTCTTTCTGTAATAACAAGTTTTTTTATTAAAGCTATCATTGTCTGAACATTTTTCCGTTTTGCCCTTATAATTTCCCCATAAGGAATAGATGTGATGATGTGAGATGGATGACAGCTAGTTGCATGAAGTAGTAGTACAACCAGAAACTGTGCATTAATCTTAAATTTAGGGCATTATTATTATTGAGATACAGGTACAGCCACCATGGGGTCCGACCATACTCGGAGTATGTCTTCTACGTTTCGACTGTACACCACGACACACATTGCAAACATATTCTCCTTGGATAAAAATACATTGTTCTTCCCCCCCATCCTACATACAAAATAGCTAGGGAAAGTGAAAATGGGACCCCACTGGGGCTCCTTTTAACTGCAAAAGAAACCATCTTTGTTCTATATAATAAATTATATTGTAATAAATAATTGGTAGCTATTGATAAAAATTATCTTAATTCTGGAGAGAATAGACTGTAGACATGAGATAATATTGTAACGTGACAAGCGCCTGATTGTGTGGAATACAGATATATAAATTCCCAACATCACAAATTATGAATGAATTATCTGGACGCCATTGAAGACTGTCCATATCTTCAAGAGGGTGGTCTCAAAGCAAAGCGTCTTTCATTCTAAATCCCTATCTATTTAGTTCCATAATCTAACCTATTTTCTAATATACTTGCATTAAAAGTTCCCTATCCTTCCCTCACTACTCTAACTGCTTTTTTTTCCTATGCTTTATTTGAGAATCCCAATGCGTCCTGAGATGCTCAAACAAAGCATCATCATGCAGCAGAGATTGCAGTCACTGCCACAGTCTCTGCCCTGTCCCTGAAATGAAACATCATCAGTGACACTGATTTCAGGGGCTCGTCCCTAGTGCTGTGCGATGTGCACCATAACAGTGCACTCTCTGTTACCGGCTTAGATCAGTAGTGATGAGCCGGCAATAGAGCGGTGTCAGAAAACCCAGTGTGCAGAGACCAATGACGTCACTTGCGATGGCGGCGCTAGTCTCCTGCACACCGATTATTCTAGCACTGCTCTGTTGCCAGATCATTACTACTGATATGAGCCAGCGAAAGAGTGCACTGTCATTGTGCACGTCGCACAGTGCATTTCGTACAGGGACTAGCCAAGCCCTTGAAACGAATATCATTGATGGCGCTTTATTTCAGAAAGGGAGCAGAGGTTGCGGCAGTGACTGCAGCCTCTGACCTCTGATGACTTTAAGTATCCCAGCATGCACTTGGGGTTCTCAAATGAAGCGTCATAAACAAGGAAGTAGAGAAAAAATAAAAAAGCAGTTAGTGTAGTTAGGGAAGGATGGGATTTTTTTTAATGCATGTATATTAGAAAAGAGTTGGCATCAAATAGATAGGGATTTAGAATGGAAATGACTTTGCCTTCAGACCACCCCTTTAAGTACAGAGGTGGTATCCTTTAAAACACCCGCTAATCTTTAGATTAATGGTTGTAAATGGTCATCAACGCAGGGACTGAGTTCCCAACTGAAGGACCCAATGCCGGAGATATCTGGCCAAAGTGATGGGGGAAAACTTTTTTTATGGGTTTTTGGCAAACCATGGAAGATATTCATACGAGTATGTTTTTTTATATAATGACCTGGCTGTTTTTAATACGCTCTATTCCATGCCTTCATCTAAAACCTTTAACAGTGCTTCAGAGAAGGAATTGGTACGATCTGACGGTAGCATACAGTAGGTAGTGTTGTTATCCAAAATTTCTGACCCTTGTTTTTGTTGTGAGTTCCATTATAACAATGCATCCTGCTTTGTCTGAATTTGATTTCTTTTCAATTCCTAAATGGCAGATTGTTAATGTTTCATTACAAACTTTAATTGTATGGTCAGACCCTGTGGAGACAGTGTTAGGGCTAGCGGAATGCACCGAGTAAATATATATGTTTTATTGTTATTGATGTGTTCGTAGCCCGGGGTCCAACGTGCAGGAGAACCTGCTGCTAGCAAACGGCGGCACTATATGGCGGTATGAACTAGCTCTGTTATTTCACATAGTAGCTGTGAAAGCAAAGCACTGCGCCCTGTTAGACTTTACAGAAGCACAGGCTAACTACCCAACTAAGAGCAGTCAGTGGTCATGTATGCACACAAAACTCCTCGCCGTAGGTGCCAGCATTCTAGGGGCTTATTTCAGCCAGGTCCCTGAATACACACAAACACAATCTCATCGCCGGAGGTGCCAGCATTCTAGTGGCTTATTTCAGCCGGGTCCCTGAATACATACACACACACACAATCTCCTCGCCGGAGGTGCCAGCATTCTAGGGGCTTATTTCAGCCGGATCCCTGAACACAAACTTACATGACCACACTGGCGCAAAGCACATAACTTAGAAAGATACTAGCACATGGCCGTGCGGCCATGCGAGCCTTATATAGTTGCAGCACGTACAGGACCTTCCTAGAAAGACCAATGAGAGGCTGCCACAGAGCCTGAGCACCTACAGGACCTTCCAGAAGGACCAATTGATTTAGCTGCAGTATCTCAACATGTGACCCTCGATCTCCACTGAGAGATCTTACTCTGGGCATGCTCAGAACGAGAAAAGCAGGACTTAGTCCTAGAAGCGTCTGCTCACCGCTGCCCAGCACTGACTTCAATGGCAGAAGCAGGAAAAGCAGCAGTAACTCTTTGTACAGAGTCAGACCGAGCAAGATGCTGGGACCGACGTCTCCGCTGAGCAGGCTCCACTGTGGCAGGAAAAGAATGGGAGACTACAGCGGATATGGCCCGAGATTCCCCTTGTGCAGAGGCGGGAACTCAACCCCTAACAGACAGTGCCTGAATTTGTGCGGTATCTTAATAATAATCCCCTAAATTTAACCTTTACACACAGTCATCCTGATACACAGATGGAATTTTTGGATCATTTTCTGACAGGAGATGCAGTGTCTGAACGAGTCCACACTACATTGTCTCAAATAAAAAAAGTTTCATGCAATACTAGACTCCATGTAACTAGCTGCCATCCAGCTCATACCATCAAACCTATTCCTTATAGGTAAATGATGAGAGAAAAACGGAAATGTCAACACAATGATAGCTTTAATAAAGAAACATAGTATTAAAGAAAGGCAGTATAATACCATAAAAAAATAAAATCTAAATAATGACCAATAATTAACCAAGATCACATTTTAAAAAAATATTATCAATGCAGGTTGTCATTTCGTTGCAACTAAAGGAAAAACACTTGATAATATCTTATCTCCTAGTTTATATGTTGAAAAAAAGGTTATTGCCAAGCACATACGGCTTATCATTTATTCATTGGAATATTTGCTATATTTCTTTGTCTTAAATCCTATTAGTAAATGAGCGGTTTCTTTTGATTTTAAATATTCTGCCATGATACGCCAATTCAGACTACGAATAAGGACGCTGAGATGCCAGAAACGCGTCAGTGAATTTTCAGACCATGCCATGTGGATATTTCCTCTTTTCCCATTATAAATTAAAAAAAAAAAAAATTGGTATCCCCAAAGTCGGTAAAAGTGCAATATATAGAAAAAATTAAAATTAATTCACCATATTGTAAAAGCTATAAAGAGAAAAAAAACAACTCTATTATTGTGGTTTCTCTGTGACCTGAAAATCCTGAAACAAAACGCAAAAAAAAAAATCCTGAACAATGTATTGTATGTTCCATACATTTTTTATCAACAAAAATATCAGTTTAATATGGAAAAATATTCACAAAAAATAAGCCCTTATTTTCCATTTATGGAAAAATAAAAAAGGTCGACAAAAAATATGTATTTTTGTATTTACAAATTTCAGATTTTTTAATCACTTAAATTAAAAAAAATACAAATTTGCTATTACTGTTAGACTTTCCTGTATAGTCGTATTGCTGCGTAATTAGCGTGGTAGAAACAAAACCCTCGGAAAAGATTAAGAACCATGAATGGATCAAGGATGGAAGAAAACTACTTAGGAAAAACTTATCCTGCACTTATAATATTTGGGATGTAAGATTGATTTTGGCTAAAAGAAATCTAAATTTAAGTGAAAAATGGCTGATAATAAATTGACATCAGTTTGTGGTAGTTTCCATTTGTTATTTTCACTCTATACCTCAATGATAAAATACACAGAATAGATCTTATAAAAATATATAATAAAGTGATTATTAAGGACCGATTGAAACCATGTCTTCTCATTAGTTTCCAATCAGTATTGATTTGATTCAGAGCCACAAACAGCAGAAAGTCAACATATCCCAGCCAGAATTATAGTATGAGCCTTTTTTCGGGTAGGGATTTAATTTGTAATTTGCAGGGGTGGAAAAAAATATTTCTAGTGCAAGCAATTCCCCTCATAAGTCCCATGCTTAGTGACAGGACGTCCACCTGTGTGCAATCTAAGTGTCACACGTCTGTCAGTATATGCACTTCACCTACACTGAAAGGCCACAGAGGATGCACCTCCATTAACAAGAGGCACCACTAACCAAACACCACCATGAAGAGTAGACCAAGGAGATCCCCAAACAAGTCAGGGACAAAGTTGTTGAGAAGAACAAGTCAGGGTTGGGTTATAAAATAATATCTCTCTGATGATCTCCCGAAGCACCAGCAAATCCATTATCATCAAATGGAAAGAACATGTTACCACAACAAACCTGTCAAGAGAGGGATGACCAACAAAACTCTCAGCCTGAGCAAGGAAGGCATTAATCAGAGGCGCAGCACAGAGGCCAAAGGTAACCCTGAAGGAGCTGCTGAGTTCCCAAACAGAGACTGGATTACCTGTCCATACAACCACAATAGGCCGTACACTCCATAGAGGTGGCCTTTACGGAACAGTGGGCAAAAAAACCTTTACTTACACCCAAAAATTAGTTTGCAAAAGAGATATGCGGGAGACTCCCACAGATGAGACCAAAATATAACTTTTTGACCACCAAGGTACACGCTGTGTCTGATGCCAAATCAACTAAGTTCATCACCCTAAGAACACCATTCCCACAGTGAAACATGGTGATGGCAGCATCATGCTGTGGGGATGTTTTTCTACAGCAGGGACAGGGAAAATAGTGCAAGTAGAGTGGAAGATGAATGGGATATTTTTGAGGAAAAAATGTTTCAGTCTGTCAGTGATTTGAGACTGGAATGGAGGTTCACCTTCCAACAAGACAATGACGAAAGCAAACTGCTAAAGCAACACTCAAGTGGTTTTAGAAGAAACTTGTAAATGTTTTGGAATGGCTTAATCAAAGCCCAGACCTTAATCCAATGGAGAATCTATGGTCAGACTTGAAGATTGCTGGTCACCAGAGGAAACCATCGAACTTGAAGGAGCTGGAGCAGTTTTGCCTTGAGGAATGGGCATAAATCCCAGTGCCAAGATGTGGAAAGCTCATAGAGACTTATCCAAAGTGACTTACAACTGTAAATTCTGCAAAAGGAGGTTCTACAAAGTGCTGATTGCAGGGAGGTGAATAGTTATTAACCACTTCCCTCACTTTTCTGCACTCTGAAGTTTTCAGTTATTTTGTCCTGTTTGTTGTTTGCGTCACAAAAAAAAAGAAAACCAAATGTTCACAATTGTAAGCATGTTTTTTACATGAACTGATGCAAACCCTAAAAAAAACAGTGAAATTCAAGGTTTTGAAGTAGCAAAACACTAAAAATGTCACAGGGGTGAATAGTTTCAGAAGCCACTGAATGTGGTGTGTCTCCAAAATTATAACCTCCTAGAACTACACTTTTCAGTGGGATAATTTTTCAGGGTTTATTAAGATTATCTTGACTTGAGGTTCAAGTCTGCAGTCACTTTATGTGCCCGCAATTGTGAATCCTCACAGCGCGCACAGTGCATGCTGTCAGGATTCTCTGGCTCCTGGAGCATGTGATGTGGTCTACGTACTTCTGGCCACATTCCTCTTGAATTGAAAAAAAAAGCTGTGCATGTCTAGATGGCATGTGACCTTCATGTATGCAAATCGCATACTTGTGGTCTGTTTTCTGGAATCCAGCATTGGAGAGTCCTGAAAGTGCGCAGTGTGCATGCTGTGAGGATTTACAATTCTGCAGTCACATATACTGTAGTGACTGTAGACTTGAACCCCCAGACTGGACAACCCCTACCATCCATCATAAAAAGGTTGGGACTTCCTTGCAAAAAATAGACATGACCACATTATTGATTTATACCGGCAGCTTCTCCCAGTTTTGAAAGGATCCAAAAGATCTCCGTCCCCTCCAGAAACCCTGATGAAGATTTTCCCCCTTATATCTCTCTCATGCACACCTATTACAATGTAAAATACTTTTAATGGTGTGGAAAGGATTACTTTTATTATTCAGTGCCATTAGAGCGTATCCTGAGGACATGAAGCTTTTTTGGCAGAAGTTATTCGTTTTCTTGGCTTGCTCATCAACTTTATGTTCTGGTGAGGAAAGTGGTTAATAACATTTTTTCCCTGTTAAAGAACTGCTCAAATATAGAATTATCTACAGCAGTTCTCTCTTGATATACATGCAGAGTTTGCTCTATCTATCTATTATCTATCTATCTGTTATCTAGCTATTATCTGTCTATTATCTATCATCTACAGTATCTATTGTCTATCTATTATCTATCTATCTATCTATCTATTATCTATCTATTATTTATCTATTATCTATCTATTATCTATCACCTATCTTTCCTGTAACAGCAGTTTCTGCAATATCCCTTTCCAAAAAAATTTAATCCCTGTACAGGGACATAACCTATCTTTTTATATTGTTGCTGTACTCTGTAGATAGTTTTTCTAATTCTCTATATAATATTGAATCACTGTAGAGTATATATTAGCCATATACTGTGACATCACTTTGGGTTCTCTGGTACTTTTAATTATACATATCCTTAGGATAGGTCATCGACATCAGATTGGTGGGGGTGCGAGATCCAGACCCTCGCTGATCAGCTGTTCTCGGTGTGAAGCGCTGGCTGGACGTAATCACAGCACGGTTCCACTAACCGTATAATGGCTGCAGCCATGTATTCGCTGTGGCATCTAAACAGGTGACAAAGTTGTGCTATTCCGCTCCGCATCTGATAACATCCGGCTGCTGATGACAACAGCTGATTGGCGGGGCACAAGATGTCATACCCCCACCAGTGTAGACCATCAATATGAAAGAACCGAAAAACCTGTTTAATACAATATCTACAGTATGTCATGCAGCTGCAGTGCAGTACAGCGCAA
This sequence comes from Ranitomeya imitator, assembly GCF_032444005.1. NCBI lineage: Eukaryota > Metazoa > Chordata > Amphibia > Anura > Dendrobatidae > Ranitomeya > Ranitomeya imitator. The sequence continues at coordinate 88,581,703 of NC_091291.1, forward strand.
CCTCCACCTGGAGGAGCTTGGTAGGGAAGCCAGACTGCACACACAGAGCAACTGAACAGACGCCACCTAGTGGCAAGAGCGAGGTCAGAAAAAGCCGAGTCAGATTGCAAGACAGCACAATAGTACAAACGGAGTTAGACAGAATGAGTAGTCAGGACATAGCAAGGAATAAGTAAACCAGGACGGGCAAAATACGGTACAATAGCGACAAACTGAAACAGAGTCAAAGAGCCAAGCCAAGATCATAACCAGGGAGTCAAGCAGATATACAAACAAACAAAGAGACACTGGGAAAGGGCAGGCAGGGGGAGATAACAGACACAGGACAAGTCAGGGTTCACAGTAGTACAAACCAAGGGCTTCCAGAGTCAGGTTCACACGCCAAAGACAGAGCTATAGCTGACACCACCCTCAGGATACCTGGGAGCTAAATAGCAAACCCGTGCCCAGAATGAGGCAGATCAAAGTTAACCCTTTACATGATCCACCCAGAGAAAGAGCAAACAGGACTAAACTCCGGAACTGATCATGACAATCTATATATATATATGATTGGCTACTATCCCTGCTCTTGATATCAGTGTGTACATCATGTCTGCATGGTCGCCTTACTGGGATTTTATAGCTGTGCTGAGTCTATTACCTCGGCTGCAGAATGTTCTGTCTACACTGCGGGTTCTGTACATTATTCTTGTGCAGCGGTATAACCAGAATATATGACCTACACAAGTTACAATTCTACATGGGTACTGGTGCCTAAAGGAATCCTGCGGATATGCAATAAATGCTTAAAGGGGCTGTCCAGGCTTACACTATTGAGGAACTATTCTTGAGAGATCATCAATATCCCATCACCGGTCAGCTACGTGTAGTCCGACGGCTGCTGAATGTGAATAGTGCACGAAGCCAGGACAGCACAGCTCCGTACACTTGAAGACACAAAAGAGCACAGTGAGGCCAAAAATACTCTGTTGTAAAAAAAATCACAATAATAAGCAAGTGTTAGTCAAAAGATGGAAAAAAAACAGGGTATTACAGCTCCATACACTGTAACGGACGTTCTTGGGAGCCCTTTAAGATGGACATATCTCTTTAAAGACAACATTCAATGTGATGTCACCGATTTGATGCAGCTTTGTTTCCCATTTGTAACCATATCCCCAAAAAAGTGCAAAATAAAATCCCATTTTATCAGCACCAGCCCTTAAAATCGACGCCATTATTCAATATTTTAATTAGCAATTCATTAATTTTTTAGCGTTTTCCAGACAGAGGCGCTTAGTAAATGATGCAATGGTGTGAAAATAAGATTTGTCCTTTATGGAACGACCTTGATTTGTACCGTATTCCGTTTGTTCCATATTTGTTCCCAAATTACTTTATTTATTTTGACTGTACTGCATTATTCTGGATCCCATTGGGCAATTTATATTATTTTCAATCCTCTAATTAGCACTGACTGCAGGTTATTTATGTTCTTGTGCAGTCTTGGAAGTTAAAGACCAAATAGCATATTAAGAAACGCTGCGGGGCTTGGTTCCTTTTTTAGAGCTTTGGAAAGAAATTGTTCATAACATGACATCAACATCACATTGACGGAGGAAAGATTTACCCTCTGCTGAATATAAATAGCAAAAAATGAGAATCTGCTGAATAATTCCTTGCAGTAGAATCTACTCTGCCTTCTGCCTATTATTGTTACTGTCAAAGTGCTTCAGATTTAGGGTTTGATGCCTTTCTGTTGTAACCTGGCTTTGGCTCCAGCAGTTTTGTGACATCAGCCTTCTGTTCTTTAGCGTTGTAATGTGGAGACCGAGTACGGAGCAAAAAAGATCTAAAAAAAAGTTCATGCAAACATCACAGTTGTACAATATTGCATTTTTACTTTGTCATTAGGTGAAAGCTATCTCTCCTGAATCCTCCATACACATCTAAGGGAATCTGTCACCAGATTTTTGACACTTAATTTTAGAGTAGCAATGAAGAGACAAAGACCCTGATTCCAGCATTGTATCACTTACTTGACTACCTGCTGTAGTTTTGATAAAATCTCCGTTTTATCAGCAGGAGATTATCACAAGAGGACTAGCAAACCTGCTGCCATGTAGTCGTTTACATTCATGAGCTCTGTATAGCCCCACCCCCACCACTGATTGGCAGCTTTCTGCCTATACACAGTGTACACAGAAGACTAACAAAATCATTGGCTGTTTAAATTCTAATTGCCTAATCTTTGTCTCTCCTGAGTTTAGTTGTCTTGGGAGAATCTGCAGTCCCTCATACATATCAGGTGGTCAGCCAATACTGTGAAAATCTGCAGCCTTAATCATCTTTAATCTAACATGCATGGGGGACCAATGAGATCCTAGTGATGATTTTTTATTCACATTGAAATGGACACACACATGTAATAGTGGCTGCAAAGCAGAATAAAATATTTTTCTTTACTTGTTTTCACCATGCTGTTGAGGAGATAAGCAATCAAAGTATTTGTCACCTAATGAGTTAACTTTTGTTAAGTCCACGTTCTTGCTATTAGATAGTTTCCACTGAGGGTGTGTACTTCCTCTCCCTGAATGATCCAATCATAAGCAGACAGCAACACAGCAGAAAAAAGAACATACCCCCTACCATAGCTTAGGTTTGTCAGTGTGTAACATGTAATGGCACATCCCTGACATTCTGGTCTAACCTCCTGCATGATTAGAATGTGCAGCAGAGTTTAACTGTGTCACATTACAAACCCTTCCATCAGCTCTCCTCTTCTCATATCAGTCATGTCAGCTCTGCTGTGCTGCTCCTCACCTGCACTGTCTGTCCAGAGATGAGTCATAGTTATGTCGGATCTGCTCACAGCATCTTGTAATCCCTCTGCAGTGAGAGCAGAGCAGGGTGTCATTACATCTCACACAGGAGTACCTTGCTGTGCTCTCTCTGCAGAATGTTTACAAGTTGCCCTGAGCACAACAGATATTAGTGTGACTCATTTCTGGCCAGGTAGTGTGGGAAAGAGACAGAATGTAAGGAGGAGTACCAGAGCAGGGGTACCTTTTACACGCCAATTCTGGAACTGCCAGGGCTGTCACCCAGGTTGCAGGGGGGAAGATCTAGATTGCTGGATGAATCGGGTCATGTGACCTGGCTAGGCGAGGCGGGGCCTGTTAGCGCTACGCATGGGAAAAGTGTCAGAGCTCGCACGGGAAAGCTGAGTGGCAGGATGGGTGCTGTGGCTGCTATGAAGTCAGAGCAGATTGATTATGCAGGCTGCCCCTACAGACCCTCAGCAGAGAGGTCCCTGACTGGTAGGCGACCAATTGATATGTTCCTGCCACCGTCCTCACCAGGAGGTGACTTAGGGCAGGCACCACTGACCGTACCATTAGTAGGATGCCGTGTGGGACTCCCGGCCAGGCCAGTACCTGCTGAACAAGGACCTGCACACACCGCGGAGCGAGAGTTCGTTCTGGCGGGACTTCATGTTGGACTCAGTACCGAGCCATAAAATAAAGAACTTGGCACTCAACTTAGTAGGTCATCGCAAAAGGATTTTTTAATTATTAAATAATAAAAAAATCCTTTTGCAATGACATAATAAGTTAAGTGGCAAGTTCTTTATTTTACTGCACATTGGTTTTGGTAACCTACTTGAGCACCTCACAGTAGTGCCACGCTAAACTTCACATTCAGTACCATGCCAGACACCGCTGGGTACGGGAAATCTACTCGCTTCTCAGAGACTGCATCGAGACGTCAAGTGCCTCTGTTGTCGTTGCCACCGTTGGATCCTCGCCTGCCACGGACAACACTGAGACACCACGCGCCGCTGCTGTCGGTGCCACCGTTGGAACCCTGAAACTCTGCATACCTGAAGACATCAGTCTGATAAGTGCCACCACTTTCATACTGAAATGTCGTTCACCTCTACCCATCGTTCCTCCTTCACAGTTCTGCCCCATTTCTACTATCCCTCTGCAATCCCTCACTCCCTGCATGGAGTGCATTTATTGTTTAATAAATGCCCTTAACTCTTGGTCTGCCTCCTGTCTGTGGCGGCATCTCATGTTCTTACGATTTCTACAAGTACAGCAGAACTGACATTGCAAAAGAGAACCACACTGAACCCTGGTTCGCCAACAATATCAGAGGTTGGACCACCTAAATCAGCAGGTGGGATGTCCTGCTGTGCACAAAATCTGATTGCCCCTCTGGAGCGACCATGGATTCATCAAGTTTCAGTTACTATTAGTTAATGACTGGGGCAAGTAATGTCCAAACTGTGAGCGTGTTTGCTTGCATCCAATTCAATATACTGAGCAATACTTTTATTAATCCCATGCCCTTATTGTGTATCAAATGCACAGCTCATTAACACAAGAAATGTGTGTCAGATCACAAAAATGTGGTTACCAACACTTGTGTATTGGGGAAATGAAACCGAGCAGAAGCATGCCCAGTGAAAAAGTAATGTCCTCCTCTGCATATATGACGCCATGGATGATATACCATGCATTCAGCCGGAAGAGAATTTGGTTGTAATTTCTGAACCCTAATTGGAAGGTCAGAAATACTACAAAGCGAGCCTCGTGTGTCACCAACAAAGCGGCAGGCTTTGGAACCGGAAGTATGCTGGATATTAGCGTGTTTTGCGCGGTCTTTTCAATTGGAACTTGATTTGGGGCTATGAAAAAAACTTAAAAGGAACTTGTAACCCAATTTATGTGGCCCAAACTGCGGACAGCATGAATCAGAGCCTGCCTACACTATTACAACCAGATATAATTCCTTCTGAAATGCCGATTGTCTCTTCAGAGAGGAAGAGGACTAGAACTCTAGTGCCACCTATTGGAAGTAGCAATCCTAACAGTCAATGTCGACTCTTTAACGAGCCTTGTCACATGACGTAGGATAATAGCCAAACCAGAATCTCAATTTGCAGACACTGTGTTTCGGGGTATTGCCCCTCATCAGTGCGAAGTGGAGATCTGGTTTGGCTGATTGAGAGGCGTCTGACCGGGATCCAAGAAGTATCATTTTCAAGACAAAAATGCTTAAAAAATCTGAGATGAGGCTAGTCTGGCTGTGTCCCCGGCCGTCTTTTCCCAGTGATGCTGGTGGTGATTGATAGATCTCTCGCTATGTGATTTTTAAACGATATTTTCTCTTAAATGCAGGAGCATCTCAGAGAGAAGGATGCCTGGGTGCAATTGTACACTGAGGCTCTAATTCATGTTGAATCAGGTGATAGGTTCCCTTTAAGGGACCTGTTCTCCATTGAAATCAAAACTCACAAGCTTATCCCATGTAGAAGCCTCGCATAATGGTGTTGTAAGCGAGTCTGCCTTTTCTACACTCCTCTGAAAATGTAATTTCAAAATCCTGTATTCCTTCCGCTATAAGAAGCTCTATCATTCAGGTAATCATTATTGCTCACTAACCTCCTACTGCAAATACAAAAAAACTAGGAATTATTTACTAAACTTCTCATTCACACAATGTTCAGTACGAAGATAGTAATATAATTATCACATAGAATACTGTGTTAGGAATCCAACAATGTAGTTATTATCCACATACCTGCACAAGTATTGTACCCTGCAATCTAACAGCTACAATGTGTGTCCTATTGGTAAAAAGAGAGAAGATAGAATTTAATTTATAACAGGCAGAAGCAATTACGGTATGTACGTGTGTGTACTGTATATATATATATATATATATATGTGTGTGTGTGTGGACAATAGGTATTTGATGCACTGACGATTTTGTATGTTTTCCCACCTATAAAGAATGGAGAGGTCTACCAACCGTAAGGAATTCTGTCTCACAGACCTGTTAGTTTTTCTATAAGAAGCCTCCTACTCTGCACTCATTACCAATATTCATTGCACCTGTTTGAACTCGTTACCTGCAAAAAAAAGACACCTGTCCACACACTCAATCAATCACACTCCAACCTTGCCACCATGGACAAGACCAAAGAGCTGTCTACAAACAACAGGGACAAAATTGTAAATCTGCACTAGACTGGGATGGGCTACAGGACAATAGGCAAGCGACTTGGTGCGCAATTATTAGAAAACTAGATGGTGGCCCGATTCTAACGCATCGGGTATTCTAGATATGCATGTCCACGTAGTATATTGCCCAGCCACGTAGTATATTGCCCAGCCACGTAGTATATTGCCCAGCCACGTAGTATATTGCCCAGCCACGTAGTATATTGCCCAGCCACGTAGTATATTGCCCAGCCACATAGTATATTGCCCAGTCACGTGGTATATTGCCCAGCCACATGGTATATTGCCCAGCCACGTGGTATATTGCCCAGCCACATGGTATATTGCCCTGCCACGTGGTATATTGCCCAGCCACGTAGTATATTGCCCAGCCACGTAGTATATTGCCCAGCCACGTAGTATATTGCCCAGCCACGTAGTATATTGCCCAGCCACGTAGTATATTGCCCAGCCACATAGTATATTGCCCAGTCACGTGGTATATTGCCCAGCCACGTAGTATATTGCCCAGCCACGTGGTATATTGCCCAGCCACGTGGTATATTGCCCAGCCACGTGGTATATTGCCCTGCCACGTGGTATATTGCCCAGCCACGTGGTATATTGCCCAGCCACGTAGTATATTGCCCAGCGATGGAGTATACAGCACAGAGCCATGTAGTATACAGACTTAAAATATAAAATAAACACATACTCACCCTCCGTTGAAGCCCTGGCCCTGTGTGCGGTGCACGCAGCAGCTTCCGGTCCCAGGGTTGGTATGGGCGCAGGACCTGTGATGACATTGCGGTCACATGACCATGACGTCATGGCAGGTCCTTGTCGCATACCATCCTTGCCACTGGAACCTGCCGCTTGCAAGGAGCGGTCACCGGGGCGTCGCGAGGAGCGGGAAAGGCGCCGGAATGTGAGTATATGATGATTTTTTATTTTTTTATTATTTTTAACATTAGATCTTTTTACTATTGAGGCTGCATAAGCAGCCTCAATAGTAAAAAAGTTGGTCACACAGGGTTAATAGCAGTGTTAATGGAGTGCGTTACACCACCGCATAACGCGGTCCATTAGCGCTGCCATTAACCCTGTGTGAGGGCTGACTGGAGGGGAGTATGCGGGCACTGGGCACTGACTGCAGGGAGGAAGGAGCGGCCATTTTCTTCCTGACTGTGCCCGTCGCTGATTGGTCGCGGCAAAACAGCCACGACCAATCAGCGACTTGGATTTCCATGACAGACAGAGGCCGCGACCAATGAATATCCGTGACAGAAAGAAGGACAGACGGAAGTGACCCTTAGACAATTATATAGTAGATGGAAGAAACATAAGATGACTGTCAATCTTCTTGAGTCTGAGGCTCCTTGCGAGATCTCACCTTTTGGGGTAAGGATGATTCTTAGAAAGATCAGGAATCAGCACAGAACTGCAGGGGAGGACCTGGAGAATGACCTGAAGAGAGCTGGGACCACAGTCTCAAACATTACCATTAGTAACACACTTATCTGTCATGGATTAAAATCCTGCAGGACATGTAAGGTCCTCCTGCTCACATCAGCACATGTCCAGGCCTATTTGAAGTTCGCCAATGACCATCTTGATTATCCAGAGGAGGCATGGAAGAAGTTCATGCAGTCAGATAAGACCAAAAAAGAACGTTTGGTATCAACTGAACTCGCTGTCTTTGGAGGAAGAAAAAGGATGAGCACAACCCTTAAATAAAGCCATCCCTATCTTATATGAAGATCACATTCTCTCCCAAATATTGAGTGAAGGGTGTAATATTGTAGCCAGAAGAGCACCTACTCTTGGTAACAAATTGTCTCCCAATAATTTTTTGTCTCAAAAACGCAGTAGCACATGGCTCAAGTGTACAGGGAGCTACAAATGTAATGTGACTAATTGCACTACGTGCAAACACCTGGTGACCACTAAATCATTTGGCACCGCAGAAAATAATAGCCTGCACAAAATTCAAAGCTTTATTAACTGCAACACAAAATGTGTCGTATATAAGATTGATTGCGTTGACTGCAATAAAACATAAATTGGCTGTACAACTAGAAAACTGAAAAATCGGATATCAGAACATCTATACGATATCTCCTGTACTTTAAATAATAGTCGCACTGTTTCAGCAGCAGCCAAACATTTTATTGATTACCATTCTCGCAGTACAATATCATGGAGAGTAACAGGGATTGAGAAAATAAAAAAACCTTCACGAGGAGGTGACATTCAGAGAATGTTGTTAAACAGGGAGGCTTTTTGGATTTTTAACCTTGGCACTAGGTTTCCTAAAGGTCTAAATAGAAGGAATGAATTAATGTTCCATTATTGATAGTCTCTTCATGTATTGTAAAAAGTTTTCATGCATTTTTTATAAAAAAAAATTTTTTCAATCTTATTTCTTGCTATTTTTGTATTAACTTTAGAAATATTGTGTTAGGAGTCGAGTTTCCTCTGCTGCACAGGGGGAATCTCGATCCGTCTCCGCTGCGGTCTCCCATTCTCCTCCAGCCGCAGTGGAGTCTGCTCAGCAGGGACGTCGATCCCAGAGTCTCGCTCAGTCTGACTCTGTGCGAAGAGTTACTGCTGCTTTTCCTGCTTCTGCCATTGAAGCCAGTGCTGGGCAGCGGTGAGTGGACGTTTCTGGATCTAAGTCCTTATTTGCACACACTGAGCATGCCCAGGGCAAGATCTCCTGTTGGAGATCGAGGGTCACATGCTCAGGTACTGCAGCACATCCCATTGGTCCTTTTGGCAGGTCCTGAAAGGGCAAAACTTCTATAGCTGTTTCCTGTGCTGAAGCTATATAAACTGCGCATGACCGCACGGCCATGCGCTAGTATTGTCTTGTAAATATGTGTGTGTGTTGTGAGTGAAAGTCGCTCTTTAAATAACCTTCCCTATTGAATGTCTGTTCGCGGAAGGTGTATGTTTGCTATCTAGCGCCCGACTTATCCAACAGCACGTAACACACATTACAGCTACCAGTTGTTGTGTCCGCCTGTACGGCGCCGTGCGCTTGCTCTGCGCTTTCCTGACCCAAGCCTGGGTGGTTAGTGGCGTCCGTCTGTGCGGCACCGCACGCACTCTTGTGCCTCTATATTCTTATTTAGTTTCTTTACACACCCAGTTGCGGTGTTGTGCCAGCAAGTGTCTAATCGGACTTCAATCCTAGTTGGGCTTGAGTTCGCTGACTACTTGCTCGCGCTCTATGTGCGGTACCGCGGTCCTGTGACGCAACAGGATCGCTTCCTTCACGCAGGGTGTAGTTAACCCGTGCGTGTATACTTGTAGTACCACCATATAGTCCGTCTTACTAGCAGCAGGGTTTTTACCTGCACGGTGGACCTCGGACTGCGAACGCACCTTGTTCCATTTCATCTTGTACTTGGTGCGTTCCGCCAGTGCTAACATATTGTATGTGTGTATTTTTCTATATGTTTATGTGTATTTAATTGTTAGTTTTGCACAAATTTACGCATTTTACAATATATAGAGGTTCATTGTTAGTATTTAGGACCTTTCGGGTCATGTGAGGACTCACTATCATTTTATTGGTTCCTGGTTCTTTTTATACCTGAGGAATTAGTGAGTAGATCAGCTGTGATAAAAACCGCTGTGTCGGTCGAAACGCGTTGCCTACCTCGCATGTGCTATGGTGCTGTCCCAGGAGTTGTTTCTCCATTTTAAAAGTTGGAAAAAATTTTCATGATTTTACTGAAGCTGGAACCATTCTCTTTTCGTTTATACAACCCTAAGAATACCATCACAAACGTGAAGCATTGTGGGGGAAACATCATACTTTGGTGGTGCTTTTCTGCAAAGGGGACAGGAGGACTGCACCATATTGAAGGGAGGCTGGATGGGGTCATGGATTTCAAGATTTTGGTCAACAACCTTCTTCCCTCAGTAAGAGCAATGAAGATGGCTCGCGGCTGGTTTTCCAGTATGACAATGACCTGAAACACTCAGTGAGAGCAACTAAGGAGTGGCTCCGGAAGAAGCATTTCGAGGTTCTTGAGTGGCCTAGCCAATCTGCAGATCTGAACCCAATGGAAAATCTTTGGACAAAGCTGAAACTCAATGTCACCCAGCGACAGCATTGAAAACTGAAAGATCTGGAGAAGATCTGTGTGGAGGAGTGGGCCAAAATCCACAAATCTTCAAAAAAAAAAGAAAATTAAATGATCACAGTTGTAGGCATATTCTTTACATAACGTGATGCAATTTCTCAAAAACAATACAAAAAACAGGGAAATTCCAGGTTGCGAGGTAGCAAAACACAAAAAGTTCAAGGGAGGTGAATGATTTTGCAAGCCACTGTACTGTGTAATGGGTACATGTTCCGTCCATGAAAATCATGTGTAGAACCCGTACATGACAAATGGATTTTTATATGAGGCCTTAAGCTCATTCACACACCAGTATTCCAATTAGTATTTGTAAGCCAACGCTAGAAATTGAGCCTGAAGATTTATTGTATAAATGCATTCCAATAACCTTTGTTATATGTGATTTTACATGCTGTATGCTGTAGTTTTAGTTAGCTTGGAGAAAGGTTAACAGAAGCCAGTCCATGTGGTGAGGAGCTACGTGGGCACACAGGAAGCTAGTTCCTGTTTCTTAGGCAGTTAGAAAGAAGATCTCGAAGAAATAAGAATTATTGTTGTTTAAAGGGCCACAAGTGGGAGAGTGTGTTAGAAACAGAAGAAGAAAAGAGTTAACAAAATTCAGGACAAGGTCTATACCAACTAATTACCTAGACACCAGGAGTGCAGAGATTGAAGGAGAAGTGCATGTGTTGCGGCTGTGCGACAGCCAACACTCAGGCTCTCCATGCATGTGTCGTGACTGTCACACAGCAGATCGGCTGGCGCAATCCAGGAATACGGGATCCCTCTGCAGCTTATTCGGCAAGCGCTATAGCTTGCCAAATAAGAGGGAACCCGAGCAAATTTACTCATCTCTACTCATCACCAATAAGTATTGTTCATGTTGTCAAGTGTTAAAGCACAGTTTGAACTGTTTCAGTAAAGACATTTTTTAACTTTTTAAAATGGATTCTGGTCCCACTGATTTGTCGCATATCATCAAGGTTACCGTACATTCAAACCATTTATGGCCAATATGGGGGTCGTCCGCAACCCTCTACATTGCCCACACACACTCAGGGGTACCATAAATGAGTGGTTAGGGACCATGAAGCAAACTTTGCCACCAGAAGTCCCTGACATCTACACCAAGAAGATTGACACCTGTGTTTTGGATCCACTCTTAGCTTTAGCTTACAAGTAGTGCTGCAAAACACCAACCATAATATGCCCAGAGGAATAGATCTTAGGCTGCATTTACATCAGTGTCAGGTGCTCTATTAAGTGCTTTTGTTTCAAATTCCATCATGTAGCACTGTTGTTCCCATCAAAACTGTGGACACCACAACAAAGGCAAAAGAACCCTGTTGTGAGTGGGATGATACAGATGTAGTACTTTCCAAAAAGAGTACCACTCGATTGACAGGGTAAGAACACAAACATCGGAGCAGCAGCAGAGCACGATGCTAGACCCGGGGAGGGTATTTAGTTTTTGACGAGTATCTGATTGTTTCTGGACCATTTTTCTAAAAGTGTTAAACCCCTTTAAAGAGGATCTGTTACCAGTTCTAAAGGGGGCATATTTTGCTCTTATTCTATTCCTGCTTCTCCCTTAAGTATTGTACATTTTTATTTTTTTTAAATCTGCCTAATCTGCCTATGGTTGCAGAGATATGGACCAATTTATTAAGTGATCATATTTATGGTCTTTTCCAAAGGGGTGTGTCTCATAGATTCTTTGGGGGCATGTCTGTAGGCAACTTTGCATTATTACCCTGTGAGCAATGACCCCTTGTAAAGGTCATAGAATGAGCACTAAATAAAAAGGCCCATATCTCTGTAACTGTATGGCTCATTTAAAAAACAGAAAAATATGAATATTCAATGGAGCAGTAGGAATAAAAGAGCAAAAAAAGCAAATTCTGACCACTTTTCACCCGGTGACCGGTCCTCGTTAAGTGCCTCGAATATGTTCTTCTGTCTGAATAATAATACATGATTGTAGCAAAATTACAGTACGCAGAGAACCACGAGCTGAGAACTCACTAGTGGGTAAATCATGCTAAGTAGAGGGTAACGTAGAGCGTCCGACTGTAGAGCTGTAATGTAAAACTGCTAAGTGTAAAGATGCTAAATGCATTACGGTATACAATGGAGTCCGTACAGCCAGCTTGTTTTCCTGTGGTACTTATAGTGTTGCAGCTGCAAATTGCTCCAACCAATCTTCCAAGTTATGGTCAGAATGATGCCTATAATATGCTTATGGATCACTTCCAAAACAGCAATTTTGTGTGCTGCTGCCAGTGAGATAACATACAATAAAACAGGAGATAAATGTCAGACAGCATGGAGATGGCGCTAGAAAATTACAAACACCTCCACTTTGGCTCATAGTTCTCTAGTTCTTCCAATCTCTAGCAAATATTGTTCTGATTCTAAGACCTCGTTCTTATGTTCATTCACTTGTAATGTTTGCTCTCTACGTCTACAGTATATGGATAGCATACAGGCAAATTATTGCCCAAGGCACTTTTTCCGAGTCCTTTGTCAAAACCTGTCTTAGTTTCGCCCCATTTGTGGAGCAAACTCATCCATTCAAGGAAACGTGTCTACAGAAAATTGGACATATGGATCAAAAACTGTCCCAGCTTTAATTGGGCGTATCAATTCAGTAAAATGAACACTTTACCTAGAATATTGAATTCAATTCCCTGCCTCCCTATTAGATTAATACCCCAGAAATGAAGACTAGAGATGAGCGAACCCGAACTTAAAAGTTAAGTTAGTGTCCAGTGCTAAACTCCGAACACAGACTTCAACTGGAAATAGATGTTAATGTTCAGCATTACGGGGAAGAGAGAGATTCTTCTTTTCCAGATCCAAAGTTTGGCTCTCCGTGTTTTCAGAGGGGTTTGGGTTCTGGTACAGTTCTAGTACACAAACTGAATTTTGGACTAAAGTTTGGGTATCAGAACCCAAACTTCCACGGGTCCACTCATGCCTAATTAAAACACTACAAGCTACTGTCTCTAAATTTACCTGGGCTAAAGAACACCTGAAATAAAAGAAAAACCAAAGCATTACCACAAAAGAGTGGATGGATTACCAATTCCACACAGTGGCGTAGGAAGGGAGGTGCGGGGGGGGGGGGCGGTCCGCCCCGGGCGGCACAATGCGGGGGGCGGCCGGCGCTGCAGGAGAAGAAAAAAAAAAAAAAAAAAAGACGCCCCTTTAAATCTTCGGGCGGCGCCGTCCGCCGCCACGACCAGGGCCACCTCCCCCCACCACCGGACCCCGCCCCCCGCTCTATACTCACCTCTCCTGGTTCCTGCGGCGCCGGCAGCTGCAGCGTCCTCTGACTCTGCGACGTCTCAGAGCAGAGGGCGCGATGACGTCACTACTGTGCGCGCCGCTCTGCCTCTCTGTCCTGAGCGTCGCAGAGCCGGAGAGACGCTGACTGCACCGGACCTGCGCTAGGAACGGGAGAGGTGAGGATTTTACTTTTTTTTTTTTTTTTTCTTTATGTCTGACTGTCTGGGGCTGGGGCAATGCTGGACACACTGGGGCAATACTGGAGACCATGGGGCAGATTGCTGGACACACTGGGGCAATACATGAGACCATGGGGCAGATTGCTGGACACACTGGGGCAATACATGAGACCATGGGGCAGATTGCTGGACACACTGGGGCAATACATGAGACCATGGGGCAGATTGCTGGACACACTGGGGCAATACATGAGACCATGGGGCAGATTGCTGGACACACTGGGGCAATACTGGAGACCATGGGGCAGAATGCTGGACACACTGGGGCAATACTGGAGACCATGGGGCAGAATGCTGGACACACTGGGGAAATACTGGAGACCATGGGGCAGATTGCTGGACACACTGAATACTGGAGACCATGGGGCAGATTGCTGGACACACTGAATACTGGAGACCATGGGGCAGATTTCAGGACACATTGAGGCAATGCTGGAGACCCTGGGGCAGACTTCTGGACACACTGGGGCAATGCTGGACACTGGGGCAGATTGCTGGACACACTGGGGGTAATATGCTGGACACTGGGGGTAATATGCTGGACACACTGGGGCAGACTGCTGGACACACTGGGGAAAGGCTGGACACTGGGGCAGATTGCTGGACACACTGGGGGCAGTGCTGGACATACTGGGGCAGATTGCTGGACACACTGGGGGTAATATGCTGGACACACTGGGGCAGATTGCTGGACAACATGGGGGTAATATGCTGGACACACTGGGGCAGATTGCTGGACAACATGGGGGTAATATGCTGGACACACTGGGGGCAGGACTTGAGGCATGGGCAGAATGTAGATACGGGGCATGATTGGAGACACGGGGCAGGATTGGATCATGGGGCAGGACGGATACGATGGAGGCTGGTGGGGCAGGATGTGGAGATCATATGGGGTAGAATGGATACTCATGAGGGCAGGATGCGAGAACATATGGCTGGAGCCAGGAATGAGAAACGGGGCCAGGGTGGGGAATATTATTACCATAGGGGCTAATTAAGGGATATTATTACTGCAGTGATGTATTTATTTTATTTCTTGAGTATACTGTTTTAAATGGGGGGGCGGTCCTGTTACTGTGCAGAGTGACACTATATCACCTTTTTTTCTTCATGTGATGTAATGTAGAAGTTGTGAAAAATTAAGTAATGTGTTCTGCAAGCGGAGCTCGAGATAACTGTGTTATTTCCTGCAGAAACGAGTCCTGGCTGGAAGGAATGATGGCGGTCTGTGCTGGATGAAAGATGAAGGACTTCACCTAGAGACATCACTGGTGAGTCAGTGTTACCTATACACTGACACTATACACTGTATACTATATAGAGGTCCTGTGTATAATGTCACCAGTGATCTCTGTATTACCTCTACACAGACACTGCATACTAAGTACAGATCTCCTGTGAATACTGGCACTTATGGTGATAGTATTGTGGTTTTTTTTTTATTACTGATCAGTATTGTAGTATTCAGTCACTATGTGGTGGTAATATGTGGTCTGGAAATGGTGCGGTGGTATTTGTCCCTTGTATGTAGTATTATTCGGTCACTATGTGGCCTAGTCATGTTGTGGTGGTATTAAGTCACAGGTGTGGCATGTGGGGGTGACACCATTAGGCCCAGTTTAAGTTCTACAAAACAGGAAAACCGTTTTTGGTAACCTTTGTGTGTATTGAGCCGGGGGGGGGGGGGGGGGGCGCCAAACTCGGGAACAGCCCCGGGCGGCAAAAGCTCTAGCTACGCCTCTGATTCCACATGTCTCCCGCAACTCTGTTGTCTCAGCTCATAATTATAAATGTCACACAGGAGGTCCCCCTGTGGGTAAATATAGAGTCCCCCCTACATAAAGTGGTTCTCTGACATATGTGATGCTGGTTGGTTTTAAGACCAAATATTGATTTGATTTCTCGTTCAATCACTTTGCATTTTGATAACTACGAAAAACAAACTAATAGCTCTTCTATTTTTTAAAACATTCTTATTTTGCACCATTTTTTACACACCCACCTAAATATTTTTGCACAGTACCGAATATGAGTTGAATGAGGCTCAGGTTTTTGAGACTGATGCAACTCAATGGGTCACAATTGGTGCCAAAACTGCTGGAAAAATGCATCAATCGTCATCAGACTTTTCTCCCAGGCACTGGTTAAAGACTAATACGTTGCATCAAATGTTGTGTTTGGCATACAGTCTGTCACCTGCACCTGTCCAGTGCAACAACTGAAAGGCCCAAATGATCCCATATCGAACAATGAGATCAGTTTCTCCATCATTTTCCAATGACGGATGGAAACTACAAGGCAACACCAGATATATGTGTAGGGCACCGGACTCATGGCCCATGATGTGATTTGTATTCAAGGTCTTTAACATTTGTCCCATCCCTTTTGGTGTTTCCTCTGTTACATTATGGACTTGACATTGTGTGATCGTAAACTGTAAACATACAATTGTCGATCTATAGAAATATTAAGATTAGCAACACTTTAATATATATCCAGTATCTGTTCACTCACTCTATAAGTGGGAACAATTTACTTAAAGGGAACCTGTCACCTCAAGGGGCAATCTGCAGGTAAATTGCATTTAAACCCTCTGTAGCCGACTTACTGGAGCATCGGTTACAGGGAAGAAATTAAGTTATATTCTCCCTGCAGCCACTCACTTCAGCCATCGGGGTGGTACATGGAGCGGTTACAGTCCAGTGAACGCACTGTAATCACTCCCCGACACATTGACAGCCAGCTCTGCGGCAGAGTGGACTGTCAATCAAAGTGCTGGACCACCCTGATGGAAGCGAGCGGCTGCAGAGAGAATATAAGTTCATTTTCACCCAGTCACTTCCTGTAAGCCGGCCACACAGGGTTTAAACTCTGCTTAACCAAATCTCTGCCTGTCTATAGCGTTTCTCGTGACAGGTGCCGGAATTCCCTGTATCTGCAATAATGGAATTTGGTTGCCCCCATTTTTGCGACAAAGATGGAGCTTTACTTTAATAGCCTTAGCTTTATAATAAAGTTCTGTAAGATGTTGAACTTTGCGCGGCTCCGATAATATAGCAGTAATGAGCTGACGGTTCTCCCACACCATTAAAAAACAATTCTGGAGCCTTAAATTGTGCATATTAACAATCTGCATGCATTGCAGACCCTAAGGAGAGGATAAATCTTCGTAAATTATAGGTGCAGTAATAATAAGAGCTGGTGGACACTTAATTTGGCTACAATTACCATCCTATGTCTTGCTCATGGGGTCGGTGTAGCTGAGGCTGTGTCTAATAACTTCATTTTTCTCCATCCCCTCAAACAAGGTATTTCCTGCTGGATCGTCTAAATCTTCCACTTGCTTATTTATTTTAGATTACAGTTACTTTGTGACTAATTTCTTCCCACTTTAATAGCTATAGAGCTGATGTGACATTAATGATTTCATGGTACCAGATATGGCTATTGAGTTTCTTACACCCAGGGATAATAACATTAGGGATGTTTCTATGAAGTCTGCACCGTTGGTAGACATTTTGGATGGCATGTACCCCTTGTGTATTACAGCTTAGCTCACTTTTGTTAATGAGGTTTTACAGAAATTTACTTTGATGCTGAGAAATGTTCACAATTGTGTCTGTAACAGTGCTGTAAGCGAACATTCATCGATGCTTTTAGAAATTAGGTCATGGATGTAACTTTTGCAGATTCTGCTCATATTTTTGCATTGGTCACACCTATATCTTTTATTAGGTAAGCAAATGAGGTGTCTATAAGTGTCTGTGATTACATGCAAAATCTGTAACAGGACTCATTAATCTTCCTATTCTGTCCCCGGTGCCTGTGGCTGCAAATATGGCTCTGTGAGATGCTGAATCTCTTCACCTTACTTACAATTGGCGACGTTCGCAGATAGCTTAACTCAGCTACAGGCACACATGTTATGAAGAATCCAAAAGAGACTTTGATTTTTTAAAGAATTCTTGTGTAATGCATAAACAGCAGCAGGTAAAAAAAACTTTCTTCAGACAAGCTGAAAGCACATGTGCCTCTAATGAAGCCAAGATGGAGTCTGAGATACAAGGAGAAGAAGAAGGAAGTGACATGACACCCAGCAGAGGGAGGCAGGGAGACAGAAGGGACAAACTTCATGGAAAGGGAGGATTTCAGCTATGCAAAACACAGGAACACATAGCAACAATAAACAACATGAAAAACTGCAAAACAGCATGTAAAATGTACAGGACAGTCTGTAAAAAGTCTCATTCATGGGACATAACACTCCTCGTCTGAAATTTTTAGATTTCATAATTCTTATGTGTCCTCTGGGGATGTCACTGTAGACTTGAAAAACAAAAGGAAAACAAGCATGCAAGTAACAACAACAACAGTTGTAGTCCAATTGGCATGGTCCAATCTTCAGTTGGAGGCATGAAGTCCTCAACAGCGTGATAGTCCAAGTCCAAACGTAAACCCATCTTCAGATTGGGGAAGCCGCAATGTGATTTTATGTGATGTCCTCCTTTGGTAGAAGTAGCACAAGCTCAGTGACTGGACGGAAGAAAATACGAGTTGAACCGCCTTTCATAACCTTGACTTCTACCTTACGGATCTTCCTGTCATTGCTTGGTGTAACCTTGGTGATAAAACCCATTGGCCAGTCGTTGCGATGAGCTTCTTTATCTTTAAGGAGGACGAAGTCTCCCCCTTGGAGATTAGGTTTTGCAGTCTGCCATTTGTGATAGCTTTGGAGCAAGTGCAGGTATTCACTTTTCCAGGAGTGCCAAAAGACATTGGACAAGTGTTGTACCTGTTTCCACTGACATCTGTAAATGTCCCCATCCACAAACTTCCCTGGAGGGATTGCAGCAGCTCCAACCTTCTGAGTAAGAAGTGTAGCAGGAGTAAGGATCATTGGTGCATCAGGGTCCGATGTTACTGGTACTACTTTACTGTCTGTGTAGAAGGTAAATTAATCAATAGCAATGTCCATTTCATCCTTTATAGCTTCAGCTAACTCCACTGCCAGAACGGCAGCACAAAGTTCGAGTCTTGGAACAGAGTGAGCAGGTTTCGGGATTAGTTTTGCCTTAACGAGGATGAATCCACAATGCACCTTGTTATCTTCTTCCAAGATCTTCAGGTAGGCTACGGCAGCTATAGCCTCTGTAGAAGCATCGGAGAAAATGTGGACTTCTCTTCTGACGGTGGCTGAAAGGGTGCCTGGGGAATAACATCGTGGAACTTGGAAATGCTCTAAGACCTTCAGAGACTTCTTCCACACCTCCCACCTTTGTTGTTTCTGGGATGGTAGCGGAGTGTCCCAATCCGTACTCTCAGCGGTCAACTGTCTTAACAGTATCTTGCCTTGAATGGTGATGGGTGCGATAAACCCGAGAGGATCATAGATGCTGTTCACAACACATAGGACTCCTCGTTTAGTGAAAGGTTTATCACAAGCTGACACCTGACAATGAAACATTTGTTGAATGTCAGCCATTATTGCGACAGGTTCTTGCCTGAAATGAATCAGTACTCCTATAAGGCTGTTGTTTAGATTAGGCCCAGTGAGCAGCAGGCTATTTAGGGAGATGCCTTCATACTGAGCGCTGGAGTCAAACACCACTCTTATTTGGGCGGGTTTGCGAGAATGGTAGACACCAAAGGATGGGAGATACCAGAATTCTTCACCTTCTTTTAGCGGGGGTGCAGGTTCTGCGTGACCTCTGTCGAAGATATTCTAGATGAAGTCCGCAAAATGTTTCTACATCTCTGGCCTTCTCTTTAAGGTGTGTATTAGGGATGAAAACCTTGCCGTTGCTTGTTGCAGATTATTAGGTAGTCTTGTTCTTGGAGAACGAAAAGGTAAAGGGGCTACCCAGCTATTTGAATCATCTTGGGGCGAATCACCTTTCCATAATCTTTATGAACTCTTTGTCCTCCCTTGCAGGTGCTAGCTGGTTGTCTTTTCTTGTAGAGTTGAACACTGTTGACCCGAGCCATCATTGCGGGACAGGAATATGTTTGTGTCGTCAGAGGTTTCTTTCTTCCACGTGTTATCGCTTATCTTCTCTTTCACCAAGTAATGATGCGAGCATGGTTGATAGTAAGTGCTGCGACCATTTGGTAGGACGTGAGTCTTAAATGAGGAAATTCTCATGGGTCTCTTCATCTTTCCTATACAGACATCGCCTATGATAACCCAGCCTAGGTCAAAGCATTGAGCAAATGGAGCCTCGTGTGGCCCGTTGATTTGCTGACGTACCTTGCGTAGTCGCAGAATGTCTCTGCCAAGCAGGATCAGAAATTTTGCGCTGTTGTCAAGAGCTGGTATCTTGCCTGCCAAAGTCCTTAGATGAGGGTGGTGGAGTGCAGCCTCTGGAGTTGGGATTTCCTGTTTGTTGGACGGTATCTGGTTGCATTGGACCAGAGTGGGTAATGGTATCTCCACATTGTTCTCAAGAGAAGACACCATGAGTCCATTTGCTCTTCTCCCAGAGACCTCCGAAACACCGCTGCAGGTGCCCAGGGTACAGGGGTGAGAGTTTCCCTTTAAGTCAAACATATCAAAGAGCTCTGACCTTGCAAGTGATCGGTTCCTCTGATTGTCCAGGATAACATACACCCTTGCGGTTTTCTCTGGTCGACCCGTGGGATACACATTTGGATCGCCCCCAGACACAGGGCCACCAGTTCTCGGTACCGGTCCTCTGCTGGCTCAGTTCTGGGGATGTCACGGTGGCTGGACCCGGTCCGTGACCCTGCTAAGGGGCGTCCAATAAAGGGTGATGGTGCGTAGTGCGAGGAATAATGAAGACACAGGGTTCAGTTTCTTTACCTTTTACTGAAGGTTTCAGGATCCTCAATCCAGGGCACTGTCAACAGGGCTGTCTGAGACCGGCCGGTCCGAAGGCACATCCAGAGTTCCCTTTGCAGGTGGAAATCAGTGTCTACCCACTAGCGCCTGCGTGTTGTAGTGTTTCCCTGCTGAGCATTCAGGATATTCCTCACAACTTCTGTTCTCGTTCTTTCTCTTCTCCGTCCCCCAGGTATGTTATGGCTAGGACGCACCTTTATGACAGGTAGGCCTGGAGTTATTCTGGAACCCTAGTGTCGCCCCTCTCCCACGATTGCCTCCTATATCCTTCTTAGGTGTTTTATGGTAGACAGCCAACCTGTAATTAACTGTCCTGCTGCTGTTTGAAGTAATGCGTGGAGACTGTTACTTCCTCGGTGCTCCGGCCACCAGCTATGCGCCTCAGTAGGATGTTGCCATTCTCGGGGCACAACTCCTACTGGATCTCCTTTGTGCTGATCTCGTTTCTCACTGTTCCACAATATCCTTCGCTTCGTGTCTCTTTCTTAGGATACCGCCGCAAGGTAGTGCAGGCGCGGTTCCGTAACAATCTGTCCTTTCGCTAGGTACCTGCCAGATTTCCCAGTTCTGACAGGTCCTCCCTGGAGCTCTCCCAGACTTCGTTCTGCCTAACTTCCTGTCCAACCCCTAGTTTTACCAATGTGAGGAGTGGCCCAATAAATAAAACCTTTTACTCCCCCTAGTGGCCGGATTGTGAAGTGTAGGGTGTGCTTTGTGATACCTGGTCAGTAGAACTCCTTTAGTGCCATCAGACGTACCATCACTCCCCTTAGTGGCACAGCGATGTTACTGCAACGACCAGATCTCTGGGGCGCTGCACGTTCACCAGGCATATCTTTGCAGACGACTTGTCCCAGAGGCCTTCTCCGCAGACTTCTGTGCATGAAGAAGATATTAAGATAGAACTCGCTGTAGCGAAGTGTTCAGTAGAAGTGCAGCACCTGTAACATATCCCAAAGTTCTTCAGAAGCTCTTTGCGTTCCTGGAGTGGTTTCTTTCTGAAGCCAATGCACTTCTTTAAGGGGTGAGGATTCTTGTGAATGGGACACATACGATTAGGATTCTCAACCTTCTCACCTTTGTTGCTCTTATTTTGTGATACTGTAGGTGTGGGAAGAACATCAGTCTTCTTGACGGACATTGGAGCTCGGCAGTTCCTGTAAGTTAAGACGTGGAATCTCGTGTTTAGGAGATGAAACCGGGTCGCTGTGTTCTTCATAGT